>NT_033777.3:3170014-3516264 GCF_000001215.4 Drosophila melanogaster | reverse complement strand
GGTGATCGGTAAAAATATTGATTTCCCTCGAGCCATACAGGAAGTTCTGCAGTTTACCTAAGGCCCATACAATCGCCAGCAATTCCCTTTCGTTTGTTGCATAGTTTTGCTCGGGCGGTTTAAGGGTACGAGAAATCATGGTGATTGACCTTCCCTCTTGAGACAGGACTGCACCGATGCCACTTGCGGACGCATCTGTGGTGAGGTCAAAGAGCTTCTTGAGATCGGGGTATTTGAGTATAACATCCTCGGATGCTAGAATATTACGAAGCCTTTGAAATGCGTTCCGCTGAGTCTCGTTAAACTCAACACGAATCTTTTTGAACATGTGTCTACTCACCGAAACATTTTCTTCTTTCAGGGTATCTGTAGTTGGCCGGGCTGTGGCGGCAAAGTCTTTGATGAAGACTCTGTAGTAGCTGGCTAAGTCAAGGAAAGATCTAACTTTATAGACGCTGTCTGGTTCAGGGTATTCCTGAATGGCCCTCACCTTTTTCGGATCGGATTTTGTTCCGTCCTGGCTTACTATAAAGCCGAGGTATTCTACACTTTCCTTAAAGAACCTAGTCTTTTCCTGGCTTACTCTCATATTGGCATCGATTAGGCATTTTAGCACAGTATCGATGTGGCGGACGTGGTCTTTTTCTGAGAAGATTATTACATCATCTATATAGACGTAACATATCTTCCCAATCTGTTCTCTTAATACGTCGTCTAAGGCTCTTTGAAAAATGCTGCTTGCATTTCTTAAGCCGGACGGCAAACAGCAAAAATCGTATTTGCCCCCATTTACCGAGAACGACGTCTTTTCACGGTCATGCTCCGCAAGGTATATTTGGTGATACCCTGACTTAAGATCAAGGGTAGTAAAGAATTTTGCCTTGCCCAAATTCGCTAGAATCATGGGAATGCTAGGCATGGGGTAACAGTCCGGGATGGTTCGCTCATTGAGTTTCCTGAAATCTATGACCAACCTCTTTTTCGGGTTACCGAAGGCGTCGGTGCCCTATTTTGTCAACAACCCACTTCGGGCTGTTGTAGGGTGACCGTGATGGCCTTGTTCACGAAGTCAGGAACACCCATGGGGTTTGGGTAAGGTCTCGAGTACACCGGTTCGTTGTCTACCGTACGAATTGTGTCGGTGACCGCAGTGTTGAAGGGGAGAGCTTCTTGTGAGGTAGAATACCTTCATAATTGAATACCTTCATAAAGCACTTTTGCTTGATTTTGGTGGAGCCATGTATTGCGCTCACCGAGAACGGACTGGCGACCGGCATTACATTTTTTAGCTCTTTTACGGGCTTAATGTAATTCTTTGCCGCGCCGGTGTCAATTAACATCTTTAAAGTTCTTCCAGCCAACCGTCGTTCAATGAACTGCAACCGGGAGCGTTCCCTAAAAAATTCAGTGAGTCGTCGCTTGGGGCGTACTCATTGTCACTGTCGATATCCTCGACTGCAGCCCCTGCTGCATTCTCATATTCCTGCTTGGGGTCTTTGGCGCTAGGGTCTTTAGGCTTGGGGTTTTCTTGCACAATATTATTGATGCTCCTTTCAATGCTTGCTTCCGCTTCTCTGGCCAGAGCCAGGGCAGATGGCAAGTCCTTGGGTTGAGTCGGGAAGACCACAGCTCTAAGGGACTTTTTGAGGCCCGAAGTGAAGGCATGCAGGGCATCGGCTCTTACTTGAGTACAGCGTTGAGTAAGTCAGCGCCCTCTTGCCCGTGTGTCATCACAATTTTGTTGGTGACGAGAGCCAGTTTTTTTTCGACTTCGTCGTAGTACTGCATCAATGGCATGTTCCCTTGCCTGACCATCTCTAATCCCTGCCTCAGTAGACGTAGGGATGTCTTGTCTGAGTACGTGCAGTCTAACCTAGCTAAAATGGCATCGAAATTCAACACAGTATTGTGAGATACGAGTAGGGCTCCAGCTGCGCCTCGAATTTTGTTTCGTAGGATGGCTACGGCTTGGTAATGAGCACTGCTACCGTTATACGGCTTGAATAGGTCGTAAGCGAATATGGCTGCTTGCCTCCAGGCCACATATTCATCTTGGGTGCCACTAAATTCTGGCACCGACTTGATGATGTCTAATGGTAAGTCACACCTAACCTCAGGATTTACAGTAACCTTTTCGTACGTGATGATTTGCGGTGCTTCCACCTGCAAACTTTGCACTCGAGCAGCTAGGGAGTTTATCTGCGTTTGAAACTGGGACTGTTGGTGTGCTAATGCCTGTCTGACGGCATTTTCGACAAGTGCTTGGATCTGAACGGGGTCCGTGATGCTGTTTATGGGGGGACTAGCTAACGACTGATCTACTAACGGACTTGCTCGTTCCTCCTCCCAATTGTCCTCACTCTCGTATTCAACTTTTATGTTTCTGTAAGTACCCACTCAACTCATTGGTTGGTTGACACAACACAAATGTAAGCTTTCGCCGAGCACAAGGGATCGGCTTATTAAAGCCGAAGTCATACATAACGTTGGTTTTCAACGCTATTGTGGGGTTGCAATACTTCCCTTATTAGTGGAAGCTCGGGATAATCTCCATGATCCACAAACCAGCCAAGCCGGAAAGGGAGCCCGCCTCCTACCGGCCGATCAGTCTCCTCCCTTCAATTTCGACTGATTGCTGTCCGGATTGTAAGGATTATGGAAGCCCAGGGGACAACCCATGAGCACCAGTTTGGTTTTCGTGCTGGTCACTGTACTGTCGAGCAGCTCCATCCGGTCGTCGAGCAAATTCTTACTGCCTACGACAATAAGGAATATTGTAACAGCCTCTTCTTGGACATTCGAGAAGCGTTTGATCGAGTGTGGCACATTGAACTCCAAGTAAAAATCAAGCAGACGCTGCCTCCTCCTTATTTGGGTTGCTAAAATCGTACCTGGAAGGAAGGAGGTTCGCTGTGCGCTTTCATTCAGCAATTTCCACCGAGCACAATGTGGCAGCTGGTGTTCCACAAGGTAGTGTCCTCGGCCCCCTGCTCTACTGCCTGTATAGCCACGACATGCCGCAGCCGGATGTAAGCCTTTACGAGAAATCAATGCTGGCCACATTTGCCGATGACGTGTGCGTCACCTACAGGTCCCGATGCGAGCACGACGCAGCCGATGGTATCCAGGACTTTGCAGATCGGTTCTCGGAATGGGCAAGACGTTGGAATATTGGCATCAATAGCAGTAAATCCAACAACGTCTGCTATACTTTAAAGCGGAGAACGCCACCGCCCGTCTACATCGAGGAAGCCCCCGTACCACAGCCGAACGCAGCAATGTACCTTGGAGTGCTTCTAGATCGCAGACTCACATATGCCAAGCATGTGACTGACATCAGAACACGCCTACGTGCTAAGGTGGCGAAGCACTACTGGCTACTTTGTTCGCGCAGTAAATTGTCGCTATCCAACAAGCTGACAATTTACAAACAGATATTACCACCAAACTGGAAATATGGGTGCCAAATCTGGGGCTTGGCATACGACAGCCAAATAAAAAGGATCCAGGCTATTCAAAATAAGGTAGCAAGACTTATCACCGGCGGCGAGTGGTTTGTGCGAAACACCACCCTGCACAGAGACCTGAAACTCGCAACGGTATTTGACGAGATAAACCAGCACTCGAGCAGGTACCATGACAGGCTGGAGCGCAACAGAAATCGGCTGGCCAGCGCTCTTAACCGATTTCGCCTACCAAGGAGGCTCAATAAAAGGCAACCGAGGGATCTCATTTCCCGATCTCCTTTGACAGGGGTCAGCAGAAGCTGACGCTTATCAAAAAACCTATTTGTTATATGTGTTTGTTATTTACTGTATTATTATTGTAAACTAGAAAAAGCTAACTATAGTTAGCCGGCGCGCCCAAATGGGCAGAATCAATAGAAAAGAAGGACACAAAGGGGCTCCAGGGGGCTTTAATATTATCAGGATTTGCTTTTATGGCTTCTGGTGTTAAGACGTGTCCCAAATATGTAATTTCCTACTTTAGAAACTCGTACATTTCAAGCTGTAATTTAAGGTTCCCTTTTGCAAGTACTTTGAAAAAAATACCAGCGACTGTAGGTCCTCTTTCAGGGATGTCGACAATATATTTATGTCGTCCAAATACACGAGACAATGCTTATTTCAGAGTGGTGGCAAAATATCATTCTGCATCGATTACTGGGTGGACCAGGATAATGACTGTGCTTGGCATATCTTGCATTTGGCTGTCGATCTCTTGCTCACAATCCTGTAGGTGACTGTCTCATTTGGAATAAATGAATAGATTGTGCTGTATGGTACTGTATGTATTTTGACCGTGCTCGGTGAAAAATGTCTTTGAAACTAAATCTGGATACATTTCGCACTGGTGGAAATCTTATTTCTTTGGGATTTTGTAAGATGAGCTACCGGTACGTATGTATTAGTATCCTGATTAGCTTTTCTTGTATTTGGCTGTCCACCTCTTGCTCACAAGCCTGTGGGTAATTCCGTACAATAAGTCAACGATTATTTTTTTGTTTTATTTTGGTGGTTTCAGCTTTTCATCTCCGCTGCTTTGTTTTCTGAAGATTCAAAACAATTAAGTTTGGGACTTTCACGCTAAGCACTTTTTACCATTTTGTCAGATCCATTTTCAGTTCATTTTTATTTCTTTGATTTCCTCTTAGAAAAAACTAAGCACTATTGCGATCGTACAATACAAAAGCATACTATTTTATTGCGTTTGTAGCTTAGACGATACAAGACAAGCTCCTTGACACACTCAATGGGTACTAAAAAATACAGGTAAACTCACTTGGGATGGAAGATGGTGCACCTCCCTACTGGTTTTTCCTCTACTGGTCTCTGCCTCTTGTCACAAATTATAGCTTAATTGTTTACTTTGCCCTACTTTTATAAATTGTAATTGCCAACGAGAATAGCGACAGCTCTTACGCCCTTTTTGCATTTTCTGTGATCTCTGTCTTTTGGGACAATCCTCCGAGACAGGCTTTTTGATTGAATTCCAAACGACGAAAGAAAAGAGAAAGAGCAAAAAGAAGCAAATTTTGCGACGACGTCCGACGTATCTACAAAATGTCAAGTGAGTACAAAAAATACCTTTTTATAGAAGATGTTGGAGAGAGTAAGTAAATGTGAGTGTGCCAGTGTATTTTTCTGTCTCCTACATATGTGCCTCTCTGTGTGTGACTTTCGGGGTGGGGAAAGGAAGTAATAAAACGTTTCGTTGATTTAGGTAAAACCCCGCTATATTCATGTATGGACATTTATTTACATTTTCCCTTATTTTCGTAATTATACAATTTTGCTTTTTACCTTCGTTTCGTAAATAAAAAACCAGACAAAATGCTATACTCGAGCTCC
Organism: Drosophila melanogaster; assembly: GCF_000001215.4. NCBI lineage: Eukaryota > Metazoa > Arthropoda > Insecta > Diptera > Drosophilidae > Drosophila > Drosophila melanogaster. The sequence goes on along the minus strand of NT_033777.3, from coordinate 3,510,913 downwards.
CCGACTATCAGATACCCGTTACTCAGCTAGTGTGAATGCGAACGAGAAATTGCATAAATTTTCTGGAATATCGATATTGGTTTGTTTATTTCTTCATTATTTATTTCTTCATTTTTTGAGTAAATATTTTATTTTTATTTTCGAAGTAAGACTCATGGTCCGAGTAACCCAACTGGTATCCGTTCTGATCAGGATAAGGGATAATTTTATTTATTACGTTTAATAGTCCACGCTTCTGTCTTCTTTTGGTGAATAGTTATTCCGTTTAATTTTTTACGTAATTTATTATACAGATATTTCATGCGGGGGGTGTCTGTGTTGTTTTGTATTTTGTTGCCAAAAGAAGTAGTCAAAGTGTTAATTTTAGTTAAATTAATTTTTAGACAATGATGTTCAAATGCTGATGGTACCATATGTATATAAATATATGCTTATATATAGTACATACTTGATCTAGTTAATTGCTGGGGCTGCTGGTTACAAGCTGATCCCTCGGCGATTTCCTGGCGTGGCAAGAATAAAAACAAGCTGCGATTTGTTGAGGAGCAAGCAGTCGTGGGTACGAAAATCCGAGCCAAAAATCCAACTGAGGCATACGTGGAGTTAATATTTTTAAACTTTTTGGGAGATATCTTCTCGGCTGCTAGTACATATCATTCGTTGGGGTGCGAAACCAGCTATACAAATCTCCTACAATAATAGTTAATACTATTAAAGACCCTCTTGAATTGGAAACATTTTGAAGAACTTGTTCACTTATATCATGTGTATTTTTATATATAGCTGCTAAAAGTGTGCCAGCTCAACATACAATATAGGTTTATCTTACACGTTATACATATATGTATTTTTCATATATACACTAGTGGGCATAAGTACTTAGACACCATTAGCTTCCAACTGCTGGGCTATGCTTTTCATAGTACAGTCAAATAAATAAGTAAACTATTGATAATAAAACAAAGAGTGCAATAAGAAAGCTAGACAGACAACGATTTGGGCGGTGGCAAAAGTATTTAGACATCACATTTAATTAGTTCGCATTGATCTGTTGTTCGATGAATATCAAACTTTTGACTTTTTTTAGATCAATTGAACATTTGTTCTTGATAACGTGTTACTACCTATTTTATTTCATTCATAAATTTGTTAAACATAGGGAAAACAAAGGAACTGAACGAATTTATAAAAAATTAAATAATAATTAAGTATAACTCTGGTATTTCGGTGTGTATTACCAAATAAATAAATATAAAAAAATATACACAACCAAAAACGTTGCGCGTAAAACAACTCAAAACGACGATGGTTATATTTTACGGAAGTTTAAGCAGAATGTTATACAAACTCTCCGATCGGTTGCCAAAAAACTAAAAGAAGGAGAAGAAATCGATATCAGTGAAAGAACGGTTCACAAACGTATTAAGGAAGCCGATTTTGGAACATATGTTAGCAGAGTTATACCACTAATAACTCTACGAATAAAATAAAGCGCCACGACTTTGCCAAAAAATATGTTGGTCAGCCAGCATCTGGAACAATGTTTTGTAGAGCGATGAAAGCTCTTTTGAGTTTCACTGCTCAAAAAAAAAAAATTTGGTTAGATTACCGAAACAAATCGTAAAAAAGTGTCACCAGTATGTCAGAGAATAAATCATTCAGGAGAAAATATTTAGATGTCCTTAATAATCATGCATTGCCCTCTGTTGATAAATTTATTGGAGAGTCCTTCATACTCCAGCAGGATAATGCTCCCTGTCATAAGGTCAAACTGATTACGCAGTTTCTGAAAGATGTTTGCGTAAACACATTGGATTAACCACCTCAAAGCCCAGACCTCAACATAATAGAAAACCTCTGGTCATATATAAAACAAAAAAAGGCGTGCAAACTTATCTAAAAGTCGCGAAGAAACGATTTTGGAAATTCAAACCTTATGGAAGGATATTTCAATAGATTATATCCACAGCTTGGTACAGTCTGTACCAAAACGTCTTCCAAAGGTGATAGACGCTAAGAGAGGGTATATTTTTTTATTAATTTGTTATAATTTTTTTAGTTTAATTTTTTTTCTTTTCAATTTATAACATTTAAATAATTTAAATAATTTTTTCCGAATGCTTATGCCCCTGCTAATTTGTAAAAAAGTAATTTTTTTAAATCAACAATGAAGTTATCCATATGTTTATGTTACCTAATTAAGGAACGATAGCCTACCTATTTAATAAAATTATTAAACAATTTTGCTTTAAGTTAACAATGAGTTACAAAGAAATATATTGAATATATTTTTTGTCAAAATACTTATGCCCACTAGTGTATATATATTTGCACTTTAAACTCGTTTGCACTCTTACAAATTTGAGTAAACATTTTCCACTTCATCAAATCAATTTTATTGGTAATTTTTTTGGTAAAAACACCAGAGAACCTCTAAAAACTGAAATTTTTTTCAGCCGGTCAGAAAAAGTATTTTCTGCGTGCAGCTTAAAAATAAATCTGAAATCACACGGTTGCTGGCGCGGGAACCGAACCAAACCAATCCACGTCAACGATCAGCCGATAACTGCCAGATTGGTGAGATTTCCAAAGACTCCCTTGATTGTTGGTGAAATTTTCGGTATTTAGACAATGGATTCGAACGGCAATTTTAGGATATTTTGAAATTTCGATACACAAATACTGTCTTTTAAATGTCAATAGGCAATCGAATACTTACACTCGTTAGTCGTTATGTTGTAAACTTAATTTGTATTAAATATGTTGTAATCTAGATATTTAATTTGCTTTGAAACTGTTGAATAATACAGAAATTATTATATAATTTTTGAGTACTTTTCATTTTTTCATATACAATTAAAAACATTTAATATGGTTATTATTCCAATTATTCTGAATAACTAAATTTCCAACTAATGCCAATTCTTCGCATAATTGTATTTGTTTTTTGAAGAGGTGCAATGCCATATTGTAACTTCTTCGCAAAACATGTATAAAAGTTGTTTAATTACACACTACATCAAGACACAACGCTACAAAACCGAATCATAAACAGGCTCACAAGCCCCAACTAAAATATAAAAGAAAAATTATATCTATATACATGTAGGATATTTATTGTTTAGCACAATTGTTTATCTTAGTAATATTTTGATATTATAATAGTTTGCTCATTATATTTGGTATTTAATAAAATGAGGACTCGTGCCAGCACTTCTTGATCTCCGGACATACGACGACTACACAACTTTGCCCTAATCCGGACACGAAAACTTTCAGCTTGACGATCTTTTTACTGCACAGCTTTCAACTCGCTTTGTTCTTCTTCGACTGACTCTATGCTTGTCCTTTTTCTTATAACTCCTTCTTCCTCTTCTGCCTGCGCTCACGACGCTACCCTTTGCGATGACTATCGATCATCGCATATCGATAACTATCGTTACATTCGGCCATCCTGATCACTGTCGTCTGACCCAGACGACCATAGATCTTCATTTGTAGACGCGTACTTCCATAGCTTCATATTTTCTGCACTTGTTGCAGTTATTGTAGGGCCTTCCACCTGAATTGCTTTCCGTACATCTTATCGGCCGTTTCTTTTTACCTTAGTTACTTTTTGCCAGTCACAAACTGAGTTCGTTTAATAGCCACCAGATCTCCTTCTTTATATATACTCTCGCCCTTGCGTTTGCGATCATAGCCGTCTTTATACTTTTGCTGCACCTGCTGAATATGTGTTTTTACCTCCTTGCGTAATTCAGGTCTCTCGGCGTCGAAGTCTGTCACCAGCTCTTGTTCTAGAGTAGTTAGTATATTGTCACTAACCTTATTACTCATGTTTACTCCAAACATTACTTGAAATGGCGTCTTCTTTGTGGAGCAATGAATATGGGCATTGATCGCTTTCTGCACCTGTGATACATGCTTGTACCACTTTAAAAGGTCATCAATTGATAACTTGCTGATTATTGATAGAATGCATTTGTTGACTCGCTCTATCTGACCGTTGCCGCGAGCAACTCCTGTAGTTGTCTAAACGTGTTCAATACCATTTGACTAGGTATATTCTTCAAAGCTGTTTGAGGTAAATGCGATGCCCCTGTCACTGATAATGCGTAGCGGCTGACAAAAAATATTAGACCATTCCTCCAACTTTTTTAAAACTTCATCGGTACCGGTGCTCTTTGTGGTGAAAAGCCATACGAATTTGGAAAATCCATCTACGATTGTAAATATGTATTTGTAGCCCTTTGACGTTGAATCCATAGGCCCTAAGTGATCGATGTGGAGGTCGTGATCGATGAAGTGGCTTACATCCCTTTTCAATGCAGTTCAAAAATCCTTCTGGCTATCCCAACTTCTTGTTATCAATAATGCACTTGACGCAAGTCATAATCAGCTGGGCTACTTTTCGTTCCATATGTGGTATTCAGAACTACTGCTGTAGATTGTGTATTGTTTTTTGCAATGCAAAATGGCCAACACTGTGTGCATCCGCTATAACTTCATGCTCCATTGTTCTGGGTACGACCAACAAGTCACTGCTGTTCATGGTTATGTATACAATTCCACCTTTCAGCTTAAAATGTTCATACGGCTGCAATTTTAATATTTCTGCTATAGCTTTAATGTAGTTATCCTCTTCCTGGGCAACTTTTAATCTAGCTGCAACTTCTGAAGTTATGGCAAAAACATCTCGGCTGAGACTGTCAACGTGCTTCATCCTGCTGCCGGAGCGATGCTCGACTTCGAATTTAAGTAATGCAGAGCAAGTATCCACTGTGCAACTTCTCGTGGCACATCTTTTTTTCTTATTGTTTGCGAAAAAGCAGCGCAATCTGTCACCAACTTTAAATGTATGCCTAGCAGGTAGTAGCGTAATTTCTGAATGGCAAGATATGCGGCTTTAACCTCCAGAATGTAGCTGTCGCGCTTTGAACCGCTCTGCGACGTCTTTATGCTCCAATAAAATACTGGATGCTGCTGCTTGTCAAACTCCTGTGTCAATACTGCACCAAATCTATCCTTGGACGCGTCAGTATCTTGTAGTTAATTAGAATTCCAATACTTCTGATGTAGTTAATAAAGTCTCAAAACGCAGTTGGTCATTTTATCTTTATTTGGTTTTTATTAAGCGAGTGTACATTCCAGATCTATTCCTGATTTATAACTGATCTTAGTGTGGTCTACAGGCAGATCTCTTGTGACAGCCAAGTGCTGACACTAGCAAATTCTGCAATATGTATGTATGAAGTTCATACTCGATAACCAATGGGAGTCGAGTGCGACCCCTAAAGGCGTACATGCTGAATTCGCATATTTAGTATTAGGGTGTATCTAAAGATCTACTAGGGTGACCCTAAGGAATTAGGGTGGTCCTAAGTTTACTTATTAGTCGACTTATTATTATGATTCATATTATAATTATTATTAATATTATTATTATTATTGTTATTATTATTGTTATTATGTTCGTATATACTACATCTCCCTCCTTTTGAAAAATAACGTAATAACATGAAGTTATTTTCAAGTATATAATAATTTTTTTTTTTTTAAATGTACATTAATATTTGAAATGAATGATTAAAGAGATATTAAAAAAAATATATATTTTCATTATATTTTGCAAAGTAAAAGTTTTGTATTATAATGTTTTTATTGGTTTTTATTTTATTTGTGGTTTTTTTTTTTTTTTTTTATTTGTGGTTGGCCAACCAAACAAAATGTATTATGAATTAAAAATTTTTAACCTATCTTTATGGACTATCTGTTTTTTATTTTTATTTCCTATAATTGTAATGTTGTCATTATCTCCTATTTCTGAAACTAAATATGGTCCTAAATAATTGTTGTCAAGTTTATGACCCGTTTCGTTTTTAAGTAATATCTTATCTCCTATCTTTAATTCAAAGTTACTAATATTTCTATCATATTTTATCTTTCTATCGGCTTTTGCCTTGTCTAACATATTTTTAGCTCTTCTATATGCTATTTCTAATCGTAGCTTAACTTCTTTTGAATAGTCATCCATGTTGTAAATAGGATCTATTCTGTCTATCCTGTTAAAATCTATGAACTGTCTTGGTAATCTTCCAAATACTAATTCATATGGACAATATTCATGAACTACCGATGGTGTTGTGTTGAAACAATAAGTAAAATATTGTATCCATATATCCCAATCGGTTTTGTCAACAGATATATATGAGCGAACATACTCGTTGAAAGTTCTGTGACTTCGTTCTATTGTTCCTAATGTCTGGTGATGGTGTGCTGTTGAAGTAATGTTTTTTATCTTCATATATTTGCATAGGTCGTCTATAATTTGGTTTTTATATTCCGTTCCCATGTCCGTTATGATTGTTTTCATTGGACCGTACTTTAGAATAAAATTTTCGAATATAGCCTTAGCAACTGATTTTGCACTTTTATTTGGAATTGGTACCGTTACCAAATATTTTGTTAAATCGCAAATGATAGTAACAGCATACTCATTTCCGTTTTCTGATCTTGGCAGTGGACCAATGGTATCTATCAAAACTTTATCAAATGCTGTTGCTGGCGTTTCTGTTATTGTCAACGGTGTTTTAGTATGTTTTGTAGTCTTGGCTTGTTGACATTTTAAACATGTTTTAACATATTTACTTATTGCCTTTGTCATTTGTGGCCAATAATAATAGTTTTTTATTTTCCTCAGGGTTCTAGAAATTCCTGAATGGCCTCCTTCTGATGGATCATCATGATATTTAGACAGTATTGCTTTTATTTGAACCTTATCATTTTTATCTATCTTAGTCACCTTGTTTAATAGCGCTATTTTTAAATTTTTTAGTATTTTATTGCCCTTTTCTTTAAAATTCTTTATAGTGACAAATTCGAAGATTTGTTCACTTGGTGACAATTGTGTTTGAATGATGCTATTTATTCTTGCTTCTTCATTAAGCCTTTGAAAGAATTGATCTAAATCGATTATTTCATTAGAATAAAAATTAGTCATATCAAAACGTGTTATAATTTGTTTTCCTCTTTTCAACAAACACTTATGCTTGTCTATTTTGAGTATAACATATTTTTTGGCATCAATGTTATTGATTACCTGATAGATATTGGGCATTTTTATATTTTCTTTCTCATTTGGTTCATGCAATTTTTCACCTGCGCAGGTATTTTTCTGTCTTGTTGTTGATCTTGTTGTTACCTTTAGTATCTGTCTATTTATTGCTTTAAGTTCTCCGATTGTTATTCGGGACAATGCGTCTGCGACATGATTATCTTTCCCCTTGAGATATTCTACTGTGAATTCAAACTCCTCCAAGTCTAGTCTCATTCTGGTTAATTTTGAACTGGGGTTTCTCATTGAAAAAAGATATGATAGTGGCCTGTGGTCACTTTGTACTAAGAAATGTCTACCATATACGTATGGTCTGAAGTGATTTATTGCCCAGTGAATAGCTGCTAGCTCCTGCTCTGTAGTGGACTTATTACTTTCGCCTTTTGTAAAGCTTCTTGAAGCGTATGCCACTGGTAGCTGTTGACCGTTATGGTCTTGAGATAGTACCGCTCCACATGCTTGTTTACTAGCATCTGTGGTTATGCAAAATTGTTTGCTGAAATCTGGGTACTGAAGGAGTGTTGGTTTCATTAATTCCCTTTTGAGATATTCGAATGCATCATTGCATTCGCTTGTCCATTCAAATGGAACATTCTTTTTACAAAGCCTCGTTAAGTGGCGTGATTTCTCAGAAAAGTTCTTAATAAATCTTCTGTAATAATTGCAAAATGCCACGAAGCGTCTAGCTTCGTCTGCGTTTACTGGTTTGGGGTAGTTCTTTATTACCTCATATTTAGAGTCATCTGGCAATATACCTTTGTCAGTACACTTGTGACCTAAATAAGTAACCTCTTTCATAAAGAAAGTGCATTTTTCTGGATGTAATTTTAAATTATGTTGCCTACATAATTTGAAAACGTCGGTTAGATTTTTAAGCATGTGCTTTTCAGAACAGCCTATGACTACTAAATCATCCATATACAGAAATGCTTGCGAAGGCGTTAAACCTGAAAATGCAAGGGTCATCATTCTTTGGAAAGAATTTGGGGCTATTTTTAAACCAAATGGTAATCGCGTGTAGCGGTATGCTCCCGTTGAAGTTGAGAATGATGTTATATTTCTTGACCTTTCGTCTAATTCTATTTGATGGAATCCTGACATCAGGTCTAGGCACGAGAAATATTTTGCTCGGCCTAATTGATCAAGAATATCTTCTATTCTTGGAAGTGGGAATTTATCTGCTAGCAGTTTCTTGTTTATTTGGCGATAATCGACTACTAATCGCCATCTCTTTTCCTCCGAGTTAGGCAGTGATTTCTTGGGTACCAAGAGAAGAGGGCTATTATATTCTGAAATAGATGGTTCGACAATGCCATCTTTTATTAATTTGTCAACTTGCCTTTGAATTTCTGGTTTTTGACTTTCTGGCATTCTATAGTTTTTGATATAGACTGGAGTTTTGTCATTTAATCTCAATTTTTGCTTGTAAAAATTATTAGCTGATATGGTTTCTGTTTCAAGACCAAAAATATCGCTATATTCGGTGCATAATTTTGTTAAATCGCTTTTGAATAACGATGGAAATTTAAGAAGTTTTAATACTTCTGAAGTTCTTTGTGCACTATTTTCTATATTTGCGTTGTATACATCATAATCATCCAATGATTCGCTTTTTATATTTGCGCTACTAACTATAGCGTCTATTTCAGTTGTATTAATAATTCGAATCAAGACGTTCTGAGTGTTTACGAGTGCACTTGCGATTATTATGCCAGGTTGTAATTCCTGGTTGGGGATGAGGACATGTGTGTCAGTAGATGTTAGTTGAATCTTTCGAATCACTTCTGATCTAGCTGGCAAAATTATTTCATTATCTAGTGAATGTATAATAGGAATGTTTATGTTCCTGAAATTTTTGGGCCTCAAAGTGAACCAATCTTCTTGGTCGTGGAATTCCAAAATACAATTGTATTTCTTAATGAAATCCAAGCCAATTATACCATCCCCTGGTATAGGAAAATTGTTAGGTACGATATGGAATTCATATGGTATTGCTGCATTAGCAATACACATTTCTAAATGTAGTGTACCTAGAGACTGAATTGTCCCTTGCCCTATTCCTGATATATTTGTTGTATTTTTTGGATTTAAATCGTTAAAATTATTGTTTCTGCATTTAAGCAGGGAAATTTCTGCACCTGTATCTATTAAAAGAGTTACCCATGAATTGGTACTCATATTCTTCAATCGTATAAAAATGCTTAAATTGAGATTAATTTTGTATAATTTTATTGTAGATTGTCGCTCAAGGGGGTATGTTCGTTTTCCGATTGTATGTTTCGGACATTGTGGGCATGACTTGTTTTATAGTTATGGTTTTGGTTACCTCTTGAGTAACCTCCACCTCTATTATAATTTTGGTTACCACCTCGTCCTCTGTTTCCACCATGGTAACCACCTCTGCCTCTATAGTTGTTATTGTAGGAGTTATAATTTCCTCGGCCATTACCTCTGTTTTGGTAATTTCCTCGGTAATTATTACCTCGATAGTGTCCTCTATTATTATAGAATAATACACTATTTGAATTGCCGGTCATTTCTGTACTGCAGTGTATGTATTTTTCAATCACGCTATTCATCGTGTTGAAATTTCCAGCTTCCAATATGGTTTTGAGCTTATCGTGCCCACAGTTCTTGGTCATTGCAGATATGGCTTCCTTTGTAGCGAATTTGTCTGCATTGTTGGAATCTAAACCATCATCTATATAGGCTGCTTCGAGCAACCCACGTAGGTTTTCTATCTCCGTGGTATATTGCGCTGCAGTTTTGCCGCGCTGTTGTGTACTAAGCATTTTTGCTTTGATGACATCGGGCGATTCGCCTTTAACTGATGCTTTTAATAGATTTATTATACCGATAATGGTCTTTTCATTTTCAACTTTGTGTGATAATGGACCAAGTATCTTTGTCTTGATTACCTCAACCGCTAGCATCTCCTGATCTCCTTTTGTCAGATCTATTAGCCGGAGAGCCGTGAGGAATCTATTCAAGTTTAACTTTTTGCCGTCAAACTCAGGTATTGTGGACGAAATTTGTCGCACATATTCCCTTGCTGTTGCGGCAGAGTCTGTCATTTTGTCCGTTTCCTGTATTCTTATTCCTGTATTTGAATCTGAAAGTTCTTCTTCAAGTAATTCGGGTAATGTTATTACCGCTGGAATTGCAAGATCGTGGAGATCCTCTTCTTTTATTTCTATTTCTGATTCTCCTACACTTTCGATATCCTCACCGATCTCAGCCACTATAGGTGTGCTTAAAATCGTTGGGATTGTAATATTTAAGTTGTGTCTGTACTTGACGTTTAACAAGTTCTCACGGAACCTGTTTAGAAATTTTACTGCTTGTGATAAATGATTTTTTGTTAATCTTTTCCTTTCTCTGTAAATTAATTGGCGTGCTCCATTAAAGCATCTTACCAATATCTGCGCATGCTTGTTGAGAGTGTCTTGTTGCACTTCTCTATTTGGTGTCATGCATTTATAAGACTTGTCAAAAGTTGTTTTAATTTCTTTAAGCTCGTTTTGTATTTCTTGCCAGTCCATTTAAAGAATACTATGGATTTATCTATGCAATCGAACTTTATAAATTTTGGCCTCTCTCAAATAGGTTTCTTCAATAATCTCTTTTTTTTTTTTTTCATTCTAGTTTTCTGATATTAAAAATGAAAATTTTAGATCATCTTAATTCAAAATACATTTTGGATGTTTTTTTTTTTTTTTTTTTTAAATTTTATCCAAACTATTCTCTGCTTTGCCTATATAACGCCTCTTTATTATCTTGTTATGCTTAACATATAGCGTTAATATAAACTGAGCGACTGTTACGATCGTCATGATCAAAAGGAGTAACCACAGTGACTGAATGTCATCTGTATGGTCGACTATTTTTAAGTTATTGACCACATTGGCCGTATTATCTTTTGTCTGACTATCGTCAGATCCAAACCAACCCATTTTTGTATATTTTTATTTTTTTTTTTTTGTTTTATTTTTGGGTTTTGGTTTATTTTACTTTAAAAATATGTTGTTTTGATTTTTTTTTTTTTTTTGTTCAATATAGTTACATTTTCCTACCTAGTTGGTGTATGGCTTTACGGGCCATTCTTCTCATCGGGCAGAAAAAGTTCCGCTCAATGTTACAATATTTTGTGTAATATTAATATGCAGCGCAGTGCATCGAGGGTGGTGTGCCACGCAGGGCAACAAAAAAAAATATTTTATTTTTCAGCTCCTATTTGCTTCACTCTGACCCTCCTTGCGTCAGCTGGACGTCGCCGGGGTTGGCACGCTGACACTCCCTCGATGACGTAATGAGCGGGCTGCTCACCACGTTGATGATGATTTCCTCATTTAGGGGTTATGTGGTGGAGCTGCAATGTCTGCACGTATGTTCACAATGCGGTGTGAACAGTGGTCCCTCGCAGTCGTTCGGGCATCTTTTCTTGAAAACAGGCAGGCTTTTCGGATTGGGAGTTGGAGTTTTGTTAATTGTTAACGATTTTATTTGATTTTCTGAGTGAGCGCGTGTGGTGGGTATTTTTTTCTTGAGATATTCGACACAGTGGTCTAGCTCAGCTTGTAGTTTTTGAGCTTTCGACCATTGGGGTGGTGGAGTGTTCGTATATAATAGCCACTTTATGTGCGCTATTCTCTTTTTTATATTATGTCGAACTCCGCCCCTGTTTTTTCCCATCACACTGACACTCTACTCACTCAGATCGCTTTTTTCTTCATAATTGCCGCCGTCTTGGTGGATGAGCATCGAATTTGAAAATTATCACAAGCGGTTTCCTTTAGCTTCTGCTACAACTTATAACGATCCTTTGTCACGGTCGCCATGTAGTTAATTAGAATTCCAATACTTCTGATGTAGTTAATAAAGTCTCAAAACGCAGTTGGTCATTTTATCTTTATTTGGTTTTTATTAAGCGAGTGTACATTCCAGATCTATTCCTGATTTATAACTGATCTTAGTGTGGTCTACAGGCAGATCTCTTGTGACAGCCAAGTGCTGACACTAGCAAATTCTGCAATATGTATGTATGAAGTTCATACTCGATAACCAATGGGAGTCGAGTGCGACCCCTAAAGGCGTACATGCTGAATTCGCATATTTAGTATTAGGGTGTATCTAAAGATCTACTAGGGTGACCCTAAGGAATTAGGGTGGTCCTAAGTTTACTTATTAGTCGACTTATTATTATGATTCATATTATAATTATTATTAATATTATTATTATTATTGTTATTATTATTGTTATTATGTTCGTATATACTACAATCTAGCTCAGTTGGAGCCTTTCGACAGCATATGCTTAGTACAGGTTCTGATGACATTGAATTTTTTAGACAGCTTACGTCTTTTTTAACAAGTTAGTTAACGGGCGAGCGATCTGAGCGTATTCTCGAATGAATTTGCGGAAAAATCCGGTCAACCCCAAAAAGGATTGGGGGTTGCGTCTTCTCTTGTCCTGGTCGAATCTTGCCTATTTCCACGGTGTGGCCCAGAAAGTCAATTCTGTTCTTAAGGAAGTGGCACTTACTCCACTTGATTTTTAGAGTAAACTTGGCTGCTTGATTTAGAACTGCTCTCAACTTTGACATGCATTCCTCGATTGTATTTGCGTATATATCGTCAATGTACAAATGGAGTACGTCCTGCATAATAAAGTCTTCAAATACGCAACTGACAAAACGATTGAAAACGGCCGGCGAGTTGCAAAAACCATACGGCACTCGATTGAATTCAAAAAGCCCTTTCTTGGTTATGAAAGTTGTAAACTTGCGGCTGGACTCATCAATTGGTACGTGGAGAAGCTATTCTATTGTGTGGCTTTGATCCCGTCAACGTGTACTCTGCCCATAAATGAACCTAGCGTCTGCGTCTTAGCGTTTCCAAGGCCTCGTAGAACGGAATAACACATCTGCATAACAGTAGTTTGAAGTTTATTGTACAAAGACTGACATACGATTGACACATCGGATCCTGTGTCCACAAGGCAGGCGACCTCTGTACTAGAACTTTTTTTACAGCTTGTGGACAATTTGAAGATATGTATATGTCCGCTGCCTGCACATTTAAAACATTTTGTTTCTGCCTTGCAGTCTATTTTCATGTGTTCATTAGAGCCGCAGTTGTAGCAACGTGTAGTAGGCTAGAGGTACACATACATAAGTTCAGTTCATAATAGCAACATAGTATATAAACATTAAGTCATTGTTCGCTTTCGGGTGGCATTCTCTCTGTTTCGCAACATCGGCCCTGTAGCAACAAGCATAGAGGCAGATCGCAAACGGAGAGGGAGTCAGTCGAATGCTAAAGCTGAACACGGGAAGTAATAAATAATTCAAAGAGTCCAACTCCTGCCTTTGTGTTTTAGTTAACTAAGAGGATATATAATACCCCTACAATATCAGAAGTGGGCCGATCACGAGCCAAAGAGAAAAAAAAAATGAATATAAGCAATGCATCGACGGCGCAATTGAAAGGATGGTTGAGTGAAGTAAAAGAACCAACCACGGGAACAAAAAGAGAATTGATTTTGCGTTTGAATGATTTAACAAACGAAAAGCGAAATCAATTGAAATTATTATTAAAAAGCGAGGAAGAAGATTTCGACGGAAGCAGCAATAATAATGTTCAAAAAGGAAAAAGAAATAACTGAAAAGACGGAGAGCATAAAGACGACGAAAGTGACAGCGAATCTGGAGATAGCAACGAAGACGCCGATGAGAAGAGCACTGTGCGCAACGACAAAAGTAACGGCGAACATGACGACAAAAGCGGGGTACGCAGTTACAAGAACAACAGTGCAGACGGCGCCCGCAACAACAACAGCGGCGACGGGAATAGCGACGAAAACGAAGTTTGCGACAGCAAAGACGGCGGCGGTGAGAAAATGAACAAAGAATGTGGCAAGAATAAACGAAATACAGTGGGACAAGCTGTGCAAAATATGGATTTATTATTGCGTATGGCAACCGAGGCAGTAAATGAATTTTCGGGAGATACATGTGCTCGCAATTGGATCTTACAGGTGAAAAACATAGCCAGCGTTTATGGAATAAAGGAACCGTATATAAAGATGTTGATTGTCAGTAAGATAAAAGGAAAAGCATGCATGTGGTTGCATGCAGATCCAGAACGTGTATTGCTACCAACGGAGCAGTTGACGGCTGAGCTAATATCAATGTTTGGTGAGAGGAAGTCGAAGTTAGAAACAAGGCGAAAATTTGAGGAACGAAAGTGGACAGCGAGCGAAAGCTTTGTTGCTTATGCAGACGATAAGGTGATGCTTGCACATGGAATAAACATGGATAAGGAAGAATTGGTGGCGCTCCTCATTGAAGGTATTCCGAATCAAATGCTACGTAACCAAGCCCGTATCCAATGCTTTGAAGATATCCAGCACATAAAGAAGGCATTTGCGGAAGTGAAACTACCGAAAGTGGATGAAGCAGACAAGAAGGTGGCATCGGTGAACAATAATAGCAGCACACTCTTGCGTTGTTTCAATTGTAATTCGAAGGGACACTGGGCCAAAGAGTGCAGGAAGCCAAAGCGCGAAAAAGGGTCATGCTATGCCTGTGGTGAGATGGGGCACTTTGCAGCAAAGTGCCTGAAAAACAAGAATGGGGATAAAAACTATATATATTTTGAAATTAATTTTATGAACAATGCTAAATCAAAATTTATTAAAGCATGCCTCATAGACACGGGAAGCCCCATTTCGTTCATAAAAATTAGTAAAGTACCCAAAGATGTTATTGGAGTACCAGTTTTAAGTTCATTTTACGGATTAAACAAAAGTCCCTTGAAAACATATGGAAAAATATTGTGTTACATTATGAAAAATTTGAATAAAATACACTTTAATTTAATAATGGTGGCAAACGAGTCTATGAATCATGATGTAGTATTGGGAAGAGATTTTATGGAAGCATGTAATTTAATCTTGAATCTGGACACCTTGAAAATGATTACAGTGGATAAAATTGAAAGTCGATGTAACAAATAAAGCGATAAAATGTTAAAGGAAGAAAATATGTACAACAATAGAAAAACAGTTAGCGATAGTGTTAGTCAAGGTAGTAGTAAAAGTCAAATGAGTAGTGCCACGGTTAAAAATAAATTAGAGAAAGCTGTCAATGCTGAAATAAGCAAAGTGGAGAGGGAAATGTTTGAAGTTAATGTAATAGATGACTCAATTGATTACAAAATAGGTGATCAGGTGGATCATAGTATAAAATGTCAATTTATTGACTTTGTAGAAAACTGTTATGTTAATAAAGAAAGACCGAATGAACCGGAGATTCGGTGCGAAATACAATTAAGATTAAATGACCTAAAACCGTTTAGTTGTTCTCCTAGAAGATTAGCATATACTGAAAAAGAAAAGCTGCAGATTATCTTAGATGAGTATCTAAAAAACGGAATTATTAAACCGAGTGAATCAGAGTATGCATCTCCGATAGTGTTAGTGAAAAAGAAAACAGGAGACCTAAGGTTATGTGTTGATTACAGAAAAACAAAACAATGGTCAAAGATAATTATCCTTTACCATTGATTGATGATCTGTTGGATAGATTAGTAAATAAAACGATATTCTCGAAGTTAGATCTTAAACATGGATACTTTCATGTTTTTGTTAATAAGGAATCAATGAAATATACATCTTTTATGACGCCTTTAGGACAGTTTGAATTTTTAAGGATGCCAATGGGGCTGAAAAATGCACCGGCGGTCTTTCATAGATTTATTTATAGAATCTTCGAGGATATGATAAGGCAGGATAAAGTTATTATATATATGGATGACATTATGATAGCTAGCCAAGGAATTAAGGAACATATGGAAGTACTTAGGGAAGTTTTTGACAGGTTGACGAGGAACAAATTAGAGCTGAGAATGGATAAATGTGAGTTTCTGCAATCGAGTGTACAATATTTAGGATTTTTAATAACAAGTAAGGGAATACAGGCCAATGACAAGGGAATAGAAGCAATTAGAGATTTTCCAATACCAGATAAGGAGCATGGTGTCAGAAGCTTTTTAGGATTGTGTTCATATTTTAGAAGATTTATTAAGGGTTTTTCAACGATTGCAAAACCTTTATATGACTTATTAAAGAAAGACAAAGAATTTTCGTTTGAAGAAAAAGAATTAGAATGTTTTGAGACACTTAAGAAAAAGTTAGTGGAAGCTCCAGTGTTAGGGTTATATTGTTATAAGGATGAAATAGAGTTACATACAGATGCAAGTGCACAAGGTTTTGGTGCAGTGTTATTGCAAAAGAAAGAGGATATGAAATGGCACCCTGTATTTTATTACTCGAAAGCCACAACAAAGGATGAGGCCAAATATCATAGTTTTGAACTTGAAACATTGGCCATCGTGTATGCATTAAGAAGATTTAGAATCTATGTACAGGGAAAGAGATTTAAAATTGTTATGGATTGCAACGCATTAAGTCTAGCGTTAAATAAAGTAGAATTAAACCCTAGGATTGCGAGGTGGGCATTAGAACTATTAGAGTACGATTTTGAGGTAGTTCATAAAGCAGGAAAGCATATGCAGCATGTGGATGCATTGAGCAGAAATACGAACATATTAGTGATAGAAACTAATAGTTTTGAAGATAATTTAATTATTTGTCAAGCAAGAGATGAAAAGTTGAAAGATATTAGGAAAAAGTTAGAGAAAACGGAAGATAAAATTTTTGAAATAAGAAATGGTGTACTTTATAGGAAGGCAAACGGTGGAAGATTGTTGTTTTGTGTACCAGAAGAAATGGTAGAAAAAATTTTATATAAATATCACAATGAATTAGGTCACTAAGGGAGAGATAAGGTTATAGATGCTATTGGTAAGATTTATTGGTTTTCAAATATGAAAGAAAAAGTTGTTAGGCATATAGGAAATTGTTTGAGATGTGTGGCATTTTCACCGAAGTCGGGAAAAGAAAAAGGAATGCTGCATAGCATCCCAAAGGGAAATGTGCCGTTTGAGATAATACACATTGATCATTACGGACTAGTAGATAACGGTAGAATAAAGAAACATCTGTTTGTAATAATAGATGGATTCACTAAATATGTTAGGTTATACGCAACAAAAACAATGAACACAAAGGGAGTGATTCTAGCGTTAAAGGATTATTTTAGATCATATAGCAGGCCGAAATTTATAGTATCAGATAGGGGGACCTGCTTTACATCCGAAGATTTTGCAAAATTTATGGGAGAGTATAATATTAAACACATAAAGATAGCGACAGGTTCACCCCAGGCCAATGGACAGGTAGAAAGAGTCAATAGAATAGTAGGGCCTATGATAGCTAAATTAACAGACATTGAAAAGGGATTGCATTGGGATGCAGTTATTGAAGACGTAGAATTTTCTCTGAATAATACCAAACAAAGAAGTGTAGCGCAATCTCCCAGCAAGATGTTGTTTGGAATTGAACAAAAGGGAAAAGTTGTTGATGAATTAAGACAAAAATTAGAAGAGTTAGATAATGTTAGTGAAATTAGAGACTTGAAAGAAATTAGAAGAAAAGGATCGGAATCGCAATTAAAATCACAGAGGGATAATGAAAAAAGATATAATAATAAGAAATCAGAAAGTACGCAGTACAAAGTAGGAGATTACATTATGGTTAAGAATTTCGATAGTATAGGAGGAGTTGCTAGAAAGCTAATACCTAAACATAATGGTCCATATGTAATAGAGAAGGTATTGAAAAATGATAGGTTTTTAATTAAAGATGTTGAAGGTTTTCAATTGGCGCGAAATCCATATCAAGGTGTCTGGAGTAGTCAAAATATTAAACATTGGATAGGGAGTAGAAAGTAAATTTGTATAATTAAAGATAAGAAAAGTAAAAAAATGTAACAAATAGCGGCTAAGAACAATGTAATAGTTATAAGTTGGAAATTTCGACAAGATCAGGTGATCTTAAATGTCAGGATGGTCGAATTGTAGTAGGCTACAGGTACACATACATAAGTTCAGTTCATAATAGCAACATAGTATATAAACATTAAGTCATTGTTCGCTTTCGGGTGGCATTCTCTCTGTTTCGCAGCATCGGCCCTGTAACAACAAGCATAGAGGCAGATCGCAAACGGAGAGGGAGTCAGTCGAATGCTAAAGCTGAACACGGGAAGTAATAAATAATTCAAAGAGTCCAACTCCTGCCTTTGTGTTTTAGTTAACTAAGAGGATATATAATACCCCTACAAACGAATACTTTTTCCATCGATTATATTTTTTCTGTCACCAATGTATTGCTTTTGCGGTTTGTCGATAACACACTTGCTCTTGTACAACTCATATTTTCCCAACAGTTCCCTGTATGATTTGTTGCCGTACAATGCAAATTTGAACTCGCTTTTAATATCCAGCCCGTCAACTATATAAGCGAAAATAGACTCAACATCGACTTGTCCAAGCGCTGCAATTGTTTTTCATTGTTAGCATGTATCGACGCGCGCTTAAATTCGCCAATTAGGGCATTTTTAAGTTGCCAACTTTAAAGGTTGCAAAAAGTACCTGCTAGAGGCTTCTAACCGCAAAAACCAACGGAAGGTCATTGAACCCTCTGGTTCTGGTCCTGCAAGAGGACCACATCAACCCTGTCCACCAGCCCACATGTCTGGAAAGCCTTCATTTGCAAATATTGTCAGAGGAAGTCAGCCCGTCGCCAAGCCTGCCGTTATTGTCCCTCATGCAAGCGCTAACCTTGAGTCCAAGCTGGAGCAGCTGTTTACTAGGCTTGACAGGATGATGTCACTAGTTGAAACGCTAAATCAACTGCTCCTGCAAACTCGCACCTACCCTTCTGCTGCTCAAAATGGGTCCTCTTAAGGTAGCAGCTTGGAACGCCAATGGGGCCTCCTCGAAGACTAATGAAATTCTCGCCTTCATCGAGCTTCACGAAATCGACATCCTACTGCTGTCGGAAACCCATTTCGTTTTCCGGTCCACTTTCAGAGTTCCTGGCTTTACCCTGCACACTGCCAACCACCCGGATGACAGCAAACGCGGAGGTTCGGCGATCCTTATCAGATCACTCATCTCCTACCAACCCTTCTCCACCCAGTCGGAAAATCAGATCCAGACAGCAGTTATCCAGCTGACGGCAAGCAGAGGTAATTTTAACATTGCCTCAGTATACTGCCCTCCTAATCTCAGGTGGACGGAGGCTGACGTCGAGCTGATCATCGCTCAATTTGGCACAAAGTTCCTTGCGGCAGGTGACTGGAACGCAAAGCACAGATGGTGGGGGAAACTACAGGATGTGCACTAGAGGCAGGGTGCTGTTCTCTGCTCTGGCGGGCGAAGGTATCGACATCGTTGCAACTGGAGAAGCTACTTGCTATCCCTTTCGAGCAAGTGCCACTCCAAGTGCCATCGATTTCGGGATCTCCAAAGGATTCAGACAGCAAGAAATCAACGTGCAACTACTGACAGAACTGTCATCTGACCATCTACCCCTGCTGTTTGAGCTGGATGAAGACGCCCAGCTATTCAAAGGTGTCACAAAAATGCTGTCACCTACTGCAAATACTGTGACCTTCAAGGAGCACATTGAGGCCACAGTAGATCTCAACATCCCCATAGACACCTGCAATAGTCTGGAAGCGTATGTAGATTACCTCGCAGCCACAATCGCGGAAGCAGCACGGAGGGCCATATCTATCGCAAGGAGAGCTCCCATCTTGAGCTTGGAAGCCAGGGAGCTGCTCTCCCACAAAAGGCGTCTCAGGAGACGGTACATCGCAACAGGTGATCCTAGCATTAAGCAGCTATACTGTAGCACTACTAACAAGCTGCACCGTTTGCTAGCCAGGACGCGACGAGAAAATCTGGATACCCTGCTGGAGGGTACTGGCCCAGATAACAACAGTCATTTTTCGTTATGGAGGCTCACAAGAGGTATCAAGAGATAGCCGTTGTTTCAATCTCCTGTCCAGAGTCACAGTGGCCTCTGGCTTAAGACGGACGATGAAAAAGCGAGGTCATTTGCTTCGCACCTGCCCCCACCTTCATGCCCTTCAACCTATCAGACGACTCAAATCGCGTTCCCATCATAAATTTTCTGGACACTCGCACCGGCTCGCCCCATTAGGCATACCACACCGCAGGAAGTCATGATGCAGCTGAAGGCGCTGCAAACCAAGAAAACCCCTGGTTACGATGGCATTGACAACAGTGCTGCGAAGTCTCTGCCACGGAAAGGAGTCCTAGCCTTAGTAAAAATATTTAATGCCATGCTAAGCCTAGGGCACTTTCCAAGGAAATGAAAGCGTGCACGTATCATCATGATACCTAAAGCTGGAAAGCCGCCAACGAAGATCGATGCATATCGCCCAATCAGCTTGCTATCAACATTCTCTAAGATTTTTGAGAGAATACTCCTAGCCCGCCTGATGGAACTGCCGCAAGTAGTGAACCACATACCTCGACACCAATTTGGCTTCAGGAAGTCCCACGGCTGCCCTGAACAAATACATCGACTGGTAAACCAGGTGACGCATGGCTTCAAGCACAAACTCTACACGGTCGGCGTCTTTCTAGACATAAAGTAAGCGTTTGACAGGGTGTGTCATGAGGGCCTTCTATACAAGATGAAAGCTCTCCTTCCTGCTCCCTACTATGCTATTCTGAGATCGTTCATCTCTCATCGGACTTTCAACGTTGCAGTGCGTGATGTTCGGTCCAGCGTGGAAGAGATTCACGCAGGAGTTCCACAGGGAAGTGTTCTTGGGCTCTTTCTGTACACCCTGTACACTGCCGACCTGCCATCTCCCGCCAACAACACCGAAGTCTCCCCGGATCAGCTGCTCCTGACCACTTATGCCGATGACACCGCCATGCTGGCGTGTCATCCTGTACTGCAAACTGCCTCCAACGCAGTCCAGGAATAGCTGTATGCAGTCGAAAAATGGACTGCCAAATGGAATGTGACCATTAACTCCTCGAAGTCAGCCTGTGTAACTTTTACCCTGCGGCCCGGAACTTGCACAGATCTGACTTTTGATGGTAACCCCATCAACAATGTCACATCGCACTGCTACCTAGGAGTTCATCTAGATCGGAGACTGACCTGGAGGGCTCACATCACGTCGGTCAAATTGAAGTCACTGGCGAAGCTAAAAAAGCTCGACTGGCTCTTCCACTCCAGTAAAATATTTCGGCTCTTTCTGGGTAATTTCATCAGCTTGAATCTTAAGAGTAAGCAGTTGAATTATTTGTTGTAGACTTTTATTACTCGCTTGCATCTCTTTTATTTGGTCTGCACAAACTTCTGATAGACGCTGCATTTTCATTTTCGTCTCCTCGCTTTGCCGACGACCGTGTCAGAGCACCATATCGCTGTCCCTTTCTCTCCTCCTCACTCATGCTTTCGTATTCGCACTCTTCTAGAAATTTCCGACCGACGCCAACCAACTTGCTAAATTTCACAACTTTTTATTTACAACTTTATATTTGGCACTTTTGACGTAATTCCACAACTGTTCAACTTTCTGCACTTTACAAATGGGACAACTTTTTATTGTTTTATTGGTTAAGCCCCCAAGTGTCGGATATTTATTGTTTATCTTAGTAATATTTTGATATTATAATAGTTTGCTTATTATATTTGGTATTTAATAAAATGAGGACTCGTGCCAACACTTCTTGATCTCGGGACATACGACGACTACACAACTTTGCCTTAATCCGGACACGACAACTTTCAGCTTGACGATCTTTTTACTGCACAGCTTTCAACTCGTTTTGTTCTTCTTCGAACGACTCTATGCTTGTCCTTTTTCTTATAACTCCTTCTTCGTCTTCTGCCTGCGCTCACGACGCTACCCTTTGCGATGATTATCGATCATCGCATATCGATAACTATCGTTACAAACATATGAATATGGTGGTAGAATACCGGAGGCAAGAGCAACATTTGTTTGTCTGTTCGTTCGGCACACGTAGCATATTTATAGGAGGCCAGGTTGGAAGCATAACTGCGCCAACAGGATCAGGGAGATCCGTTCAGATTGTCCTTATGACCTTATATGGCATACTTGAAAAAAGGAGATAGCCGTGATTGGTGTCAATGTTCTTTATTTGAATTTGTTGGGTGTGGGCCGTCCAAACTAATAGAAGTATCATCATCATTGTACGCCAGATTTTTTTTTTTTGCTCAAACTGTGTTTTAAAGTAATCAGTGACTATGTTTCGATTTGTGATTTTATAATGATCAGAATGTATTTGTTCTTCATTTTCTTTTTGCTTTAAGTGGGTTTTCCAATTTTCCCTTCTGTAGAGGACTTTTTCTATTTGCCTCTATTTAATTTTTTGAGTGTCTACAATTTGTCGACCAGAGCAGAGAAAAATGTGAGCAGGGGCTTCCAGTAGTTAGTTTTGTGATTGTATATTTAAAGAATGGTTTCAATTTTGCTTAAATTAGCTTCCTCATCGTTAGATGAATTACTTACGTGAATTTTTTCATTTTTTTTTTAATATTTCTATATCTGCTACTTCGTTTTTCGTGGTGTTGAGTCGTAACTAAATCTCCTCACTTTCAAGCCATGTCTTAAGGGCTAAGCTGGAGAATGCGCTGTCTCTATCTGCTTTAAACAATATGGGTTTGTCCAACTGATTAAAAATTCGCATTAGTGCATTTCTACACTCTATCCAATCCTTTGTTTTAATTTGTTCGAGTAACCAACTATTCTCTTCACCCGAAGCGTCAGTTTTTTTAGATACTACCCAAGTGGGGCTATTATATGGTGAATTACTTTCTCTAATTAATCCTTGCTTAAGCATTTCTTGTACCTGATTTTCTACTTCTATTTAATGCATATGAGTAAGTGGATATTGCTTTGAATAAATAGGAGAATTGTGTGTTGTGTTTATTACGTGTTTTATTTTATTAGTGAATGTTAAAGGATCTCCTTCTTGCTATTGAAGATTCTTGAATTTATTTAATAATATTTTTAATTTAAAACTTTCTTTCTCAATTAGATGATTTAATCGAAACAATTTAAAATATATATTTTTTTGAAAGTCGGAATTAATTTCTCATCTGATATTGGTATTTTTTGTTTTTGAATGTAAAAAGAATGATTTTTATTTGGGTCTGAATTACTTATTGGGTATACTTTATCATAAATTGAAACTGTGAATTTTTATAATTTATAATGGATTGTCCATCACTGAGTAATTTTCTGTCAATTAATAAATCATCAATCATAATCTTCTGAGAAATCATATAGATAAAATTGTTTAGGCCAGTTAAAAATATTGTTACTGGGTATGGTATGGTAATAGACTTGTTTAGTATTATGACACCGTTAGATGTAAGAACTTCGCATTTAGTGTTTTGAATTGGGAGACTAAAGAAATTTTCTCTCATCATGTTAATGGTCGATCCTGTGTCAATGAGGCATATGTATTTATGACCTCTGTGTGTTATTTATATGTATTGGTGTTGTCCGAGGCAGGTAACCGAAAATTCTCGTTAGATTGAGAAATATTTTCATTTAATTCTGATGGCGTCATAAGTTGGTTACTGTCAGCCTGGGTTTGGTATTGATTGTAGCGTTCTTGTTCATAAAAAGTTGATTACAGTTTGGATCAGTTGGTCCATATTCTCGTGCGTCTTGTAGTCTAAGTTCGTCGATAGACATTCTTGATTGATCGCTGTCAGCTGGTCTAGGACGTTTAATAGTTTGTTTAATATTGAAATTGGGGTTGTTAGTTATATTTTGTTGCGTTTGTGGAAATGGATTCCTATTAAAATTAGGTTGTGGGTTTTGCAAATCTAGTTGCACCGAATTGATTTTGTTCAGATCTCATGGGTGGTCTGTTAAACATTTGTCGTTGTTGAGTTTGAATGGGTAGATATTGTGATTGAATGGTACTGGTATGGATTAGAAAAGGCTGTAATGGTTGTTGATATGGTGGTTATCTGGATTGATAGTGAGTTTTAAAGTTTGTTTTAATTTCGCTTGTACTAGCATGGGGAGTATTATTTTTTTTTTTCGAAATTTAGCTTCGTATGAGCATTTGCGTGTTCTTCATAAATCCCGTCATTTTTTGCTATGTTAATTAGGGTTCTTAAATAGGGAATTTCATGATGGGCCAAAATACAGAACAAATTAGTTGGTAATTTTCGAATAAGTATCTTAATACAGTTCCTAATATAAGTAATTAATAGAGTCCCTAAAATAAATGATGAGGTCAGCATTATTACCTTCTAGATGTCTCTCGGAAATTTTCTAGAAGTTTGTAATTTGGCGTTTGTGGCTTGTATTCACCAATTAATCTTGACCTCAAGGTGTGCCAGTACTCGATGTTTGGAAGTCCCAAACATCTATGTTTCGTTCCACAGGTCCGAGTAGAATGCGTCGTTGTAGAAGGTCGTTAGTTGGGTAGAGTTCTAGGATGTAATCCACTCTACTAATGAACGTATAAAGCGGTGAGGGATCTCCATTAAATGGGAAAATGTCTTAAACTTGTCTTCGCGCTTCACTTAGGTTGTTTTCGATTAGGGTTACGAGTTGCGGTGCGGCAATTGGAAAATGTCTTTGAGTTGTGTCTCCTGGAGTGTTATTGTTTTAATTTTTTTTTTTTTGTTTATTTGGTAGCTTAATTTAAGAAATGTTTTATTTCTATAATTTTATTATTTTAATGTTTCTTTCCCCTGCCGTTGGACTTATGCGAGGAATTTCATCTGGGGACTTTGTTTGTTTTTCTTCGACTTTATTAGGAAAACCGAAACTAATCCAAGTTGAAGTTACGAAAATCACAAGCGTAATTGTTTACGAGTACCGGATTATAAAAGTTGATTTTTTTTCCCCTCGCGGTTCTTTTTTTCGCATACTTTTTTGTATCCCACCGACTGCGCCAGAAAAATTGGTTTTTGTTTTGAATCGAATAAATGACCCGTATTTGAACTAAGATCAATGCCGAAATAAATAAAAAACTCCGAATGAATCCGCTTTGCATTTTTATTGATTGAATGTCAGCTTAAGACTGAAACAAATGGTGTGAGAAAATCTTAGATGTACTGGGTTAGTGGGTTGTTTACTTGATCTGCGCGAGAGCGATTCTTGCTAATGCTTATGTGCAAATTAACTTTTTGCGGTATAAATTATTTAAAAAAATAATTTTTTATTTTTTAATATTTTTATTGGTGTTAAACTTTTCAACTTATCACTTTAATACAAGACACTTATTCTTATCTTTCAATACATTTGTAAACCGTTCTTTTTATCCTCCCGAATCAGACTGATCTTCAAATTCAGAGTCCTAATCCAATCAACCTCGGCCAGAAGCTTTTCTTTGAAACTTTCTGAACTTTCGATAAAAGCTTTATGCTGAAATTATTCCACTGCATAGTGAAATTGAATTATGCTGATCGATGCAGTTTTTGATTGAAGCGCAATAAGTTGGTCGTGGTTTGGTCTCTAAGCGGAAGCTGTGTTTACGTTAAGTTTGGGTTGTTTATTTTAGCGGGTAGCTAAGCGCTGGCAAAGGCAATGACAAAAACAAAGACAAAGGAAATGCCGACGAGATTGAGAATTGAAATTTGTTTATAAACTGTGGAAGGGTGCTATGTTTATGGGTTGGATAACTCTCCCCCTTCTAAAATGACTCGTCCCGCTTCATTATTAATTTCGTTTAAACGCTCATTTAATTCTGTTAAAAATTCTACTTCATTATTTGGTTTTTCTAGTTCTGGCCGTTTTTGTTTGGTTACAAATATATAATATCTGAATTTTAATATTAATATAGTAATGAAATACAAAATGATTAAAATTAATAATATAAATGAAATTGAAATTTTCCAATTGTAAATTTCAATAAATGGGTTTAAAATATTAATGTTGTCAAGAGAAAGTTCTGAATTGTTGGATTTTATATATTCTGATATTTCCAGGTTTATAAAATGTTGGTAGTAATGTACTCAAGTATTTTGTTTTCTGAGTTGGTGTATGAAATATTATTTATTGTAGTTGTGCTGTTAAATGTTATTAAATATGACCCGTTTAAATGAGAATCATTCACAATATTATCTCCATTTATTAGAATGGCACCTTCTTGAATGATATCTATATTCTTATTTTTTCTGGAATTTTAGTGCAAATTGATTTTTCTCCATTTAGTAAACGGGTAAAACAAGTCTTATCCTTACTTATAATACAAAAGTTGTTAAAAAGTTCGTTCTTAAAATTAGATATTTCATAAAAGTTATTTTCGCATTTTGCGACCTGATTACTTATTAGTAATTTTCCATCATTATGTGAAATGGATCTGGCATAGTAAATTTCGCATCTGTTTGTTATAACGGGGTATTTTATATAAATAATTAAGAGTTCTTTATGCAATACAATTTTGAATATGGAGATGTCCATTAAGTCTGCAATAATTACAGGTTGTTGTTCGTGATCTAATATTTCTTTAATGTCTTCATTATTTAAAATTTGTGTGTTGAATAAATCAATTTTGGCTAGTGTGATAGTATCAATAAGGTTTTGTAAGTCAAATGTTAATAAACGTAAACGATGTTTTCGTAACGGCAATTCTTGATCAACAAAAATGATTTTAAAGTGATCGGAAAGTGATTTTATCTCTTTAAACAATTTGGAATTAATAATAAATTGTTGGTTATTGTTTTCAATTAAATCATTTATTTTATTCTGTATTTTAATGAAATCATTGTGATCCAGAGTTCCAGGTAACCATTTCCAAACAGTGCCTAACTCATTTATTCCCCTTTTTGATCTAGTTGGTATCAATTGTGACAGAATTAATTCCAGTATCTGTATTTCTTAAGTAATTTCCCATTTTGTCCGAATATTTGTATCCTTTCTAACATATCCTGATTCTAGATTGATTATTTCTTTATAAAAACTTAAGTTAGTTACGTGGAAAAAGTCGGCATACTCATAGGTAAGGACATCCTTTTTGTCCTTGAACAGGAAGAATTCGTGGTTATCATTACGAATGGTATTAGAAGTAATAAAAAATGCATTTTCTGTAATTTAATAAAATAAAAAAAATATGCTATTTGTTAAAACTTAATGTTGTCTTTGTGAATAGTTCTGTTTCTATTATTGATTATAAATTTGTTAGGTAAGTTTTCCTTAACAACCTGTTTTTTGTATCTAGTTTTTAGCTTATTTCTTTCTCCGTGTTTCTTTTCATAAACAACTTGACCTACATGATATTCTTTTTCTTTGCGACCTTCTTTATGTGTTACTAGCATTTTTTCTTGTGTGTTCTTTAGAATTCTTGAAATATTTTTGTGATTAATTTTATTATAAAGAATATCAAAAGGTATTTGGTTTGTTGTTGAATGGATACTCTGATTGAATTCTTTTGCGGCTCTAATAATTATTTCAGAATAGTTGGTAAGATTAAATTCTTCCTTTATACAACTAGCTAATTCTGTTAATGTTGAATGTGCCCTTTCTACTTGTCCGTTCGAGGTACTGTGTCTGGGGTCTGCGAAATGTAGAGTTAAACCACATCTTTGTGCAAAGGATTTAAATTGGACAGAGGTAAAGCTCGGTTCATTATCAGTCATAATTACTTTGGCGTGGGAAAATTGTTGGAGAGTTCCATTATCGATGTGTAAATTCTCTCCTTCTTTAGTTGGAATATTGGGGCTTCCCCAATATGAATTTTAAGAGGATGCCTGTTGTATTTATTTTCGTTGCAAATTGTACAATTTTTTATGTATTCTTTTAATTTGATAAATAAATTTGGCCAACAATATAATCTATTGATTTGTTTGTAATTTTCATCTAAACCTCTATGAGCTCGACTATGTGTCTCTTCTATTATAATAGCTTTATCTTCATTATTTTCCACGTCTTGTAGAAATATTTTAGTATATTTAGTATAAGAAATTTGTTGGTAAAGTTATTTGTTAATGGTAATTGAATATGATAAAGATCTTCTAAAGTGCAATGAATTCCTACCGTTATGTTCGGTTTTAGATACTCCCTTAGTATTTCTATATATATATCTAGTATATGTCGTGTCTTATCAAAAACATTCAATGACTAGTGTATTGTATACCTCCCCTTTGTTAATAACAGTTGTTGTTGAAACTGAATTAACGGTTTTCGGGTCTCTTTTATTACATTTTCAAACCTACTTTCGGCAGAATGCTGTGGTATTTGATCTGAGCTTGATTGTTCTAAATCGCTGTTAGTGATATTATTTATTTTTATTCGAGATAATGCGTCAGCTACGACATTAGTTGTTCCGGGTTTATATATTATTTTCGGGGTGAAACTTTCTATGAAAGAGTACCATTTTTTTTTATTTCCACGTTCGGGTTTTTATCTGAGATTGTGAAAGATAAAGATTGGTGGTCTGTTTGTATTTCTATACCAACAACACCATATAAGTAATTCCTGAGATTTTTAAGAGAGCAAACTATTGCCAACAATTCCTTTTTATTTGTGGCATAAAGTTGTTCGATTTTATTTAATGTTTTGGGTATGAAAGTAATTGGTTTATTATCCTGTGATAAAACTGCTCCGATAGCTATATCTGATGCGTCTGTCGTTAAAGTGAATTTTTTGTTATAATCAGGTTGAACTAATTCCACTTGTGCTATTAAATTATTTTTAAGTTCGTTAAAAGCTTTAACAGCTAGGTCATCTAACCAAAGTTACTAGAATAACAAGATGCGTAACGGCCATACATTGGTTTGGCACTATGCAGACACTTTTTTAGTGACGTCCAAAATTTCTCTCTTTCCGCTAGCTCCCGCTGAGAGCGTAAGAAATCTAAAAATAGAATTTGCTTGCTTGTGTGAGTAAAAACAAGAGACGAGAACGCGTATATATATGTTGTGCTAGAAGCCGATTTTCGGGCCGAAATCAATTCTGATCGAAGAAACGAATTTACATTGTACATATTAGGGTAGTTTTTGCCAATTTCGTAGGAATATGATGAAATAAAACAATTTTCAAAAATTAGCGCTCTGACTATTATAATTTTAAAGCCTTTTAAATTTGTTTGTTAAAATCGCCGCTCGAATTAGCTACCGTTTACACATTTATATTTATGTTTAATTCTAATTTGTCTCTCATCTGACAATTTTTTAAAAGCGAAATATTTTTTTTGAAACACTTCTAATGTTAATGTTACATCATATTAAGTCAAATGACTTAATAAATATACTAAATAATTAAATATGATAACTGTTTATTGCAAAAGTAATATCAAAGACAATAGAATTATTCTAGTGTCTTTGCTTTGGTCATATCTTGAGGCACGAAGTGCGGACACAAGCACTCAGCAATCATTGCCTTATTAATTTTTCAACCGCCGCAAGATGAATACTCTAATGACAAATATTCTTATATAAAGTCATTTTTGAAATTTATTTTTGTGATAATATGTACATAATTATATTTGTACATATGTACATTTTCAAATAATAATAACGTTAGGGCAATGCAAAACAAGAATTTTTCGCATGGTACCAATTGATCAAAAATAATATAGATTTAAAGTCAAAGAACTTCTAAGGTGAAGGGCATATTTTGTCAAATTTACAATGCATGAGCATACGTGTGCACACATACAGTTGTCTGCTATCACTTTATGCGTTGAAAAGAGCTGTTCGCTGTAGCGCTCTCCGCTTTCTCGCTCTCTAACAAAAATTCGAGAGAGCCTGGAGCCACCTCTAGAGCCACGGCGAAAAAATCGTGTGCCAAAAAATCGTATGGCGTTACGCATCTTGTTATTCTAGTGTCTTTGATCTAACTGTATTGTAATTTTTGTAGACATTCTCCTAGAAATTTTTCCAAAGGAAAAATTTTTTATTTGGTTAGAGGTTTGGCAATTTTTGCATAATTTCGGACAAATTTACGGTAATAGCCGGTGAGGCCTAGAAAACTTCGAAGCTCCCTAATGTTTTGTGGAATCGGATACTTCATAATTGTGGAAATTTTCTCAGGATCTGTTTTAATTACATTGTGAGAAACAATATAACCAAGAAATGCTGTCTCTAATTTAAAGAATTAGATTTTTCCAGAGAAATTTTCATATGTGCTTTTTGTAAAATATTAATTATTTGAATTAAATCAGTGTAATGTGGTTCAATTGTATTAGAAAAGATTATTATAACATCCATATAAACATGACAAGTTTTTCCGACTTGTTCTCCCAATATGTCATCCATTGCTCTTTGAAATATTCTAGGGGCGTTTGTTAACCCAAATGGCATACGTAAGAATTCGAATTTTCCGTTATTTATAGAGAAAGCGGTTTTTTCAATATCTGAATTTTTCATTAAAATTTGGTGGAATTCTGATTTCAGATGAATTGTTGAGAAATATTTTGACTTCCCTAAGTTAGATAATATTACAGACGGATCGTGCATAGGGTATTTGTTGGGTATTGTGCTTTCGTTTAATTTTTTATAGTCAATAACTAGTCGATGTTTTGGGAACCCATCTTCGTTTTGACCTTTTTTTGGTACTAAGACTGGTGAATTGTAAGGGCTTGGTCTTATAATTTATTCTTTTAGCATTCTATCGATTTCATTATTAACGAAATCTGAGACCGACATAGCATAAAGATATTGTTTGCTATAAATTTCCCTGTCATTGTCAGTATTTATTTCTCCTCGAATATCGGTACGAAAAGGAATTTGCATATTATTTTTAGAATGCTCCTTTTCAATTTTATTCATAACTTTATTTTCAAGATCTTTTATTTGATTTGAAATTATATTTAGGTTATGAATGTTTTCTTTGTCGGAAAACTCAACGACGGCGTGCTCAGGATTTGTGGATCCTAAACTATTTGATTTAAAAATGACGGAATTAACATCGTCGGCTTGTTCAGGATTTTTCGATCCCAAACTGATATATCTACGCTGGCGTGCTCAGGATTTTCAGATCCCGAACTATTAGTTTTATTAATGGCGGATAATTCAACGTCGGCGTTCTCAGGATTTTCAGATCCCGAACTATATAAACTGCCTTCAGCAATAACCGTTTCGGTTTTAAATACCTTTTGCTCATCAAAGTATTTTTTGATAATATATTCTTTCAATGGAAAAATATTTTTTTCCTCAGTTAAACCTAAATCGTTATTTTCCTCGTCAAAATATTCGAGTTTATCTTTATTTCCCGTATACTTCATGATTCCTTTCTCGATATCTAATTTAGCTGCAATCTTTCTTAACAGATTGAATCCAACTAATAGATCAGATTCTAAACCCTCAATTTCATAAAATAAATGTAAATAAAATAAATCGGACTGATTTACCTGACGTGCGCTTGTGTTCGGTTTTTGCGCTGGGTATTGTTTATTATTAAAATGGTGTCGGTTGTTATTATAATTCCACTGGCTGTTATTATTCCTAGGACGATTATAATTTTTATACGGACGATTTTGAACTCTTATGGAGCTGTCTACTTCCACAGGTTCTGGTGGTGGTTGAACTTTGGAATTATTATTAAAATTCCAATTGTTATTCGTTCCGAAGTTCTCGTTTCTAGAGTCAAATCTAAGGTTGTTTCCTTGATTTTTATTGTTATTTCTAAATCCATTATACCTATTTGCAAATTGAGCTCTAAAGTTGTTAGACTCTAGTTCCTGACACTTTGCCAAAGCATTTGGCACGTCTGGTGGGTTAAGAGAGAAGAGTGTTTCTAAGATTGGACCGTTTAATCCAGAAATAAAAATTCTAAGAGCATTGCTTCTAATTGTTTTATTTGTTTCCTTGGTTATAACGTTGTCCTTTTCATAAGTCATTATAGCTTTATTTATGAGTAAAGTCATTTTCTTGTTTACTTCGTTGTAAAATTCTGAAATGGTCATGCGTCCCTGTCTAAGGATGCTTAATTCTGATTCGAGTATATCGATTGGTCTTTTATCGCTATAAATAAAATCTAATCTTGAAAGACTTCCTTGAAAGTTTAAAACGGTACCATGGTTGGTTAGACCATCGTGTGCTGCTCCCATTATTTTATTACGTAGAATTGTTAAGGCGATAAAATATTGTTCACTTTCAATTTTATATAGACTCATTGCTGTTTCTGCCGCTTCTCTCCAGCCTACATATTGTGTTATTTCACCTGTGAACTTAGGTAAGGATTTAATGTAGTTTCGCATTTTATGGTTCGGTCAATTGTTTGGATCTTATAGTCTTCCACTTCATTTCTGTTAGCGGTTCCCTTCTATCCCTTCAATTTTTCTGGTCACTTCACTCAACTGTACATTTATTAATCTATTTATTAATTCTGTAGCATATTGGACTAATCTACCCTAAGAATACAATAAATGATTGGGTATAACATAGCGTCAATACATTGTGACACTTTGTCATAATAAATATAAATATACAAATATACAAAAAGACCACCAAAAACTACGTAAGCACTCCAGCGCCCCAGTAATACGATCTAACGCTTATACATAAGCCGATTGCGGAGCGTGGGAATGCTGAGCATGCACTTTGCAGCTCAAGTGGTCAATGCCTTCTGCATACATATGTATATGTATAAATGTAAGTAAGAATACATAGATATAAGCAATGTATGTGCGGGTTAGCTGAACCCAACTTCAGCACACTTTGATTATTCGAATAAACCGTTTCAAGCAGAGCAGAAGCTCTGAGCTCCAGAGCCAAGTCTATTTCATCAACTACCAAAAATACCGTACTACTTGTTGAACCTATCACATGGCGACCGTGACAGAACCATTGCAGGACGCACACGAAGTGTACCATTGTACTAATAATTAAAGTCGACTGATCTTAGTTCGACTATAAATTAAATAAATTAATAAATTCAAATAACATTATAAAACATAATAATTGATGGCGGAAGAGCCACAATTCTCAAACGCACTGCCCACGACACAAAGGGACTTGCCAACGTTGGAAGAAGCTCTGCAGCAAAATCCTGCAGATGGACCACGCCCACTCACAATAGCTGAGTACCGGGCAAGGCAGAAAAGGAAGGAACCAAAGAAGCACAAACGCTCCGGAAAAAGGGTAAAGCTACTTAAACAACGCCGACTGGTTAAGGAAATGACCCAGTTGGCCAGAGACGAGGCATCCCGACAACGCTACAAAGAGCGTCTTGAGGACATCGAAAGCAAGATTTCGCAAGGTGCGAAACAACGCAAACGGGCAGCATAAATAAATGCCAATGCCCCAATTTGCCTTAATTTTAATTTCTAAACCCAAGCCGATGCGGGAAACCGCTGCTTGAAAAACACTAATATCTGTTAGGCTTTTTACTAACAATGCGGTTGGACAATTTTTTTTTATATTGTAAACAAATATGTGAGCCAACCACATTTATTAACAACTAATATTTCCACGTCTCCGCTACTGAGTATATATATATTCAGCTGCAAAAATTTTTTTTAATGACAGAATATAACAATTCTTATCTTCATTAAACGTAAACATTTTTTTATTTTTGATTTTCTCGAAGAATAAATTAATATCATAATAATGAGAAAAAACTCATAAATAGAAAAAAAAAAAACGTTTCATTGAAAATAAACAGAAAAAAAATGGGATGGTTTAGCGATTCTAGTGAGGCAAAGGACAATACTGCCAACGTAGTTAATAACGTAAAAATTATAGATCACACAGACGATATAAATGCGTTGTGGATCTTATTGCTGATCATTACAATAGTACTACTTCTACAATTTCTGCTTACAATTTATGTTAAGCATAACAAGATCATCAAAAGACGTTATATAAATAGGGCAGATTTAAAAAAAAAATAATATGGATTAGAAGAAAGCTTAATAAAAACTTTTTTTTACGACAAGAATGGAATGGAGCGAAATAGCGATACGAATAGACGAATTTCGCTTCAGGTTCGATAAGTCTTATAAATGTATCAATAGAGACACAGTAATAAAATCCGAAACTTTGAAAAATCATATTGAGATATTAGTAGGAGAATATAATAATATAGTTACATTAGTAAATAAATATGCAAATAGGCTCACATCTGAACATAATAACAAATGTTTGAGGGTTATAAAATCCCTAAACACAAGATTAAATAACATCAGAAAAAGAAGGCATATTCTGATAGATGTACCAGAAAGTCTAAGTCAATTGGTTGAATTCAACACAGACCAGTTCAAAGAACTAGACGAATCTGTTCAATCAAGCGGCGCTGAGTCCGATAGTGACATTGAAACGCTAGAAGGAAGCGACCGAATTGAATTTAAATCTGAACCAATAAAAATTTCTGAGATGGCACAGACATTGATAGAATTTATCAGGCTAGCCACATCTCTGATACCAGAGTTTGATGGTAAACCAGAAAATCTACAAAGTTTTTTGGATGCTCTAGGTCTACTAGATAGCTTAAAGAGCACACATGAAACGACAGCAATAAGCCTAATAAAAACTAAACTTAAAGGCCATGTAAGAAACCTTATAAGTAATGAGCAGACGATTGCTGCAATCATTACCCAACTGTCAAGTGCAGTAAAAGGAGAATCGGTAGAAGTGATATCTGCCAAGCTTCTGAATCTACAACAGAGAAATAAAACGGCTAACCAATACACCCAAGAGGTGGAGAAACTGACAAAGGCCCTTGAAGGTGCCTATATCAGTGAAGGTCTCAGCCAGTCCTTAGCAAATAAATACAGCACTACAACAGCTGTAAAAGCAATGACACAGAATTGCTCCATTGATAAGGTAAAACTTATCATGCAAGCAGGCACATTCACAAAGATGAATGACGCCATCTCCAAATTTGTAAACAGTTGCACAGAGATAACAGGTCAAAGTAACACTGTACTCTATTATCGACGAGGTGCAAATAATTATAATAGAGGCGCCCGGGGTTATAATCGTGGAAGAAATAACTACCACAAAAATTACAACCGAGGCAGCAATAACAACAATAATAATAACTATAATAACCGTGGAGGTAGGCGAGGCCAAAACCAAGGGAGAGGCCGCGGAAACTACAACCATGGTAATAATAATAGCAGTGTGAGAATCGCGCAAAATACGTCGGAAAACTAACAGAACCCTTTAGGAAACAACCAATAAATGTAAAAGTTCATTCCATCAATTATAGTCTTAATATATTCGTAACCTTCTATAATCATTCAACTGAAAATAAACTAACATTTCTCATAGATACTGGTGCAGATATCTCACTTTTGAAAGTAAATTCTGATAACTTCATAATTCAAAATGAATGGCGATTAGTAATTGACTATCGTCAAATAAACAAAAAACTTCTTTCTAACAAATTTCCACTCCCTAGAATTGATGACATTTTAGATAAACTAGGTCGAGCTAAATACTTTTCATGCCTTGACTTGATGTCAGGTTTCCACCAAATAGAACTTGAGGAAAACTCTAGGATTATAACATCCTCTTCAACGAGCAATGGCTCATATCGCTTCACGCGATTACCATTTGGTCTTAAAATAGCACCAAATTCATTTCAGAGGATGATGACTATATCATTCTCGGGATTAGAACCCTCTCAGGCATTCCTTTACATGGATGACTTAATGGTGATAGGATGTTCCGAAAAACACATGATTAAAAACTTAACTGACGTTTTTAATGTATGTAGGAAATATAACCTAAAGTTGCATCCAGAAAAATGTTCATTTTTCATGCACGAAGTGACATTCCTAGGTCACAAATGCACAGACAAAGGAGTATTGCCAGATGACAAGAAATATGACGTCATCAAAAATTATCCTGTCCCTCATGATACGGACAGTGCAAGACGATTTGTAGCATTCTGCAACTATTATCGTCGATTTATAAGGAACTTCGCCGACTATTCACGGCACATAACTAGATAATGTAAAAAGAATGTCCCTTTTGAATGGTCAAGCGAATGCCAGAACGCATTCGAATACCTAAAAGAAAATCTTATGCACCCCACACTATTACAATATCCTGATTTTCGCAAAGAATTTTGCATTATAACGGATGCTAGTAAACAAGCTTGCGGAGCGGTTCTAACTCAGAACCGTAACGGGATTCAGCTCCCAATAGCTTATGCATCACGTTCATTTACAAAAGGAGAAAGCAATAAGAGTACAACGGAACAAGAACTAGCGGCAATTCATTGGGCAATTACCCATTTTAGACCATACATTTATGGCAAACATTTCACCATTAAAACGGACCACAGACCATTAACGTACCTATTTTCTATGACTAATCCCAGTTCTAAATTAACTCGCATGCGGCTAGAACTTGAAGAATACGACTTCACAGTAGAATACCTAAGGGGGAAAGATAATTTTGTAGCAGACGCACTCTCACGTATAAATATAAAGGAACTCAAAGACATGCAACATAAAGTCCTGAAAGTCACTACCAGGCAACAAAGTAGACAAGAAAACTGTACAGTAACAAATAAGGAACTATTGCCTAGGCAAAGTATCCAAAATGTATCTAAAAGTCATAACAAATGATGAAGTACGAAAAGTAGTGACCTTGCGAATAACTGAATCTATTTGTTTACTAAAACGAGGAAATAAAGTTATTGCAAGAATTGATGTTGACGATTTATATACCAATGGAATTTTTGATTTAGGTCAGTTCTTCCAAAGGCTTGAAATGCAAGCCGGTATACTAAAAATCAGCCAACTCAAATTGGCACCGAGTGAAAAAATCTTTGAAACCATTTAAATAGATAATTTCAAAAATATGGGCAATATAAAATTGAAATCATTAAGAGTAGCGCTACTCCAGCCGGTGACCATTATAAAAACTGAAAAAGAGATACAATCGATACTGTCTACATATCATGACGATCCAATTCAAGGAGGTCATACAGGCATTACAAGAACGCTAGCGAAAATAAAAAGACACTATTATTGGAAAAATATGACTCGTCATATAAAAGAGTACATACGTAGATGTCATAAATGCCAAATGTCAAAAACAACGACACATACAAAGACCCCAATGACTCACACAGAAACCCCAACAAATGCTTTTGATATAGTGATAGTGGACACAGTTGGTCCACTACCGAAATCAGAATATGGCAACGAATACATCGTCACACTAATATGTGATTTGACGAAGTATCTAGTAACCATACCTGTTGCGAATAAGAGCGCAAATACTGTCGCAAAAGCTATATTCGAAAATTTTATACTAAAGTACGGTCCAATGAAGATGTTCATTTCGGACATGGGTACCGAGTATAAAAACAATGTAATTCAAGATATGTGTAAATATATGAAAATTGAAAATCTTACATCCACTGCATATCACCACCAGACTTTAGGGACAATCGAACGAAGTCATAGAACATTCAATGAATACATTCGTTCATACATCTCTGCAGATAAAACTGATTGGGACGTTTGGATACAATACTTTACATATTGTTTCAACACAACACCATCAGTCATGCATAATTACTGTCCATATGAACTAGTGTTTGGAAGATTACCAAGGCAGTTCGCAAATTTTAATAAAACAGATAGAATAGAACCACTGTATAATATAGAAGATTACTCAAAGGAAATAAAATTTAGATTAGAAATAGCATATAAAAGAGCTAGACTTTTGTTAGAAAAAGCTAAGTCTTATAGAAAACAACCTTATGATAAGAAAACTTCAGATTTTCAATTAAAAATAGGAGATAAAGTTATACTAAGGAACGAATCGGGTCATAAGTTAGATCCAGTATATATAGGCCCTTATACTGTAGAAACCATAGAAGACAGAGATAACATAGTAATTAGAGATACAAAACAAAAGAAGCAAAAAGTACATAAGGATAGACTAAAAATATATAATCAATGAAACGTTTCATTTCACTTAAGAAAAGGTCTGATCAACCTCAAAACAAAAAAAAAACCACAAAAAAAATTTAATTATTTTTCCTTCTAAGAAAGTTAAACATAAATCCAAAAACATCGTAATTCAACATACATTTTTTGTATTATTCTGTCATTATACAAAAATGCTTTGAGACAAAACATTGCTAATAATTAATAAGAAAAATCAATTTCAAAAAAATTTTTTCCTTTCTAAACACAATATTAATATTGAGAACTCAATGACTACATATATTACGTCATTTCTTTAAAAAGGGAGGTGTAGCATATTGGACTAATCTACCCTAAGAATACAATAAATGATTGGGTATAACATAGCGTCAATACATTGTGACACTTTGTCATAATAAATATAAATATACAAATATACAAAAAGACCACCAAAAACTACGTAAGCACTCCAGCGCCCCAGTAATACGATCTAACGCTTATACATAAGCCGATCGCGGAGCGTGGGAATGCTGAGCATGCACTTTGCAGCTCAAGTGGTCAATGCCTTCTGCATACATATGTATATGTATAAATGTAAGTAAAAATACATAGATATAAGCGATATAAGCGAAGCAGAAGCTCTGAGCTCCAGAGCCAAGTCTATTTCATCAACTACCAAAAATACCGTACTACTTGTTGAACCTATCACAATTCCATTGTCAGATTACTGGCGCTGGATATCTCGCCCGCAGAAAGGGTTGGTACTGAACCTCCGGTTGCCATTGTTAATTTTAAATTTTCAAAACTATTTATCAGACCTTCCAGATTGTTTTAAAATTTATATTGTAATGTTTAATTTTAAAGCTTGTAGTACTCTCGGTATCTTGATCTTAATTTTTAGATTCTATTTAAAGACTTAGTGTTATTGTTTATCTGCTCACGATACTTTCCGTGGGAGTTCTTCCTTCAATGTAGTTGTTCTGATTATCTTCTGTTGGGGTCTTCCTTCAATTGGTTTGTCTTAATTATTTTGGAGTCTTCCTTCAATTGGGTCGTCTTGATTATTATTTATTGGGGTCTTCCTTCAATTTTATATCCAGCTGTGGCGGGGGGGTTGCCTTCAGCTCTTCCTTCGTTCTTGGTGTTGATTTTGTTACGTTTTTTTTTTTTTTTTTGTTTTAATTGGGTTTGTAGTTGAGTTCTGATTTTTATTATTGTGTTCTCGTAATTAGTGTTAAGTATGCAGTTCACCTTTTATATTAAATTCTTAATTGGATTATTGCATTTATTGATTTCCAATTAAGTTTATTCACGATCACTGTCACAGTAGTTAGGTGTCGTTGGATTGTTGTGGATGTTTTAATTTTTCCACTAAAAATATGGGTTGTTGGCGGCGAGAGTTCCGTTTTGTATTTAACTTATTTTCGTTAATATTTATTTAGAACTTTTAAGTACACCGCCCCACGTTGGGCGCCAATTAACTTTTTGCGGTATAAATTATTTAAAAAAATAATTTTTTATTTTTTAATATTTTTATTGGTGTTAAACTTCTCAACTTATCACTTTAATACAAGACACTTATTCTTATCTATCGATACATTTGTAAACCGTTCTTTTTATCCTCCCGAATCAGACTGATCTTCAAATTCAGAGTCCTAATCCAATCAACCTCGGCCAGAAGCTTTTCTTTGAAACTTTCTGAACTTTCGATAAAAGCTTTATGCTGAAATTATTCCACTGCATAGTGAAATTGAATTATGCTGATCGATGCAGTTTTTGATTGAAGCGCAATAAGTTGGTCGTGGTTTGGTCTCCAAGCGGAAGCTGTGTTTACGTTAAGTTTGGGTTGTTTATTTTAGCGGGTAGCTAAGCGCTGGCAAAGGCAATGACAAAAACAAAGACAAAGGAAATGCCGACGAGATTGAGAATTTAAATTTGTTTATAAACTGTGGAAGGGTTCTATGTTTATGGGTTGGATAACTTGCATACATATGGAAAAAAGAAATCTTATGTACTACGTGGCTGTGTGCCTGCCGCCTAGTGGCTGGGTTTGGTTACTAAGTGGATGCGCAATATCTAGAAAGTTTCTTTGTCTTTTGTATAAGTTAATTATGAGGAAGGCAATATTACGTTACTATATATACTTTGCATGGTCGGAAACGCTTCTTTCTGTTACATACTTTTCAACGAATCCAGTAAACCTCTTTACTCTACGAGTAACGGGTATAAATATCAAAACATTTTTCAAAAGTGTGAGCGTGGCAGTTTTTGGCGGATTTGTGTCGTGACGCCAAGGGTGAATAAACCCTGCGTCTATGTTTCTAGAATCTGTATTCTTAATCTTAACCTTCTAGCTTTTCTAGTTTCTGAGATAGACAGATCGATTATTGATCCTGATAAAGAATATACAGGATGCGGCAGCATAACTTTCTTTTTTTAAAGCGCACCATACAGTTTCTTGATATCATAGCGGAGCGCTAGGTGTCGCGATCAAGAGGGGCTACTGAAAAGTTTTGCCCCGACACGGTTCTGTCGCCATCATGCGTTGTATGGAGGGAGGGTGAGGAGGGTTCCTTTGCCGTTGAGGCCTACTTTTGAAGAGGATGTTCGTTTATTACACACAGCCTGCATTTTGGAATCGCATTAATTTAGCCCTGTTGGCTCCCGTCCCAGACCGCAAATCATTTGTTACATAGGTCACTGCATTCAGGCAAACTGCAAGTGCGACAAAACGAAGAACTGGACTCCCTCGACCCGTTAGATCACCTGAGAACATTGACGCAGTGGGAGCGTCAATATTGCGATCTCCACGGTGTTCTGCGCGCAAACACGCAGCTTCCCTTTGACTATCCGATCGTTCTGTCATAAACACGTGTGAGATTCTTCTTGATGTCATTCCCGAGGGTGCTATTGTTTTTTTTTTTGTAGTGATGAAGACCATTTTCTATGGGGTTTTTTGAAATCTCGTGTTCATGTGAACCGTCCAAGAACCCTGCAAGATTTGAAAATCAACATCCAAGAAGAAATGGCCAACATAACACCTGCTATGCTAACAAGAGTCAGGACAAAATTCAGAAATCGGTTTACGCAATGTATGGAGAATGGGGGACGTCACCTATCAGATTTAATCTTCAAAAAAATATATATTAAACCTTTAGACATGTAACTACATTATAAAAATAAATAAATATTTTCCGATGACTACAATAGTTTTCATTGAGTTCCGAAAAAAAAGGAAATTATGCTGCCACACCCGCACATTATATGGTCGGCAACTCCTGCCTGTTTGTTACATACTTATCAACGAATCTAGTATACCCTTTTACTCTAACATGAATAAAAATGCTGCGGTATTGGAACTCTTTAGTTTTTCGGAACGCCTACAAGGGGAAAAGGGCCTTTGGGCTTTGTTACATAAAAACTTAAGACAAAACATTCGTTTTTGTATCGCCCACGGTCATTATTAAGTGCACTCCATTATTTAAAGTCTTGTTTTTTATTTAATAGTTATTTTTCTACCTTTTTATTTCAGGCCAACAATACCTCGTATAAGTCCGCCATTATACAATTTAAAGTTTTCAATTATAGGCTTAAAGAACCAGCATAAAGAGCTAAGAAAGCGAATAGAAAATTTGGGCGGTAAATTTGAAGTTAAAATATCGGAAAACACGATAGCAATAATATCAACAGAATTAGAAATACAAAAAAAATCCACCCGTATGAAGTTTGCAGAAGAGCTCGGAATTCATATTGTGCCCATTGAATTTTTAGATTTTGTTGAAGCCGATACAGAAGGAGCTATTAAATATATAAATAGCACATGTATTTGTAGTTGGGGAACAGATCCAAAATCCAGAATTCCAAAGGAAACAACAAAAAGTTTAAATTCGAACAGTATATATACAAAATCCATGCCAGTATCACGGACATTTAAAGTAAAAGATGGCCTAGCTGTTGATCCGGACAGTGGGCTCGAGGACATCGCCCATGTTTACGTGGACAGTAACAATAAATACAGTGTTGTTCTTGGCTTAACTGACATTCAGAGAAATAAGAACTCCTACTACAAAGTTCAGCTTTTAAAAGCGGATAAAAAGGAGAAGTAAGTATTTTAACTCGTACACTTTTTCAAAAACACTAGTGTAAATTGTGCGTTTGTCCACAAAGAAGTTGAGATTTCAGAGGGTTTTATTTTCCACATTTAAAAAGTAATACATTTTGTAAATACAAATGAAACAATTTAAGATCTGTATAGTATTTCCTTGAAAACATTCAGTAAAAGTGAGGAGGTACCAGTTCGACGGTTTATGCATAACCAACACGTTTTTGGCATATCAATAAAAATTGGTCACACAAATAATAAAATTAAAAAGAATCAGAATTTTTTGAATTGTGGTACCTTTTTTAAAGGAGTTTGTGCTTAAAGTGGAAGCGGCAGCATTAATATTTGACAGCGGTGGCAGAACTTTCTGCCCAGGTATTTATACAATATGCAGACAGGACCATCATTCCAGGAGAGGTCAAGATCATAAATTATTTTAATGATTTGTCCGCTATCCAGACCGAAATT
Source organism: Drosophila melanogaster (assembly GCF_000001215.4). NCBI lineage: Eukaryota > Metazoa > Arthropoda > Insecta > Diptera > Drosophilidae > Drosophila > Drosophila melanogaster. Next base: position 3,468,440 of record NT_033777.3, on the reverse strand, counting down.
AGCTGTCCGGTAGAGATCAGTTTTTAGTAGTTTTGCAAGGTTCAATTATCAAACGCCTCTTAACGATGTTAAAATTAGTGGCGCACCATTAAGAAACAAAGGTATTATCAACTTTTGTGACGAAAAAATAATTTATACTCAGAAAATGAAACATCTTAAATTTACTTATTTCATTACAACATTTATCTTTAATCAAAGTCGATAGACTCGATTTCAAAAAATCAGACAAACCGCGAATAAAAATATATTTTGGGATGGTTTTTTTATTTGCTGTAAAACAAGTTTGTCTGAAAAGCATAGACAGCAATTGGATATGCGTTTTCAGGTTTTTTATGTTTTCGCATAGATAGAGAACATACAAAACAAGAGATATTGCTATAGTCGAGCTCCCCGACTATCGAATACCCGTTACTCAGCTAGTGGTAATGCGAACGCAAAATGTATAATTTTTCTGGGATATCGATAGATATTGGGGAATAAAATGAACAAAATTGTTCCAAACTGTGGGTGTGAAATGTTTGGCGGCTTTATATCAAGAGTGGGCGTGGCAAAAAGTTGTTTGTCGAATAGATAGAAATTTAAACGACTAATAAAATTAGAAAAAATCTCAGGAACTATGAGAGCTAGAAAGTTGAGATTCTGCATACAGATTCTAGAGACAAAGACGCAGTACAAGTTTGTTGATCCATGTTGCCACGCCGACTATAACGCCCTAAATCCGCCGAACCGGTCACGCCCTCACTTTTGAACAATTTTTAATTTTTGCTCATTTTATTCCACAATATCTATCTATATCCGAGAAAAATGATGAATTTTCGCGTTCGCTTTCACACTAGCTGAGTAACGGGTATCTGATAGTAGGGAAACTCGACTATAGCATTCTCTCTTGTTTCCTTTGTCGAACATCTCGGCGAGAAAGTGGTCCAGCAACAAAGCCAACAGGATTGACCTGCCAAAGAACAGGATCTAACAATATTACCAAGTCGGCAGACCAGATCGCAGGGCCATAAAGAGGCGCAGTGGATTCACCGGGCATACGTGCGCCTTTGTAGGCAGCTTTCTTCGGTAAAATACACGCGTAGTGGATTCCACGCTGTCATGCGAAATGATCAGATCCTTCCCCACGAGATACGTATCCACCGGTGGCAATTTAGTTGGGCGGCATCTGGTGCATATAGATCTCTTTGGCGATGTGGTTGTTGATGCGGGGGAGCCTGCTGCTGCAAGCACTGTTGCTGCATTGCCTGTCCCGGGATCGGCGGAAGCTTTTTGAACATCATGCTGTTAAATGGCCCTTGGCCCATTTGTTGATTCCCACCCTGTGAAGGTTGCATGGCGTAAGGTGGTTAAATAATTCCTCTGGGCCCTTCTTGTGGCAATCCTGAAGATGGAACGCTACCGTAAGCTCTTCCTTGTTGTTGCGATTGCTCCTGCTTCTGGGTCGTCTTGCCGGGCATCCTGTTCTTCTGGCGTGGTCCTCAGAAGCATGTTCCGTGGTCTTGTGATATTTCATCCAGTCCACAGCTTTCTGGTCCGCCACTGGCACCCTTTCCCTGTACCTGGCTACCCTGAAGCATTTGGTATTGCGGCACTGTGCTGGTGGGTAAGCCCATGTTAACCAAGTTAGCATAGCCTCCAACGGCTATGCTTAAGAGGGTAGCTTAAGAGGGTGCCCTATTCTTTAGTGAACGCTGTTGGTGGCCACGATAGTTGAGTGGGAGTGCATTTGTGAGTCGCGCTTTCAGACCACACGCGAATCCAGGATGTAAGCGTTACGAGAATGACATCAAACTTCTCAGCCAAGTTACTTTCGATTTCCTCAAAATCAAGTGCTTCGAGCTCGTTGACAATTTTTCTAAATGTTTGTTGAAGCCCATCGATCAGCTCAAAATTCACTTGAATAACGAACTCAATAAACGAAATTAACTCAGAGCTTTACAAAGAATCCGCTCGATTATAAATTACAGCCGCTTTGCGCTTCAAAAATACCACCTTGTATTATCTGCGGTAACGTTTCCAGAATTGTCAGCTTCCCATAGCAAGAGTATCAACAACGAAACGGCAGAAATAGCGACTCGAGTTTCTGTTAAAGCGGGAACATGAGCGCAAAGAATAATTAGCGGCAGTTATTGGCTGCGCACATTTGAACTGTTTGTGTATATGCAATTCTGCGTAACCAACGGAGTTACTTTCAATCTTAATATAATTGAAATAATTAAATAAAAAGATGATAATATATACCTGTTTAATGCTGTTGAACAAAAATAATGAAGGAAAGGAAAATATAATGGAAAATGAAACGAAATGGAAAATAAAAAAGCACACTTAAATAAAAATTTAATATTTATGAATATTATTAGTAATGTTACTTGCAAAATACAAACCTGAAAGCCGTCGATAAATTTCTAAGAATACACTTACGATCTTGACGATTCAAAATTGAAAGAGCAATCAAGTAGAAACTCAATAGTTCGTAGTTCGTAGATGTGCATTTTCTTCTCGAGCTCTGTTGTTAACCGGCTGAAGTATGCGATTGGTAACAGCTTGTCGTTATCTCGCTACAGCAAGACACTAGAGAGGCCGATCGAACTAGCGACTGTATGAAGTTCAACCCCGCGTCCGCGAATAGCTAGGGACAAATTTTCAAAAATAGCCGTTAAGGTCTAGAAATTTGCGGACTTCGGAGATGTTCTCTGGTTTCGGAAATTCGACTATGGCATTTGTTTAAGACCACTGGTGTGTAACTTGTGTAACTTGTAACTTGGACCTGCTGCGACGAATTTAAACTTCAATCTTTCGAATGCTGGCAGCAAATTTTTTGGTCCCTTGAGGGAAAAAATATTTTACCTTACTGCAGAAGCGGTCACAGTGCCAAGCCTGGTCTAGTTGTTGATAACATTGTCCTTCTTAAGGATGAAAACCCATCCAGTTGACTAAGGACAACGCTAAATCAAAAATTATCGGAGAAACAGTATTCACTTTTTTTTTTTGCTTCAGCAACCAAATTTTTTTCCCCCGGTTTATAGACTACCTTCGCACCAGTTTCCTCGATGCGTCCCTTCCACCTCTTAATTTTCGCATTAGGGTTCATTTGTGGCGTAGTTCATTTCCCTATTCTTTTACGTCCTGGAGATCATTATAATATAACGGTTCTCTTGGGAAAGCAATGAAAAATTTCGCTTTCAAATTAAAGATCGAGACGAAGCATTTTTTGTCACAGTGGTGGCACCATGAATTGATTAAATTTCGAAAGGTAACATCACCGGGCGGATACCCTTTAGCTATATGCGAGGTCGGATGAAATTTTTTGACGCGCCGTTGTCTAAAAGGAAATTTAGTGGTATCCCTGCTACTCTTTGTCTGATGATGGGATTTTCCACTAAAAAATTTACGTAGTCAGAATCATACTCGGCATGGCATCGTCGCATATTTTAGATTCCGCTTTGGAGGCGGCATATGCCCCTGTCTTTTCTTCCGCATTTTGCGTAATGATTTTCTGTTGTTTCCTCACGGCGCTTGTGCGCTCGGAGGTGGTTTGTCTTCTGTTCCGGTAGGCAGCTGCCTGGGACGGCTGCAGCAACTTAGAAAATGAAGGATCGACCTCCATAGGCTCTGGTGTGCCGCTGTTTTTGTAATTTTTCGTATTGTGCGGGTCGCCGTAAGCCTGAGCCCTATGCGGAAATACGGATTTTTGGCATTATTTGGACATGGGGTCGTACTTGTCAACTTGACGACCCTGTGTTTTTGCAGTAGGTTTGCAATCTTTGTCTCTCTGACTTTTTGCAAAACTGGCTGCATAAACGTACCATTTCTTACGTTAAAGCCACGCCCGACTGCATTTCTTTCGGCTTTGCCGCGAAAAGCACGTCAGTGAGGTTGCATCCATCTTGGAATTTTTCGCACAATGTTTTTTCCGTCGACGGCTCGTGAGACAAATGACTCTTGTTTGTGAGTAAGTTGGGTTTGTTTTGAATTCATCATAATACTCATTTCCCTGTCTTAAAATGTTAATGTCTTGTTCAATGACATGCATTGGTCGCTTGTCACTGTGAGCGAAATCGAGCCAATTTATAATAGCATCGAAATTCAGTACGGTGCCAAACGAGAATAAAACTTTATCACCGCTTCGTAAAAGCGAGAGGTGCCGTTGAAATGTTTAAATATGCGATATGCTGCCAAGAAAAGTATGATTCCTGTTAACGGCGTCTTTAGTCACGCTACATGGAAAATTATTATTTATATCTATGGGTTCGTAGGCTCTAATTATGGGGGCCACGGCTGAGGTGGGCGCGACATGTGTTGCTGCTAACTGGCTGACCAGTTCCTGAATTGTCTGAGGCATTTAATTTTGTGCGAGTTGGTTATTGGCGGCCTCTTCCGCTAAGTTGTTGTTCACAATTACCTGTATTACAGCTCTGAGCTGTTCTGGGTCTATCGCCATTACGGGGGATTCGCGGTTACACGTTTTAGAGGATAATCTGGATTTTCGCTATCGGTGAAGTACGGTTTATTATTCCTGTACTGTGAGAGTCTGGTTCAATTCGCTTAGGTATACAAAAGCTGTCTGTGTGGGTAGCAGTTGACCAAAGACAAACAAACAATAAATGAATACAAAGGCTGCAGCGTCGAATGTCGCACTTAAATCAAATGGAAACATAAAACAACAATAATAACTGAAAAGCGAACGTGTGCGCTGTTATAAAAAATAATTATTAAATTTTACTTTTATTCCCATTGATATGAGACCGTGTTTTAGTAATTTGCTGGATTAATAATTTATTTTTGTTTTAAATAATTTCTGTTGAGAAGAATATTTTTGATGTAACATTTGCGTTGATTGTCTGTTTGTTGTTGTTTTTAACACTAGTTGAGCGCCAATTCATTAAAGGTGTTTCGCACCGTCTTGTGATGTTGTCATCCGTCAGACTTCTCTCCAGAGGTGAAGGGCTTCCTTCGCCGGCTGCTCCGGGGAGCAGGAAAAGATTATTTTTTATGTTGAGGAACTTTCCTCTTTTGACTACCAGCCCTGTGGTCTGGAAAAGTAAATGATAAAAATATGTTTTTACAGCGTTTAGTCGAAGTAGAAATTCACGAGCTGCCGCTCATTATTCTGATAAGTATAAATTCAATTGAAACTTCAAGTGATTCTTAAAGCTAACAAAAACTCGCGCGGCCACGCAAATATATGATATGTTTGCCGGCTGCGCACGGGTTTCCGGCACAATGCTGGGTCAGCACATCGATTTTATGTTTTATGCACTGAGCCAACCTTTCTAGTTCGTTGGCTTGTTTATATATAGTAACGTATATATGTATGTATAACGTATGTATATATAGTAACGTATTCACATAATCATGATCAGGCCAGCCAAGTGGATCAGGAACTACAGAAGCTAGAGGGTTGTTATTGAGTATACAGTTTCCAGAGACATAGAGGCAGCGCAAGTCAGCCCACTCTAACGTCCATAAACCGCGCAAAACTACCACGTCCACAATTTTGCAAAATGTTTTGATATTTTTTCTTATTTTTATTACTCCTGTAAATTTCTAACGATTTAACAAAAAACTTTTAGACTTCAATTTTTAAATTTTATCGTATTTAATTTACCAATTTCTATCGATACCCAGGAACATGATGAAATTCGTATTTTCGCTAGTCGGGATAGTCGACTTGCATTCATTATAGTTTTCACTAATAAATAATCGTGTTTAGTTTTTACAATAATTTTGCGCTTGCTTTTTTTCAGATATTGGATTTTTCGTTCATGGGGTCGAATTGGAACAAATATTGGAAACTCAAAACTTGAAGAGTTCGACACGAGCGAGTCTGCAAAAAGAAATTTTAAAGAAATATATGCAGATAAAACTGGAAATGAATACGAGCAACGAGATAACTTTGTTAAAAGAACAGGTCGAATGTACCCAATCGAAATTCAATATGATGATGACCAAAAGTTGGTAAAACACGAAAGCCATTTCTTTACTTCCAAATTAGAGATTTCTGTGCAAAATTTAATAAAGCTGATTTTTGATATTGACTCAATGAATAAAACATTGATGGAATTCCATATCGACATGGATAAAATGCCGCTGGGCAAGCTCAGTGCTCATCAAATCCAATCTGCTTACAGAGTAGTGAAGGAAATTTATAATGTACTAGAATGTGGTTCCAATACTGCAAAACTTATTGATGCAACAAATAGGTTTTATACGTTAATTCCTCATAATTTTGGAGTTCAATTACCAACATTAATTGAAACACATCAACAAATTGAAGATTTGCGACAAATGCTTGATTCATTAGCTGAGATAGAGGTTGCGTACAGTATAATCAAAAGCGAAGATGTATCTGATGCTTGTAATCCTTTAGATAATCATTACGCACAGATTAAAACTCAGTTGGTGGCATTAGACAAAAATAGTGAAGAATTTTCGATTCTTAGCCAGTACGTAAAAAACACTCATGCATCTACCCACAAATCTTATGATTTAAAAATTGTTGATGTATTTAAAGTATCTCGCCAAGGAGAAGCAAGGCGCTTTAAACCATTTAAGAAGCTACATAACAGAAAATTATTATGGCACGGATCACGTTTAACTAATTTTGTTGGTATATTATCGCATGGTTTAAGAATTGCTCCCCCAGAAGCGCCACCAACAGGTTATATGTTCGGAAAAGGCATTTATTTTGCGGATATGGTTTCAAAATCCGCAAATTATTGTTGCACAAGTCAACAAAACTCTACTGGATTAATGCTTCTATCTGAAGTTGCTTTGGGCGATATGATGGAATGCACTTCAGCGAAATACATTAATAAACTATCAAATAATAAACATAGTTGTTTCGGTCGTGGTCGCACCATGCCAGATCCTACTAAGAGCTATATAAGAAGTGATGGGGTTGAAATTCCTTACGGAGAAACCATTACTGACGAACATTTAAAGTCATCGTTATTATATAACGAGTATATAGTATATGATGTTGCGCAGGTCAATATTCAATATTTGTTTCGTATGGAATTCAAGTATTCTTATTAAATGCCTTAAATTATATTGAGTGATATTGATATTAATAAATTGGAATTATTTTAAAAAATTACAAACTTTATGTTGAATTTTCAGAGATGAAGGAAGTGATTTCCGGCAAGCACAAGTATTGACTTTTGAATACTGTAATCTACAGATTCCTATATCAAATATTATTCTCTGTCATGTGTGTGTGTAATTCAACAGAATGTGTTAACAACGCAAAACATTTTGTTGAGCACAGTCCATCAATCCGATCGTTATTAGTGTCTTAAATTAAATGCGGCTTGTATGCTTTAGATAAGAATCGTATTTTAGTGGCAAGTCCTCAAGTCTAGATGGTCTACACAGCGGGCTTAAATGACGGTCACATAAATTCTGAAGTGTGTATAGTAGAGAACCAAAACATTTTCTAAAAGACTGTGGTCTAAATATTGTTATTTAATCCGGATGGGGAATTCAGTCAATTTTAGAAATCAGCATCACAAAATGGCTCTGGTGGTCATATAGTGTTGGCACTTAGCGCACAAGATATAAGATAACTAATAGGCAGTTTGTTTTGCCATGCGGAATAACAATATTTTCTAAAATATTTATTTTCAAAACTTCACAATTGTTTTAGTAAAGATGGATTATTCAGCTGACTTAACCAAAACTATCTCATCAAAAAAAGCACTCTCAATAATGCCACGCCCCACTATAACGCCCTAAAACCGCCCAAAGCTGCCACGCCAACATTTATGTAAAGCTTGTCGGTATTATTTATAATATTATTATTTTGCCTAGCCCGCTCTAACGTCGGAAAGCCGCCGAACCGGTCGGCGGCCCGCCCACATTTTGAGAAACTTCAATATTTTTTCATAGTTTTATTAGTCTGGTACATTTTTATCGAATTGCAAAAAACTTTTTGCCACGGCCACTCCAACGCCCTAAAATAAGGGCATCAGCAGTGTTCGATCAAAACCTAGTTGATATGAACACATAATGGCAGATCTACCGAAGGAGCGATCCCCCAACATCCATGCCACCGCATCCGCTCCAATTCCTCTTTCAGCTTAATCAGTGTATTAGCCTAAGCAGAACGATATCAAGCTATAATATTAAAAATAAGGAATTAATAAAACTTCACTGATCATTTTGAACTGAAGGCGAAGGGACGTTTTAATAGGCCAAAACTCAAATACCTATATCGAACTTTAACCTTTACGTTTTAGCCAGGTTATAAAACCTGAGCAGCCAAAAATGATTTTTTGGCTATGTGCTAGAATTGTGCATACTAAGCCGCTGGTGGCAGGCTGCCTAAGGCGAACGCCCCGCAACCACGGGCAAATGATTAACAGGACTTCACAACTGATCAGCTGTCAATCGCAGCAAATCCGCAAATGTTGCTAAGATCGGCAGTTAAAAAAGATTCGGAGCAATCCGATCAATCCGCTGTAGAGCGGCCCCACCCTGTGATTGCTAAAAATTCCGAATTGTCTGCATTGGTTTCTCAATCAGTGATTCCACCTGTCTCGATTAGTTTACCACCACAAGGGAACATTGAGTCCGGAATACCGGCACAAGTGGGCACTTCAGATACACAATCTGCAGGGCTAAAACCCCTCGCGGTGGTTCCAATAAAGAAACAAATTTTCGTTTCTCTCCTTTTCCCTGATTTAACATTATCTGATGTATTGTCTTATATACAAGACAAAACAAAAGCCGATAATATAAAAGTGGAAAAATTTAACTTCTCTTACGCTTGGGACATATCATCTTTCAAGATAACTGCCCCAAATGAGCTTTTTTCGACCATATGTTCGGGTGATTTTTTGGCCGATAGTATGGTGGTAAAAAAGTTCGAAGCTAAGATCAAAAATAAGAAAAAGGGGCCAGTGCGAAATAACCTTCCCTCATGTGACCAGACCACTGCACCATCCGCACCTTCATCTTCTTCAAAAAACTAACATCTAATCTTACTATTTCCTATCAAAATGCTAGAGGCTTGCGTACCAAAGTAACCAAATTGTATTGTTCCGTTCTTTTGCATCCCATATAAGAATGTTCACAGAGACTTGGTTAAAGCCGGAGATACTTAACTCCGACGGCTTCCCCGGTATATACACAATATACAGGCATGACCGTCCCTCTCGACGGGGAGGTGGATTGCTCTTAGATCTACCCTCGCCGGAGGAGTTACTTTTTGACGAGACCCGTAATTTAGAATTCATTTGTGTAAAGCTGTAATTTTCCAACAGATCAGTTTATATTACCTGCTCGTATATTCCGCCATCTTCTAAATTCCCAGAATATCTGAATCATCTGTCCGCAATCCAATCCATCTCAAATAAACTGTGTGACAGGGACCAATTGCTAGTTCTAGGTGATTTTAATATACATAGCACAACGTGATCCCCAGAAGAAAAATCGAATATCCTTCTCCCTTTAGCACAAAATGACTTTATTGACTGCTTGCTCCACTTATCGCTGTCGCAAGTTAATTATATTCGAAACTCTCTTGGTCGACTGTTGGATCTATTTCCTGAAAGTGTGTTTCTGTCCAGGGTAGCACCTCTTACTCAACCTGAAGATCCATATCATCCTACTTTCGAGATGGCAATCGACATAGGTACGGTATTAAAAGTAAAATTAGAGAAGTCAACAAAGCGAACTCACTGTTTTCGCAAGTCAAATTTTCAGAGGCTAAACAATTTTATAGCTGGCTTTAATAGGTCCGATCTTTACTCCTGCAACATAATGACGGATTCCATTAATATGTTTAATACCGCAATTAAATCATTTTTGACTCTTGTGTTCCGATGTACAATCCGTAAATCTCTAAACCTCCTTGGTTTAATAAAGAGTTGACACACCTAAGAAATGTAAAGTCCAGACTTTATACAAAATTTAAAAATGCCCACAAAGTTGGGGTTAAAATGGTGCAGGGGCAGGTTGGGGACTTCGATAGACGGTTGTGGCTCGATGTCGCTACAAACGGTTCAATCGGATGAATCACCGCCGAACGATTGTCGGTCGATGTCATCACAGGTGGTTCGTTTGGCGTACGTCGTTGGTCGGTTGTGGTCTGGTGAATGGTCAGGTAAGAAGAGTAAAACGGCTCGACGGCAGCGAACGATGCGTTACGAGCACAGGGGCAAATGATAAAGTGTGAATGTTGCGAGGCGAACTATAATATTTGACTACAATAGTAATGTTAAAAGCAATGTATACCACAGGTCGGCCATTTAGAGTACTAGTGGATGCATATATAGTAGCATATGTGCCATAGTATAACACTTTACTACATATACTTACACACACACACATACATTACCACATAGCAACAGCCATACACCAAATCATAGAATGTCTTAGGATATAAGTCATAAATTCAAGTATTCCATAAGAACCCCAATTTTGGTGACAATAACAAATCCAGCCTGCCCTAATGTAAACATAAACATCCGCTGCCGAATCCGTTATTCCCACCGAAGGGTCAAAACCGCTTACGCAGCTCAAATTCTCGTCTTATCAGTATCCATGCGCGATCCACTCAAGAGGGCACCCAATCCAGACATAAAAATCCGCAGCCGCATTCGCGACTCCCATTAAAGGGTCAAAACCGCTTGCGCAGCTCAAATCCTTGGCTTATCCAGTATCCATGCGCGATCAACTCAAGATAGCGCTCAATTCATAAAATTACATAAGAGAGCCTCTTTTAGCTTAACACATAAAGAAGTAAATATGTCTCAGTCAAGGGTTTGCTAAGCGTTAGCTTCGCAACTTACAATTAGATTTAATTCTTTTGCTCTACGAATAAGACGTGAATGTCTCCGCTTCCACACTTGTAATTTTATTTGAATAAAGATTATATTTTTTTACCTTATAAATTACCGTGGATTCGTTATTATATATTAAATAAAATACACATAAAGTAAACAATTAATTAAGAAATGAATGACGCAGACATTCACATCTATTGGGCAGCGCACAACGGCAGCTGAAGACAGTTATTGACATACTGAACGAATGCAGAATGGTTCTCCGTATGCAATACGAAACTGAAAATTAAAATTACTATATATATTATTATTATTATTATACTACTATTATATATCAACTCTGTATACAATAAAGGTCGAATCAAAAATAGACATATCGATTCAGGTACAGTTGTAAGACGGTATTTACAGGACAGTGGCAGAAAAAAGTTTGATAGAGGTAATGCTGAAGCATATCACAAGTTGCTTTTAGGAGAGATAATAAAAGTGGTTGAATTCAAAACCGAACAGCATTTTGAACTAAACAACATACAAGAAAAATAGAGCGACAGTAGCAGCGTCGTGTATTCCGAAAGACCAACGAGTTTAATAAAAAATAACACTATTTGTCTTCTTTAAACATCAAATAAGAACAAAGAATAATATACCCGTTAACGCCAAAACATATAGTGCTTAAAGAAAGATGGAAAGTAAGCAGACAATTAGAAAAGCTAATGCAACAGAAAATAATAAGACAGCTATTCACCTTGGAGTGATCCCGTGTGCCTAGTGGCTAAAAAGAAAGATGCCTCAAGAGAGAGAAAATGTAAAATGAATGTAGATTATAGGAAGTAAAAAAATAAAGTGATCATAGCAATAATAAGTAATGTGCTAAATAAATTGGGAAGAGCTAAGGACTTCTCGACCCTAGACTTATCAAGCGGGTATCATCAAATTTAAGTTGAAGGGACGAAATTCCGAAGAAGGCTATTTCTGCAGAGGGAGGGCATTTCGAATATGTACGAATTCCGTTAGGGATAAACGCTCTCCGCAACCTTTCAGAGGTTCATGATTTTTTAAAATTTTTTCGTTTGGTGTGAGAAAACGCCAGAACGAAATGGAGGTAAACGTGGAAAATTCAATTAATTAGTTAATTTGACACCCTTTTACGTCTCTTTACCTTTTTAAGGGGGTGGGCGCCATCACGTTCACATTAATAACTAAAAGAGAACAATTTAGCTCGCTTGTCGCCAAGCTCTCACTCTGCCATCTTATGCTCGCTTATGATTTGCTCATAGCTTATCGCGCGTCAGCCTAAAAGGCATCTCAATTTAGGTGCCGCAAGGAAAACAGTAAGAAGTTGTTTCGAACCTATTAAATGTGGTTCGAGTGAACTGCGTGTTGAGGACTCCAAACATACTCAAGAATCGGACGGCCTAGCGAAATGAATAAGGTTTCGGTCGTGTAAGGATCATCAAATTCTTTTGGCGTCCTTTTTATAAAAGCCAGCACACCCATAACCTTATTGACAATACTCGAAATATGGTCTGAAAATTTTAATATAGGGTCCAAGATCATCAAGATCATCAACACGTGTTATTCTGTCCAAAGAGCCCCTCCTTAAAGTGTATGTCGTGTATATTGGATTGATACGACAAAAGGTCATAACTTGGAGCCATTTAAGTTTAGTATGTTATCACGGCGCCATATTTGAAAGCTATCTAGATCGGATTGTAAGTCTAAATCCTAATTAATAATTTAACATTATTTGTGTACATAGGTACACGCGAATGTTTTATTACTAAAGGAAGGTCCGTAATAAATTAGGTAAAAAGAAGCGGATGTGACTCGGAAAATACAAAAAAAGAGAACATTTAAAGAAAAAAAGTTGCATTCTACCTTCAGATAACTTAAAATCCAATTTAGAAGATCAACAGGGAAACCTAATGAATCCAGTTTCCTCAATAGAAGAGAATGATTAACAGAGTGAAGTGCTGTACTGAAGAGTGTAGATGACATCTGTTTGAAGATTATTTTTGTAGCCCTGTGTTATGAAGGATGTTAGATCCAAAAGGTAAGTGGTTCATGATTTTCGTGGCATAAAACCTTGCTGACATGGTGATATAATTGACCTACAAAGGTGCTGCATATTAGGAATGATACAATTTTCAAAAAGCTTCGGGAAAGCCTCTGTACTTGCTTGCATCCAATTTGCAACTTTTTTTATCAACAGAAATCATGTAAGGCTCCAGAGATAATGTAAACAGTTTGAGTAGAGGCTTGCACAAGGCTTCCACGCAGATTTTGAGCACACAGCCAGGGATTCCGTCGGGACCTTTCGAATAGACAGGCTTAATAACTTCTGAAAGCAGTGAGCTTTCATTTAAAGTGGGACAAAATATAAGATTCCACTTTGGTTTTTCGGAATGAGGGAACGTAGAATATGTTGTGTGGAAAAACTTGCCAAATAGATCGTCTATTGCCTCATCCGATCAATTTTTTAAAATTTTTTTTTATTTGTACTTTATTAAGGCTTATGGGGTAACTGAAAACCCCTTTGTCACCTTGGTCTCTATTAATTCAGCCCGTCCAGGCGCACCGGCTAACAAGAGTTAGCTGTACAAAACAATAATACAAATATAACAATTAACATTATAACAATTAAGAGATCATCATCATCTCCTGGTTCTTGTGAAGGGGGACCGTATGATGAGGTCCTTCGGCCGTCTTCTGTGGAGCCTTCTTGGTGGGCGAGCTCTGGACAGTGCCTTGCCTTGGCTAGGCGATTGCTGTGGCGCTCTAGCCTGTCGTGGTACCGGCTGGAGTGCATGTTTATTGCCTCAAAGACAGTGGCTATCTTGAGGTTGTGTTCCTTACGTACCATTCGCAGCCGGTAATCGTCCTGGCGATTTTGTTGTGGGCAGCCTGAATGCGGCGAATTTGGCTGTCGCAAGCCAAGCTCCAAATCTGACAACCATACCTCCATATTGGCGCTATAATTTGCTTGTGAATTGTCACCTTGTTGGAGAGTGACAATTTACTTCGCGAATCAATTAGCCAGAAGTGCTTTGTCGCTGCTGCACGTATACGCACTCTAATCGCACTCACTTGCTTCGAGAAGTTGAGTCTCCGATCCACGATTACACCAAGATATTTGGCTTTATTGGACTGTGGGACAGGGGTGCCATCGATGAGCACAGCCGGTGGTGTTTTCCATTTCAGCGTGTAGTACACATTCGCAGATTTGTCACCATTGATGCCATTCCGCAAATGTTGATGCGAAGTCCTGGATGTGCTTAGTGTTAACGAAATTATAAAATTGTTTCGGATCCTGGGCGAACTGAGAGTTACAACGGTTTAAATAACTCTTGTAGCCCTAAGCATTAAGCACTGTAAAATTTAAGCGACCACTTAAATATTTGCAAAGGATAGAACCGGTATTTATACCCGTTTCTCGTAGAGTAAAAGGGTATACTACATTTGTTGAAACAGGCAGAAGGACTATATTAGAGTATATATATTCTTGATCAGAATCAATAGCCGAGTCGATCTAGCCATGTCCGTCTGTCCGCATGAACGTCGAGACCTGAGGAAATATAAAAGCTAGAAGATTAAGATTCAGCATACAGATTCTAGACACAAAGACACAGCGCAGTGTCTTGGCCCATGTTGCCCCGCCCACAATAATGCACAAGAATTTTTCGCATGGTGCCAATTGATCAAAAATAATATAGATTTAAAGTCTAAGAACTTCTAAGGTGAAGTGCATATTTTGTCAAATTTACAATGCATGAGCATACGTCTGCACACATACAGTTGTCTGCTATCACTTTGTGCGTTGAAAAGAGCTGTTCGCTGTAGCGCTCTTCGCTCTCTCGCTCTCTAACAAAAACGCTCTCTAAAAAATAGTATATTTATTAAATCATTTGACTTAATATGATGTAACATTAACATTAAAAGTGTTTCAGAAAAAAATATTTCGCTTTTAAAAAATTGTCAGATGAGAGACAAATTAGAATTAAACATAAATATAAATGTGTAAACGGTAGCTAATTCGAGCGGCGATTTTAACAAACAAATTTAAAAAGCTTTAAAATTATAATAGTCAGGGCGCGAATTTTTAAAAATTATTTTATTTTATCATATTGCTAGGAAATTGGCAAAAACTACCCTAATATGTACAATGTAAATTCGTTTCTTCGATCAGAATTGATTTCGGCCCGAAAATCGTCTTCTAGCACAACACGCACACTTATACGCGTTCTCGTCTCTTGTTTTTACTCACACAAGCAAGCAAATTATATTTTTAGATTTCTTACGCTCTCAGCGGGAGTGAGCGGAAAGAGAGTAATTTTGGCCGTCACCAAAAAAGTGGCTGCATAGTGCCAAACCAATGTATGGCCGTTACGCATCTTGTTATTCTAGTGTCTTTGGTATGGTGGTAAAAGAGTTCGAAGCTAAGATCAAAAATAGGAAAAAATGGCCCGTGGGAATTAAACTTCCCTCACGTGGCCAGACCACTGCACCATCCGCCTCTTCATCTTTTTCCTCTTCAAAAAACTAACAACGAATCTTACTATCTCCTATCAAAATGTTAGAGGCTTGCGTAGTAAATTAAGCAAATTGTTTTGTGATAGTCTTTCATTTGCATCCCATATAATAGTGCTCACAGAGACTTGGTTAAAGCCGTAGATACTTAACTCCGAAGTCTTCCCAGGTATGTACACTATATAAGGTTTGACCGTCCCTCCGGACGCGGAGGTGGAGTCTTAATTGTGGTTAGATCTACCCTCGCGTCGGAGGAGTTACTTTTGGAAGAATCCCGTAACTCGGAATTCTCATGTGTAAAGCTGTCTAAACCTCCTTGGTTTAATAAAGAGTTGACACATCTAAGAAATGTAAAGTCCAGACTTTATACAAAATTTAAAAATACCGGTTCTCAGTCCATCCTTTGTAAATATTTAAGCACTCGGTTTAACTTTCCCGTGCTTAATGCTCAGTGCTACAAGAATTATTTAAACCGTTGTAGGTTCCAGTTTGCACAGGATCCGAATCAGTTTCATAATTTCGTTAGCACTAAGCGATAAACAAGTTTTTACTACGGTAACATCGGATCAGGCAATAGCCGATCTATTCGCCAAGTTTTTTCAAACAAAATATTCAACTTTACCTCATTCCGAACAGCCATACTCTTATGCGGTATCTAAGTCGAATCTAATATTTTGACCCACTGTAAACGAAAGCTCACTGCTTAACGATCTTCAGCGCGTTAAACCGGTCTATTCGCCAGGTCCCGATGGAATCCTGGGCTGTGTGCTCAGATTCTGTGCGGAAGCCTTGTGCAAGCCTCTACTGAAACTGTTTACCTTATCTCTGGAAACTTCACAATTCCCTCATATTTCCATATATGATATATATGGAATATATAGCTCATATATATGAGCTCTTTGTGATTCCTCTTCATAAAAAAGGTAGCAAACTGGATGCAAGCAATTACAGAGGAATCTCTAAATTGTCGGCTATCCCAAAACTTTTTGAAAATGTTATCACTCCTCATTTGCAACACTTTTGTAGATCAATCATCACCGTGTCAACACGGTTTTATGAAACGCAGATCAACAACCACTAACCTCTTGGAGCTAACTGTTTTCGTAATACAGGGTTTCAAAAATAATCTTCAAACAGATGTCATCTACACTGATTTTAGTAAAGCATTTGACTCTGTTAATCATTACCTTCTAATAAGAAAACTTGATCTTTTAGGTTTCTAAATTGGTTTTCAAGCTATCTGAATGGCAGGACACAACAAGTCCTCTATAAAAATTCTTTATCTTTTATTCTCCGAGTCACATCCGGTGTCCCACAAGGGAGCCATCTTGGTTCGCTTCTTTATACCTTATTCATTAAAGACCTCCCCTTAATAATAAAACATTCGCGTGTACTTATGTACGCAGACGATGTTAAATTATACCTCCAGTACAAGGACCCTTCGTGCCATTTAGACTTACTCTCCGATCTATACAGATTTAAAATATGGTGCCGTGATAACGTGTTAGACTTAAATGGCTCCAAGTGTAAAGTTATGACCTTATGCCGTGTAAACCCCATAAGTACGACTTACACTCTAAGTCGGTGCCCTCTGGACAAAATAACAGGAGTTGATGATCTTGTTGTTCTTCTGGACCCTAAAGTAAAATTTTCTGACCATATTTCGTCTATTGTCAATAAGGCCAGGGGTGTGCTTGGTTTTATAAAAAGGTGGTCTAAGGAATTTGATGATCCATACTTGACTAAAACCTTATTTATTTCGTTAGTCCGTCCGATTCTCGAGTACGGATCACCTGTTTGGAGTCCACAATACGCAGTCCAGTCCGGACCGCATTGAATCGGTTCAAAAAATTCTTACTTTTTGCCTTGCGGCGCTTAAATTGGGATGCAAACCGTATATTACCTTTTTATTCTAGTAGACTACTTTTAATTAATTTACCGTCCCTAGCTAACCGTAGAACTATGATTGGAACAGTCCTTATTTGTAAGCTTATTCGTGGGGATGTTGAGAGTCCCGACTTGATTAGTCGGCTTAACTTCTCGGTTCCAAGTGGATTCACCAGAAACTATATACCCCTTATCTTAAATCATTGTAGATGTTACTATGAGTTGCATGACCCTTACAGAGTATTATGTTCTGACTACAATAGACTATCCTATCCTATCCTATTATCCTATTATCTGTAATCTTGACTCTCTGCCGCTCTTAAAGCAATCGATTTTAACTTTTTTATTACATAATTAGATCCTAATAACAGTAATATTTAATATAGTTATTTTACATTTTATTCATTTCCTCGTTTCTGTTCTCTTTTTTATATCGCGTCGATGTCTATCACGAATCGAGCCGTACGATACACGGCAGCGCTCCTCGGTCGGTTGGGCGGGAGGTGTGGCCGTGACACCGGTGCGAAAAAAAATAATAAGAATGCACGCAGACAACTAATTTTTGTTCGGCACAAGTATTCGGACAAACTCATTTAGTAAACGGCAAACTAATACCAAAAGTTTGTTCAGTACAATTAAAGCTATTGTTTCATACAAACGGACACATTCGTGTAATTCCAGTAGTGACGAAGACACAATACCTAGTTACAGGGAGAAAATTAAAAACAAACAAGTTACAATAATGAACACAGAGCAATGCACAACAGGAAAACCCGCAGCAGCACAATGGCAAACAGGAAAATTACGTTTCCTGGCAGCAACCAGCAACGGTTGCTTACGAATTCTTTAGATCATATGATGGGAGTTCGAAACCCTATTAGGCTGTTGCAATTATACGCAACAAAGTACGAGGAACTGCCAATTCAGCACTATCCTCATTTAGTACGGTGTTTAACTTCGACGCGATTAATGCACGCCTAGACTTCATATACGCAGTTAAAACTCCACTGCGTGTTATACAACAGGAACTCGCAACACTGATGCAGGGCGATATGCCCATGCTAAAGTATTATGACGAGATAGAAAAGAAGGTAGCACTTCTAACCAACAAGACAATAATGTCACACGAGGAGGCAGGAGCAATGATCCATAATGAACAACATAGGAATAATCCTTCATTGATGGCCTGAAAAAATCCATCAAACAGACAGTTTTTTCGGCATGTCCAAAGGATCTGCCAACAGCCTTAGCATTGGCACAAGAGGCAGAAACGAGCATTCTGTATTCTGTATTCAAAGCCGGCTATGCTAAGCATAACGAAGAAAAATACCAGAAACCCTCGTCTCAAAAGACCCAAGGGTGGCGCAACAACGCACAGGGTCAACAAAATTCAGACGGCTCTAACTATCAGGGTAAAAACCCACATTTTAATAAGGGCCAGGCCCTCGAGAATAATCACAGGGTCAGAAGGCTGGTAGTTCCAAACAACGCCACGCCCTCCCAATTAATCAAGGCTTTGAGCCTATGGAGGTTGAAACCTCAACACGCTCTAGGCAACAGACCCAGTTTAGGGGATATAATGACCAATTCATGCGTAGCAGACAAATGCTGCATCACACGTCCCAGGAATCACAGAGACAGAAAGATTCATCAGAATACGAATTGATAGCACAATCAGAGGTATTAGCAGCCGATGACGATGGCGCATCCTACGACGAACAGTGCAATTTTTTAGGGGAAACTCCCTGCTACCGTACATTACAAGAACAGTAGCAGGGCAGAATATTAAGATCCGTATAGATACGGAAGCATCAAAAACCCGACAACCCGTTTCAAGTCAATTTTATACACGGGCATACGAAGATAGACCAGAAATGCCTTATCTATCTATTGGGAACGAGGATATACTTCTTCGTGCTAAACAGTTTAAAAAATTTGGACGGCAATTTAGGCCTTGATTTATTAAAAAAAGTTGATGCAACCATCAATCTTACAAAGCAATTTAATTGCACACAAATTCGGCTCAGAGCCGTTACCATTTATGAACTCAAAATGTGAACTTTGTAACTGTAACGAACACACTCATAGAGCGTTGTCCACCCCAACACGCTCTGTCTACTATTTTTACCGGCATGCTCAGGGAAAATGGGCGTGTGTTTTGTGTTGAGATGAACAAGAGTATCATAGCTACAATACTGTAGACAGAGATACGGTAGATTAAAAAAAAAACGCTAACCAAACGGTTAAGAAGCGGACAAGAAAGTGTACCTATTGAAGATGAGGCCCAGATGTTATTGGCCTTATTCTATACCCACCCTACCTGTGGAATCCATTCGGACTCCACCCTAATACAACCACTGCTTTACATACCCTTTGGTGCCCAACAAACCATCAGATTAGTTCATTTTGGACCCCATATAATTGATGATAAAGATAATATTCCGATACATTTTCCTAAACCTAATCCTTAAACTAAAAATTACGTTATTTACGTTAAGGAAATCTCTTATTGAGTAATTTTGCTTATCAACGATAAAATAAAGGAAAAATAATCAAGATAGGAATGCAAATACTGGTATTTAAGTTTACATTAATGCTTTTGTTTGTTTGGCTTACTTTACGTTAGAATTATGTATGATTAATGTATATTTAAACTTTAAACTTCTTTAAATTAAGAGATCTAGATATATGATTAATTAAGGCAAGGTATTTTAAGCACACTATTTAGGAATATCTGACTTTTTATATATATGCTTGTGTGTTTTTATTATTTTTGTTCCGTACTCACGCACTTTCCATCGATGTCAGCAGGCCTGATGACTGTTGATGATTTGCTGTAGGTATTAATATTAATTTGGGAAAATCACATATATATACTTGTCAGATCTCCCACAAGTTAAGCTAAATTAGAATCGTAGAAATTTATAAGTAAATATTTTTAGGTAAAATTAACACAAATATGAAAAACTATTCTAAAGATACTTAAGACTGGACACGATCATTCGTGTTGCGGCTGCTTCAGGTTCGCAGCATACGCAGCGACAAGGCCAGCAGCCTGGGGCTCGTGTTGTGCACAAATATTCTTGGAATGCGCACGGATGAAGAAGACACCAAGTTGACTTGTGCATAAAATGGATGCACGGCGATCTGCTTCCTGCGTGCGGCGATGAAGAGTAGAAAAAAAAAGAAAGCCAACTCTGGGGGGGGTTGACCTGCGATCTGTCGGCAGCAGAAGAGGACAAGCCCAGCTTTCCGCTGCACGCGGTGGGTGCTCCTGATGCAAGCAGTTGTAAATCTTTCTGCGATCGATGAAGCCACAGTAAGTTTCACGCGTGGTCAAAAGTTTGGCGAAAAACAATACAGACCGCCTTGGCGACGCAGTTAAAGGAAACTATCACTTGGCAGTATTTGCCTTGAAAAAACTATTATCCAAACCACACGATGCTCGTGGATTTTTAATCATGGATTTTGCATAAAGTTAAACTGCACTCGATCACGCCTTCACGAAAAGAGAACGGAAGTATGCAATTCATATGTGACCGTAGCTTGCTACAATCCTACTCGGGAACTTTGTGGTATTTTTATAGGGCAATATTCAATTTTGCCAGGATTTGAATTTGGCTATAATGGTTCCATTGCCATTTGGCTCGACTCCCACAACCACAGATTTAATTTTTAGTCCCTGTGACTAACAATAAAAACTGAAAAAGGAGTCAAAAGCAATTACCAAATGTCCTTGGCATGAAATCTATCAATTTCCTTGCCGTTCATGTCCTCTAAGAGATATATTGATTGACCAATCCTGTCTTTGACTCGGGCCTTAACACCGACAGGAGCGAGTCTCGCGTTAAAATTATTCGCTGCATTACTTAGAACGAAATTTCTTTTAACAACTTCTTGACCAACCTCAAAAGATCGGGGTCGTGCTCGGAGATTGTAAGACTTTTGGTTTGTCTCATAAGCCTTATTCAAATGTTTGGCAATGTTGGAGCGAATTCTTTGAAATTCGTCAGTTCTTGACAATTTTACGTCACCTTCTGTGAGTAAATTAAGTTTGCGCAACAGTTTGTAGTCATTACCGTGGGATATCATGTGTTTACCGAAAACAACCTTATAAGGCGATATACCAATAGATTGGTGAATCGAGTTACGAAGAGAACAGTTGATGCTACTGAGGAACACGTCCCAATCGCGATGGTCAGAGCGAATGTAAGCTCTTAAAGCAGCGTTTATAGAACGGTTAACTCTCTCAGCTCCGTTGGATTGTGGAGCATATGCACCAGTAAACATATGACGAAAGCCATATTTCGAAAGAAAGTCTGAGAAATCACGGCTTTAAAATTGAGTTCCGTTGTCACTCACGACTGTTTCGGGTACACCAAAGCATGAAAATATTTCATCCCGCAATATACTGATGATCACTTTAGTGTTGAACTTTTCACAGCTTTTAAAAGGGTAAATTTGGAAAAGTGATCCAGAATAATCAGTATACCAATGTTGCCGGATTTCGATCTGGGAAATGGGCCGATAAAATCAAGATAAAGTCTTTGAAAAATTGTATCGCTTTGCACTTGTGCTCCCATTGGTGGTTTTAAAGAACGTAATCACGAACGTTGATAACTATGTTTGGCCAGTAAAAACGCCGTCTAATACGCTCTAAGCATTTAGCCATTCCACAATGTGCAGATGTTGGTTGATCATGAGCCGAACTCATTACGCTATGACGCAACGACACAGGTACAAGCAATTTCCAGCAATCGTCTGGTGAAACGTCAGTACAAGTGGGGGATGTTGCACAATGATAAATATTATCATCAATGACTTGAAAATCAGGTAATTTTAGAGACACTAATTTATCTCTGAGAGCAGAGTACTCTTCCGATTGAAATGCACTGGAAGATAAATCAATTTCGGAATGGACTTCAAGGTCTATATCGAGACAAAGCGTCCGCAACCACATTTTCTGTTCCCTTGCGATGCTCGATTTCGAAGGAATAACCCTGAAGTTTGATAGCCCATTTTGCCAATCTCCCGCTTAAAACTGATTGGTTCATTAGCCATCGAAGACTTGAGTGGTCGGTGACTACTTTGAAGCTATGACCGTCGATGTACATTCTGAACTTCTTAATTGCCAGAACTACAGCCATGCATTCGAGTTCTGTAACTGTATAGTTACGTTGGGCTTTATTCAGCTTCTTAGACATGAATGCTATCGGACGTTCACAACCGGAATCATCACATTGAGCTAGAACTGCACCCACTCCATGTAGTGAAGCATCACACTGCAGGATAAATGGTTTGTCATAATTGGGGTGAATGAGACAAGGAGCAGAGCATAACTTGTCTTTGATATTATCAAAAGCTTCTTGAGCAAGATCGTTCCAACTGAAGGATTTGCCACGTAATAATTCTGTAAGATTGAAAATGACTGTGGAGTAATAAGATATGGATCGCTGGTACCAACCAGTCATACCAAGAAATCGTCTTAGTTGTTTTTGGGTCTTTGGAACCGGAAAGTCTCTCACAGCAGCGATTTTGGCACACTTGTAGTGTGCCTTCGCCCACCAGGTAACCGAGATAGTCTACTGTTTTCAGGCAGAACTGACTTTTCTTGACATTAATTGTCAATCCAGCTTTACGCAATTGGGTGGCTACTTCGGACAAATGCAAAAGATGATCTTCGAAATTGTTTGACAAAACCAGCAAATCGTCGAGGTAGACTAATACATGCGATTTTAATTGATAGGGTATAACGAGGTCCATAAAACAGCACATGGTTTGTGGAGCGTTTGACAATCCAAAAGGCATTCTCTTGAACTGATAAAGGGGCCTATTTGGAACGGTGAAAGCAGTCTTGGCACGGGATTCTTGATCTAAACAGATCTGCCAAAAGGCATCTTTGAGGTCAATTTTGGAAATGCAATGTACCGGTGGAAGACGACTTAGCAGTCCATCCATAATTGGAATTGGGTATGCGTCCTTTACTGTGACTGCATTTAATTTTCTTGCATCGAGACAAAATCGCACCTTGCCTGGTTTGATATGCAATGTAACTGGAGATGACCAAGGCGATGAAGGTGCCTCTTCAATGACATCCATCTTAATCATGCGATCGATTTCTATGCACAAAAGTTTTCCTTTGGCAGGCTAAAGTGGATAAAATCATTGTTTGATTGGTTTCGCATTGGATGTATCGATATTGTGCTCTATCAAGTTAGTCAATCCTAAGCCCTCGTTCTCGAACGATGGGAAAAAGTCTACTACTTTCTGCAATTTTGATTTTTGTGAATCAGACAATCGTACTCGAGTAGAGTCTTCTTCGGGTTCAAAGTTGATTTCGTTGATCAAAACTGTTTGCTTAATAGTAATTCCAAACGTATACCAGAAATCCATTCCGCATATTACGCTTTGCTTTATGGAAGGGACTATTCGAATTTATTCGAATTCGAAGTTATTATCAACTGAGTTGTAAGTCAAGGGAATTTGTATAGTGCCTGCAACATTTTGCGTTTGGCCATCAGCAGTTCGCACAACCGATTTAAATTTATTAAATGGCTTAGTTGATATTAATTGTTGTGCTAGCTCACCACCTATAACACTTTTGTTGGCGCCACTGTCTAGGAGAGCTAAATGCGACTCACCAAATATGTCAATGTGTGTGAAAGGCCGAATATCGTTCTTATTGTGAACGATTGATGAAATCGTAAAACGGTTGAATGATCGTTTACGAATCCAAAATTTGTGAATTCGCCGTGATGATCGATGTTTTCGATGATGAAGTAAATTTCCACTAAATATTTGGAATTTACGATTTGCATACTCCAGCAATTGCAAATGATATGGATTAAAAGTTTGGGTTAATGTTACGGCAGGTTGAGTTGAAGGCCGAATGGAATGAACATCATCTGTCACAGAATTTGGTTCTGTTTGTATTTTCGAAGCTAACGGCGGGCATCCGTTTTGTTTGACAACGAATGCCCTGCTGGGAGTTTTCCGATGCCGATTTACATTTTGCGCAGTTGGGCTTATACACCTCCGGTGTTCCTCAACCATAACAAAAATACGGCGTGTCTTAAGGCAATTCTGGTAACCGTGACCTGAGTCAGGTCCTAACGACACAAATCTCGTCCTCGACATCCTGTTCTTCCTCAGACTGATCTTCGGAATCGTCTTCATGCAGAATTGCGTTAACAAAACGCTTGCTTGTGTTCGGACGTTAGATTGGCTTTGTCCGGGTGCTTCGAAAGAACTCTTCGTGACGATGACATTCCTTACGCAATGTTGCTAAGTTTGGGGTGTCTATGTGCAGTAATTCGAGCTTGATCTCCGGTTTGAGATTATGACGAACTTCTACAGTAATCTCACTGTCCTGCATTGGTTCACTAAGGGAATCTGCAATGGAAAGCATTGCATCCAAAAAATCATCAAAATTTTCTGTGCTCCCTGTTTACGGCGACGCATAGCAATTTTAATTTCACGATCAGATCTCTGATCTTGATATCTTTCCCTTAAACGCCTGCATAACACAATTTACGCGGTAAATAAAATCCTCAATGGCAATGTCGTTGGCTGAACCGCTGAATTTAATACGCCAATTTGATATAATATTGGAAATCCTATCAGGTCTATCCAAAGAAAGATCACTTCGACCGCTACGAAAGTCTGGTGAAGTCCTAACATGTGAATTGTTATTTCTTTCTGAGTTTATTTCGGGAGCGTCTCGACCGAAATTATTTTGTATGTCTTGCTGCAGCTCACTCTGTCCATTATTTACAAGTGTGGATTTATTCAATTGAGTGAACGCCATAGTGATTTGTTCTGTCACTGATTGTAGCATGCCTGCTTGAAAGGCCTGCATTGAACTTTGGACTATTTGCTGAACACGGTCTTCTGTCACAACTCTGGAATCTGAACTATCCCCGCTACAAGTTTCCTGTTGGGAATTTGGATCAGACTTCTCATTCTGTTTGGCTGTATTCCGAGAACCTGAACGGGTCATCATCTTGTTACCTTGAGATTTAGTTGACAAAGGCAAATGAGATCCTAACTCGGATTGAGAACATGGCTGGCCACATATGGGGCATTTGCCATGGTTCTTAAGGTAATTGTCAAGGCAATGTTTGTGAAAAGAATGTTTACAACGGGTTTCAACCAAATCCAGATTACGTACTGGCCCGTTGCAGATGGTGCATGTCACCGACGCATCCGTATCTACGTCAACTAAATTTTCATTACTTCGCATCATCATTTTCGAAGCTTCTAGAAGAATTAATAAAGTCTAACAATTCCTCTCGTTAGAACAAAAAAAAATAAGCGGTAAGATCCAACGATCAAAGATAAGCGAAAAAAGATAATGATTAAAAAAAATATAAATGCGTGTCTTACCCTGAGTAGCAAAGCAGTAGGTTGTATAATTCAATAGGTACGAAAAGCTAACGGGGTGTGCATACAGAGTTGTAAAATAAATGTCATTTATTTATTTATGAACTCTTACCACTTAGAAGAGTAACTAGCCGAATCTATCCAGCTAGAAAAATCTCGATCCTAAATGATAAGGAGGTAATTTTTGAATAGTGAAATCCTGGTATAGAACCGACTTTAAATCAGAACTATAATTCCTAAGAACCAATTACTCAAATTAGAATGTTCTTTTTTTTTTAACAATAATGTTCGATTATTACCGAACTGATAGAAAAAAAAAAACATATAAAAGCATAACATTTCTTCCGGTATGGCTCCGGAACTCTCCAGAGATCATAAATTTCAGGACGGAATATGAAATACCTAACTGAAACTAAGAGTGGATGGATTGTTTATTAACGGGAAGCTCGGTTGTCAAACGACAAGTGCCTAATCAGGCATCGGGCTGCCCCACGTTGGGCGCCAATTGTAACTGTAACGAACACACTCATAGAGCGTTGTCCACCCCAACACACTCTGTCTACTATTTTGACCGGCATGCTCAGGGAAAATGGGCGTGGATTTTGTGTTGAGATGAACAAGAGTGTCACAGCTACAATACTGTAGACAGAGATACGGTAGATTAAAAAAAAACGCTAACCAAACGGTTAAGAAGCGGACAAGAAAGTGTACCTATTGAAGATGAGGCCCAGATGTTATTGGCCTTATTCTATACCCACCCTACCTGTGGAATCCATTCGGACTCCACCCTAATACAACCACTGCTTTACATACCCTTTGGTGCCCAACAAGACATCAGATTAGTTCATTTTGGACCCCATATAATTGATGATAAAGATAATATTCCGATACATTTTCCTAAACCTAATCCTTAAACTAAAAATTACGTTATTTACGTTAAGGAAATCTCTTATTGAGTAATTTTGCTTATCAACGATAAAATAAAGGAAAAATAATCAAGATAGGAATGCAAATACTGGTATTTAAGTTTACATTAATGCTTTTGTTTGTTTGGCTTACTTTACGTTAGAATTATGTATGATTAATGTATATTTAAACTTTAAACTTCTTTAAATTAAGAGATCTAGATATATGATTAATTAAGGAAAGGTATTTTAAGCACACTATTTAGGAATATCTGACTTTTTATATATATGCTTGTGTGTTTCTATTATTTTTGTTCCGTACTCACGCACTTTCCATCGATGTCAGCAGGCCTGATGACTGTTGATGATTTGCTGTAGGTATTAATATTAATTTGGGAAAATCACATATATATACTTGTCAGATCTCCCACAAGTTAAGCTAAATTAGAATCGTAGAAATTTATAAGTAAATATTTTTAGGTAAAATTAACACAAATATGAAAAACTATTCTAAAGATACTTAAGACTGGACACGATCATTCGTGTTGCGGCTGCTTCAGGTTCGCAGCATACGCAGCGACAAGGCCAGCAGCCTGGGGCTCGTGTTGTGCACAAATATTCTTGGAATGCGCACGGATGAAGAAGACACCAAGTTGACTTGTGCATAAAATGGATGCACGGCGATCTGCTTCCTGCGTGCGGCGATGAAGAGTAGAAATGAAGTAGAAGAGAGTAGCAGAAGAGGACAAGCCCGGCTTTCCGCTGCACGCGGTGGGTGCTCCTGATGCAAGCAGTTGTAAATCTTTCTGCGATCGATGAAGTCACAGTAGGTTTCACGCGTGGTCAAAAGTTTGGCGAAAAACAATACAGACCGCCTTGGCTACGCAGTTAAAGGAAACTATCACTTGGCAGTATTTGCCTTGAAAAAACTATTATCCAAACCACACGATGCTCGTGGATTTTTAATCATGGATTTTGCATAAAGTTAAACTGCACTCGATCACGCCTTCACGAAAAGAGAACGGAAGTATGCAAATCATATGTGACCGTAGCTTGCTATAATCCTACTCGGGAACTTTGTGGTATTTTTATAGGGCAATATTCAATTTTGCCAGGATTTGAATTTGGCTATAATGGTTCGTTACCAAATAAGTGCGGTAGCACATATAAGGTTGCCATTTGGCTCGACTCCCACAACTTCATCAAAAAAATCGACAGTAACATTTCACTGGCGGTCAAAGAAAATTTTAACAAAATGATCAAACAAAGATCAAAAGCATTCGCGGATCCTAACGAATCCCTACCTTTCAACATAAACACCCTAGCTACAATACGGACGGACGGAGAACCGGTATATTCAAAATTATACCCGAATTCAATGGGCGTTGCTGATTTTGACTTCTAGCGGATGGCATAATAAGGCCGTCTAGATGCCCATACAACAACCCAATCTGGGTCGTTGACAAAAAAAGGCCAGGACGAAAATGGTCACAAGAAAAAACGTCTGGTTATTGAATATAGAAAATTAAATCAAAAAACAATAGACTACAAATACCCCATACCTGCCATTTCCACCATACTATCCAACATGGGTAAGGCTCAATATTTCACACATTGGACCTTACTTCGGGTTTCCACAAGATTGAGCTAGCTGAAAGGGATCGAGAGACCGTTCTTACTTTTATCATGTGTAGTTAATTAGAATTCCAATTACTTCTGATGTAGTTAATAAAGTCTCAAAACGCAGTTGGTCATTTTATCTTTATTTGGTTTTTATTAAGCGAGTGTACATTCCAGATCTATTCCTGATTTATATCTGATCTTAGTGTGGTCTACAGGCAGATCTCTTGTGACAGCCAAGTGCTGACACTAGCAAATTCTGCAATATGTATGTATGAAGTTCATACTCGATAACCAATGGGAGTCGAGTGCGACCCCTAAAGGCGTACATGCTGAATTCGCATATTTAGTATTAGGGTGTATCTAAAGATCTACTAGGGTGACCCTAAGGAATTAGGGTGGTCCTAAGTTTACTTATTAGTTGACTTATTATTATGATTCATATTATAATTATTATTAATATTATTATTATTATTGTTATTATTATTGTTATTATGTTCGTATATACTACATCTCCCTCCTTTTGAAAAATAACGTAATAACATGAAGTTATTTTCAAGTATATAATAATTTTTTTTTTTTTTTTTTTAAATGTACATTAATATTTGAAATGAATGATTAAAGAGATATTAAAAAAAAATATATATATATATATATATTTTGCAAAGTAAAAGTTTTGTATTATAATGTTTTTATTGGTTTTTATTTTATTTGTGGTTTTTTATTTGTGGTTTTTTATTTGTGGTTTTTTATTTGTGGTTTTTTATTTGTGGTTTTTTATTTGTGGTTTTTTATTTGTGGTTTTTTATTTGTGGTTTTTTATTTGTGGTTTTTTATTTGTGGTTTTTTATTTGTGGTTTTTTATTTGTGGTTGGCCAACCAAACAAAATGTATTATGAATTAAAAATTTTTAACCTATCTTTATGGACTATCTGTTTTTTATTTTTATTTCCTATAATTGTAATGTTGTCATTATCTCCTATTTCTGAAACTAAATATGGTCCTAAATAATTATTGTCAAGTTTATGACCCGTTTCGTTTTTAAGTAATATCTTATCTCCTATCTTTAATTCAAAGTTACTAATATTTCTATCATATTTTATCTTTCTATCGGCTTTTGCCTTGTCTAACATATTTTTAGCTCTTCTATATGCTATTTCTAATCGTAGCTTAACTTCTTTTGAATAGTCATCCATGTTGTAAATAGGATCTATTCTGTCTATCCTGTTAAAATCTATGAACTGTCTTGGTAATCTTCCAAATACTAATTCATATGGACAATATTCATGAACTACCGATGGTGTTGTGTTGAAACAATAAGTAAAATATTGTATCCATATATCCCAATCGGTTTTGTCAACAGATATATATGAGCGAACATACTCGTTGAAAGTTCTGTGACTTCGTTCTATTGTTCCTAATGTCTGGTGATGGTGTGCTGTTGAAGTAATGTTTTTTATCTTCATATATTTGCATAGGTCGTCTATAATTTGGTTTTTATATTCCGTTCCCATGTCCGTTATGATTGTTTTCATTGGACCGTACTTTAGAATAAAATTTTCGAATATAGCCTTAGCAACTGATTTTGCACTTTTATTTGGAATTGGTACCGTTACCAAATATTTTGTTAAATCGCAAATGATAGTAACAGCATACTCATTTCCGTTTTCTGATCTTGGCAGTGGACCAATGGTATCTATCAAAACTTTATCAAATGCTGTTGCTGGCGTTTCTGTTATTGTCAACGGTGTTTTAGTATGTTTTGTAGTCTTGGCTTGTTGACATTTTAAACATGTTTTAACATATTTACTTATTGCCTTTGTCATTTGTGGCCAATAATAATAGTTTTTTATTTTCCTCAGGGTTCTAGAAATTCCTGAATGGCCTCCTTCTGATGGATCATCATGATATTTAGACAGTATTGCTTTTATTTGAACCTTATCATTTTTATCTATCTTAGTCACCTTGTTTAATAGCGCTATTTTTAAATTTTTTAGTATTTTATTGCCCTTTTCTTTAAAATTCTTTATAGTGACAAATTCGAAGATTTGTTCACTTGGTGACAATTGTGTTTGAATGATGCTATTTATTCTTGCTTCTTCATTAAGCCTTTGAAAGAATTGATCTAAATCGATTATTTCATTAGAATAAAAATTAGTCATATCAAAACGTGTTATAATTTGTTTTCCTCTTTTCAACAAACACTTATGCTTGTCTATTTTGAGTATAACATATTTTTTGGCATCAATGTTATTGATTACCTGATAGATATTGGGCATTTTTATATTTTCTTTCTCATTTGGTTCATGCAATTTTTCACCTGCGCAGGTATTTTTCTGTCTTGTTGTTGATCTTGTTGTTACCTTTAGTATCTGTCTATTTATTGCTTTAAGTTCTCCGATTGTTATTCGGGACAATGCGTCTGCGACATGATTATCTTTCCCCTTGAGATATTCTACTGTGAATTCAAACTCCTCCAAGTCTAGTCTCATTCTGGTTAATTTTGAACTGGGGTTTCTCATTGAAAAAAGATATGATAGTGGCCTATGGTCACTTTGTACTAAGAAATGTCTACCATATACGTATGGTCTGAAGTGATTTATTGCCCAGTGAATAGCTGCTAGCTCCTGCTCTGTAGTGGACTTATTACTTTCGCCTTTTGTAAAGCTTCTTGAAGCGTATGCCACTGGTAGCTGTTGACCGTTATGGTCTTGAGATAGTACCGCTCCACATGCTTGTTTACTAGCATCTGTGGTTATGCAAAATTGTTTGCTGAAATCTGGGTACTGAAGGAGTGTTGGTTTCATTAATTCCCTTTTGAGATATTCGAATGCATCATTGCATTCGCTTGTCCATTCAAATGGAACATTCTTTTTACAAAGCCTCGTTAAGTGGCGTGATTTCTCAGAAAAGTTCTTAATAAATCTTCTGTAATAATTGCAAAATGCCACGAAGCGTCTAGCTTCGTCTGCGTTTACTGGTTTGGGGTAGTTCTTTATTACCTCATATTTAGAGTCATCTGGCAATATACCTTTGTCAGTACACTTGTGACCTAAATAAGTAACCTCTTTCACAAAGAAAGTGCATTTTTCTGGATGTAATTTTAAATTATGTTGCCTACATAATTTGAAAACGTCGGTTAGATTTTTAAGCATGTGCTTTTCAGAACAGCCTATGACTACTAAATCATCCATATACAGAAATGCTTGCGAAGGCGTTAAACCTGAAAATGCAAGGGTCATCATTCTTTGGAAAGAATTTGGGGCTATTTTTAAACCAAATGGTAATCGCGTGTAGCGGTATGCTCCTGTTGAAGTTGAGAATGATGTTATATTTCTTGACCTTTCGTCTAATTCTATTTGATGGAATCCTGACATCAGGTCTAGGCACGAGAAATATTTTGCTCGGCCTAATTGATCAAGAATATCTTCTATTCTTGGAAGTGGGAATTTATCTGCTAGCAGTTTCTTGTTTATTTGGCGATAATCGACTACTAATCGCCATCTCTTTTCCTCCGAGTTAGGCAGTGATTTCTTGGGTACCAAGAGAAGAGGGCTATTATATTCTGAAATAGATGGTTCGACAATGCCATCTTTTATTAATTTGTCAACTTGCCTTTGAATTTCTGGTTTTTGACTTTCTGGCATTCTATAGTTTTTGATATAGACTGGAGTTTTGTTATTTAATCTCAATTTTTGCTTGTAAAAATTATTAGCTGATATGGTTTCTGTTTCAAGACCAAAAATATCGCTATATTCGGTGCATAATTTTGTTAAATCGCTTTTGAATAACGATGGAAATTTAAGAAGTTTTAATACTTCTGAAGTTCTTTGTGCACTATTTTCTATATTTGCGTTGTATACATCATAATCATCCAATGATTCGCTTTTTATATTTGCGCTACTAACTATAGCGTCTTTTTCAGTTGTATTAATAATTCGAATCAAGACGTTCTGAGTGTTTACGAGTGCACTTGCGATTATTATGCCAGGTTGTAATTCCTGGTTGGGGATGAGGACATGTGTGTCAGTAGATGTTAGTTGAATCTTTCGAATCACTTCTGATCTAGCTGGCAAAATTATTTCATTATCTAGTGAATGTATAATAGGAATGTTTATGTTCCTGAAATTTTTGGGCCTCAAAGTGAACCAATCTTCTTGGTCGTGGAATTCCAAAATACAATTGTATTTCTTAATGAAATCCAAGCCAATTATACCATCCCCTGGTATAGGAAAATTGTCAGGTACGATATGGAATTCATATGGTATTGCTGCATTAGCAATACACATTTCTAAATGTAGTGTACCTAGAGACTGAATTGTCCCTTGCCCTATTCCTGATATATTTGTTGTATTTTTTGGATTTAAATCGTTAAGATTATTGTTTCTGCATTTAAGCAGGGAAATTTCTGCACCTGTATCTATTAAAAGAGTTACCCATGAATTGGTACTCATATTCTTCAATCGTATAAAAATGCTTAAATTGAGATTAATTTTGTATAATTTTATTGTAGATTGTCGCTCAAGGGGGTATGTTCGTTTTCCGATTGTATGTTTCGGACATTGTGGGCATGACTTGTTTTATAGTTATGGTTTTGGTTACCTCTTGAGTAACCTCCACCTCTATTATAATTTTGGTTACCACCTCGTCCTCTGTTTCCACCATGGTAACCACCTCTGCCTCTATAGTTGTTATTGTAGGAGTTATAATTTCCTCGGCCATTACCTCTGTTTTGGTAATTTCCTCGGTAATTATTACCTCGATAGTGTCCTCTATTATTATAGAATAATACACTATTTGAATTGCCGGTCATTTCTGTACTGCAGTGTATGTATTTTTCAATCACGCTATTCATCGTGTTGAAATTTCCAGCTTCCAATATGGTTTTGAGCTTATCGTGCCCACAGTTCTTGGTCATTGCAGATATGGCTTCCTTTGTAGCGAATTTGTCTGCATTGTTGGAATCTAAACCATCATCTATATAGGCTGCTTCGAGCAACCCACGTAGGTTTTCTATCTCCGTGGTATATTGCGCTGCAGTTTTGCCGCGCTGTTGTGTACTAAGCATTTTTGCTTTGATGACATCGGGCGATTCGCCTTTAACTGATGCTTTTAATAGATTTATTATACCGATAATGGTCTTTTCATTTTCAACTTTGTGTGATAATGGACCAAGTATCTTTGTCTTGATTACCTCAACCGCTAGCATCTCCTGATCTCCTTTTGTCAGATCTATTAGCCGGAGAGCCGTGAGGAATCTATTCAAGTTTAACTTTTTGCCGTCAAACTCAGGTATTGTGGACGAAATTTGTCGCACATATTCCCTTGCTGTTGCGGCAGAGTCTGTCATTTTGTCCGTTTCCTGTATTCTTATTCCTGTATTTGAATCTGAAAGTTCTTCTTCAAGTAATTCGGGTAATGTTATTACCGCTGGAATTGCAAGATCGTGGAGATCCTCTTCTTTTATTTCTATTTCTGATTCTCCTACACTTTCGATATCCTCACCGATCTCAGCCACTATAGGTGTGCTTAAAATCGTTGGGATTGTAATATTTAAGTTGTGTCTGTACTTGACGTTTAACAAGTTCTCACGGAACCTGTTTAGAAATTTTACTGCTTGTGATAAATGATTTTTTGTTAATCTTTTCCTTTCTCTGTAAATTAATTGGCGTGCTCCATTAAAGCATCTTACCAATATCTGCGCATGCTTGTTGAGAGTGTCTTGTTGCACTTCTCTATTTGGTGTCATGCATTTATAAGACTTGTCAAAAGTTGTTTTAATTTCTTTAAGCTCGTTTTGTATTTCTTGCCAGTCCATTTAAAGAATACTATGGATTTATCTATGCAATCGAACTTTATAAATTTTGGCCTCTCTCAAATAGGTTTCTTCAATAATCTTTTTTTTTTTTTTTTTCATTCTAGTTTTCTGATATTAAAAATAAAAATTTTAGATCATCTTAATTCAAAATACATTTTGGATGTTTTTTTTTTTTTTTTTTTTTTTAAATTTTATCCAAACTATTCTCTGCTTTGCCTATATAACGCCTCTTTATTATCTTGTTATGCTTAACATATAGCGTTAATATAAACTGAGCGACTGTTACGATCGTCATGATCAAAAGGAGTAACCACAGTGACTGAATGTCATCTGTATGGTCGACTATTTTTAAGTTATTGACCACATTGGCCGTATTATCTTTTGTCTGACTATCGTCAGATCCAAACCAACCCATTTTTGTATATTTTTATTTTTTTTTTTTTGTTTTATTTTTGGGTTTTGGTTTATTTTACTTTAAAAATATGTTGTTTTGATTTTTTTTTTTTTTGTTCAATATAGTTACATTTTCCTACCTAGTTGGTGTATGGCTTTACGGGCCATTCTTCTCATCGGGCAGAAAAAGTTCCGCTCAATGTTACAATATTTTGTGTAATATTAATATGCAGCGCAGTGCATCGAGGGTGGTGTGCCACGCAGGGCAACAAAAAAAAAATATTTTATTTTTCAGCTCCTATTTGCTTCACTCTGACCCTCCTTGCGTCAGCTGGACGTCGCCGGGGTTGGCACGCTGACACTCCCTCGATGACGTAATGAGCGGGCTGCTCACCACGTTGATGATGATTTCCTCACTTAGGGGTTATGTGGTGGAGCTGCAATGTCTGCACGTATGTTCACAATGCGGTGTGAACAGTGGTCCCTCGCAGTCGTTCGGGCATCTTTTCTTGAAAACAGGCAGGCTTTTCGGATTGGGAGTTGGAGTTTTGTTAATTGTTAACGATTTTATTTGATTTTCTGAGTGAGCGCGTGTGGTGGGGATTTTTTTCTTGAGATATTCGACACAGTGGTCTAGCTCAGCTTGTAGTTTTTGAGCTTTCGACCATTGGGGTGGTGGAGTGTTCGTATATAATAGCCACTTTATGTGCGCTATTCTCTTTTTTATATTATGTCGAACTCCGCCCCTGTTTTTTCCCATCACACTGACACTCTACTCACTCAGATCGCTTTTTTCTTCATAATTGCCGCCGTCTTGGTGGATGAGCATCGAAGTTGAAAATTATCACAAGCGGTTTCCTTTAGCTTCTGCTACAACTTATAACGATCCTTTGTCACGGTCGCCATGTAGTTAATTAGAATTCCAATTACTTCTGATGTAGTTAATAAAGTCTCAAAACGCAGTTGGTCATTTTATCTTTATTTGGTTTTTATTAAGCGAGTGTACATTCCAGATCTATTCCTGATTTATATCTGATCTTAGTGTGGTCTACAGGCAGATCTCTTGTGACAGCCAAGTGCTGACACTAGCAAATTCTGCAATATGTATGTATGAAGTTCATACTCGATAACCAATGGGAGTCGAGTGCGACCACTAAAGGCGTACATGCTGAATTCGCATATTTAGTATTAGGGTGTATCTAAAGATCTACTAGGGTGACCCTAAGGAATTAGGGTGGTCCTAAGTTTACTTATTAGTTGACTTATTATTATGATTCATATTATAATTATTATTAATATTATTATTATTATTGTTATTATTATTGTTATTATGTTCGTATATACTACACATGGTTATTATCTGGAATCCATCGCAACTCAACAGTTCCCACAAGAGCCAGCAGTCTTGTGTAGCCGCCTGATCCGACAGCCTTATCTACTCAGGCCTCCTGCGTTTCCCGATCCCACACTGCAGCATTCTTTCGTTCTCCTTTCGTTCCTTCCACAGACCCAGCAAAACAGCCTCGGCGGGTTGTGACCTCTTCCGCCACACCGCATGCAAAAGTCTGGTCGTAGCTGCTGTTGACGTGACGTCGCTCGCAGCTCCTTCTAGGATAATCGGCATCGTCTGGACGAGCTGGTCTTTCTGGATTCCGCAACCGATGGCCCATTGCTCCATCTTGCTCAAGAATTCTAATGGGTTGCCGACCATTGAAACCGGATACCACAGTTTCGATTTCCGTTTCGATTCTCCGCTCCATCTTCGGCTCCATTTAACCTTTCTGCTCCGCTGCCTCCGTTACCACTATTAATGGATGTATTAGCCTTGGAATGGAAACATCGGTAGAAAGTGATCAGATACCTCAATCGAAGTCGAAAACCCAAGAGGGAAGGCAAAGTAGGAGGAAGGAATTATCTTTGAACACCTCGAAAAAATTATTACTAGAGACATGTCGAATTTAAGGTTCTTAGAAAATTAAGATTTTGTCGAAGAACAGATGTATTATCGCAGCGATAGATGCTGAAGACCCTGATAGTAATTTAGATCATCAGACGAGATTGGTTGCCGCCATACAAGCTCAAGTTAAAGTTTTCCGATATTGGTGTTGTGGTAAAGGAGGACACAGGTGGGATATTTGTGAAGAAGAAAGGAAACTCATTTTTGTTACGGGAGTGGAGCCAAAGTTGTGTGTTCCAGGAAGAACATCTGATATATTACCGGGTAACTCAGTCTTTTCTTTGACAACAGCTATATTACCGAACTTATCCAATAGTGAACCAAGGTTAGTGCATGCGTGTGTTGTGTTCAGAAAAAAAATAAATCGTTCGCGGGCATGATATTGCCGTATCCAAATAAAACAAAAAAAAAAAATATTTTCTAAATCGTTGATTCGCGGACATAACAACGACGTATTTAACTACGAAATAAATCATTAAACAGAAAACCGCGGTGGCAATTTAGTTACGAGCGGCCCAATGTTATTAAAAATGAAGCTTGAAATTAAAGTATAAGGTGGTGAATGGCAGTCTACTGAAAGGCTAAGAGGCGTGCAATAAGCCGGGAAAAGCTGCCCAGTAAGGCAACCATACCTTAGTAGGCTATGTGCCAAGAAGGACTTTTTTAAAAATTTTTTTAACCTTGTTGCCCCCTACATTCAAACATACTTAAAAAAAGCAAAAAACTTGCGAAAAATTTGACCATTGATTCTTGTATTACGTCACTGTTAGATCTCCCTGTGCCACCACTTATTAAACTCTTGTACCGTCTTTTGTAAAAGCTTAGAGTATAATGGAGGAAATCAAAGAAACTCTAAGTGAATTTAACGAAACCCTTAATAGTTTGATCACCGCGGTAAATTTGGTTACGGAAGAAAATAAGAAGTTGAGCGCTAGATTGATTACATTAGAGCGAGATTACGAAACCAGTCGTTGTGAATGCCTTGGTCGAAACTTATAGAGACAAGGCGCTAGACATTTCAAAAGTGGCGTCAATGGCGACTGTGCAAGGTTATTGGTCCGTAACCCAAGGACCTTGCCTGAGGGTTATTCCTTTTGTCTCCAGTTTCAAAATGTGCTATCGAGAGCTGGTGCCGGTCCCACGTTTGTGATTAATAGGGTTTTTTCACAGCCTCAATATCATCAGCCTAGATTCCCCGGCACTTATCAGGGCTATGGTTGAGCCCCGCTAGTTCCCATGCTCATTCCAATCAGCATGGCCCCAAAGCAACTCAGCCCTCAGCAAGGTGGACTTGCCAACCAGCAATAAAAGTGGAATCCAAAAGGCAAAAAGAATCAACCATATAGGGCCAACTCCAGAATTACCCGCAGGTGGAGAGGAGAGGAATGACTAACATGGTTTTCCTTCTGTGTACCTTGAGAAAATCCTTAACCCCGAGGGAACCGAGCATCGTCCAAATGAATTGAGTAACAATGACTCAATTGTAAAGTTGCATGTAAGCCAAGGGGTTTCGAATTTTATGGCGAGCGCCTCTCTAGCGTCCCATACCTAGAGTATGGAATCAATGACGGGGCTAAGCTACATTTCCTCATAGACACCGGCGCAAATAAAAATTTTATTTGCCAAAAATAATTCCGCTGGATGTACCCCCATCCTTACTCCTTTCCATGTCCATTCCGTCGCTGGTAATGTGAAAATCACACATCGCCTGGTGGGTAAATGAAATTCCTACCACTACCGATGAGCCTGTGTTAGCCTTAGCCTAAAAGTTAGCCTTTCCCTGCAAACATGCGAAATTAGGTGAGGAACTCTTAGCTGACGTACAATCCGTCAAAAAGTCCGTACAATTCCCCAATTTGGGTAGTTCCCAAAAACCCAAAACCAAAGGGGGAAAAGCATTATCGCCTCGTCATAGATTTCAAGCGTCTGAACTCAGTTACGATATAAGACACTTACCCAATTTCAGATATTAACTCTACTTTAGCTAGTTTTGGTGAAGCTAAATACTTCACTACATTTGACTTAGCGTCAGGATTTCACCCGTCTCCACAGCATATGAGAGGATATAAGAGGCCTCATTGAACATAAACAGGCCCTGGCCATTAGTGGCCATAATAGAAAGAGAAAACAACCCATTCAGTATGAGGAAGGCAAGAAGATTTTTATGAAGAACAAACAGATTAAAAGGAAGGAAAAGCCTAAGTTTAAAGCTGAGGTGGTACAGGAAGATAGGACAGTGACAGTTAAAACAAAGCCTGGAAAAGTTTTGCACAAAACAGACGTTAGAAGGTAACGAGGAGTAGCTTACAGATTCTGCTCTTTAATTTTATTAATTTTTACAACAAAAATTAAAGTGGGCAAAGACTTTCACCCACTTAGAATATTAAGCAAGCAAAAAAAACAAACAAAAAATATAATATAATTACCCGTATAAAAAACATTAACACAAGAAACAAAACATTACAATTATATCACACAAACGAAAAACACAAACAAGAAAATACACAAATGAATAAAAAAACACTCAAGAAATACAAACATACAAATAAACACAAAATTGCCAACACTACACACTTGAAATATTGCACACTACACTAAAATCTAAGTATACCAAGCACATTCCCTTCATAATAACACAATACCACTTAAGTTAACTTTTGTTCGACGATTAAGAATTAGCTATTTTAAGAACACATGTAAACCCTTACTTCCTTCTTTTCCTCAATTTTATAAGTCTTTTGCTGGCCCATGTCGCTTGAGGCTTCCACATATTCACGTACGATTCTCCACTACAACATGGGACAATCTGGCGGGTAAACGGTGTTTTTAAACGGTGTTTCATTGCAAACACGGACCAACAGATTAGAACCAACACGAGACTCTTCGACTCCACTCATGAGTCGGTACAACAAATCAACAAGATGGTGGAAAGAGTCAACGCGATAGACGGGGATTTGTATGCCACAGCATCCGCCCTACACAGGGCCATCATACTGGCTAACCAGGTTGGCGAAGTCATTAGAACATGCCAGCTTGCCAAAACAGGAACAGTCAACCATCTCCGAAGGAAAACAAGTGATGCTGAAGTATAACAAGTTAGCCGTAAATCTCGACGAAACGTATGCAGTGCTTGGGGATTGTCTATCTATCGGTAACACGACTGTTTGTCAAGAGAAGGACCTCCTCAGATTAAAGGAAAACGACTGCATCCCTCGATTATTGAAGGGTGGACACGCCGCCTGTAATTATCTGAGGAATGACCAAGAGGTGGCCTACCTCATCGACGACGAAACACTTCTCCTATGAAACTTTATGGGATCGGTGACCTTTAACACAAATAAACATCCTCTCGTCGGTTCCTTTGTGGTGCAATTCTCAAACGAAACTATTACGGTCGGTAATCAAAACTATACAAGCTATTCCACTACCCACTTGATGGCAATGCCGGATGTGCTAACTCATGTGACGGCCACGGATTATCAACTATTACTGGAATATGTACACGACGTGAGCAACCCCAACCTTCAAAGGTTGTTTCTAATAACCGGCAAGTTGCTCTACACTTCGATTTTGGAGGGAATTGTGGCATTACTTATCTTCTCGCTCCTATACTTCCTGTGGAGGAAGGTGACTTCGACCAAAGGAATCCCGAAGACCGACAGCACCCCAATCGTCTTAGATGCACTCACCACCCCTAGTCCACCTTGGGCCCTCTGATTAGTGGGACACAGATCTTGTGATGGATAGAAGTTAACGAGCTGCTCCCGTCACGAGCCAACGACCCGCCCTACCCAAGCCCCGCGGACGCCCCTTGCCCGTACGTAAGATTGCAACTTCATGCAAGGACATGGAAGGTTATTTTTGGTAATAAGATCGTTCCGATCTGTCCTAAGGGACAAACATTAAAGACCATCGTAGTGGTGATATAAGAGCAGATTACGATGGCCGCAGGTCAACTGATCGGCGTTAACTTATATATCATATATAATAATCAATTAATTTCAATACACTTAGGATAGAAAAATTCAATCAACCGGACGCTAATGTTGCCGGCTACGACAATATCTCCTTGGTACTTCTCAGCCGAGCGCAATTAGGATTTTTACTACTCTTTAGGCACATACAACTTCTATATATAAGTTAAGGCAGTTAGAAATACTACCTTGGTATAACTCCCTGCATTCTTGGCATTAAACGATATTAAGTGAAAGCCTCGAGTCTTCACAAAATTCAGACAGGTATATTTAGTTCAAATTGATTACAAGGTTTCGTTCTTTCCTTAGCTCCGTTCCGCAAGCGATTTGTCGGCTGCTCGTAAGCTCCTCGGCCCAACGATTAGTCAAATTCGTCAGCAGTGCGCTGCAGCGCTCCAGAGTCATTGTCCTGTCGTCCGATGCTGACGCTGCGATGGAGGTGGGGTAGGAACTGCCCCGCTTGCAGAACAATGACC
This sequence comes from Drosophila melanogaster, assembly GCF_000001215.4. Lineage (NCBI taxonomy): Eukaryota > Metazoa > Arthropoda > Insecta > Diptera > Drosophilidae > Drosophila > Drosophila melanogaster. The sequence continues at coordinate 3,427,711 of NT_033777.3, read as the reverse complement.
GTTGCAGTGGATCTCCCCCTTTAAGATCTGCGCCCAGCAGGTTAAGTATCCTTTGTCTGCCCGGAGGTAACGGGCGGATGCGAGATCACGGTGATATTGCCTGGTTTCCTTCACAGGAAACACAAGAGAGAAAAGGTGAGCAGAGCCAATTCTGTCTCCGTTAGGAATGACCTCGGCCATCTTTTCTAAGTCACGTCATGTTCGTACTCCAGAGATAGCTGGTAATCGTTGGCTGTTACTTGTGTTAGGACGGCCGGCAATGCCATCAGGTAGCTGGTCGAGTAGCTCGTTGTCATATTGGACATCAAAAGTCCCAACTAGACGATGATTCCCAGGGGCAGCTTTCAGCGTTCCATTAAAGTTGGTCTTGAACAGCTTTACTTCGTTGACTGCTTCAAATAGTTGTCGGTTATTTCTGAGGTAGGAAGAAACAGCGTGACCTCTCTTCAAAAGGCGGAAAATGCATCCGTCTACCTCCAGCTGTAGCAGCTCCTTTTCCTGGCAAACAGTTTTGTTGCCAACGGACAGACAACCGCTTAGTATTGCGTAGGTCTCGTTGGGGCTTAATACCAGCTTGCGATGTTGCAGAATTGCCTGCCTTCCTTCAAGGATTGTGTGATAATCCGACTCCCAAAATCCATTCCGGCTGCTTCATCAATTTTGGTGTTAATCTGGTCTGTCAGGTGTCCCTCTTACTATGGTTTTCCTTTTCGAAAATCGCATGGTGTCTCCCGTGCTCGCACTTCGAGGTGCACGAATATCTCCATGCGTGCGTGATCGGGTGGGTATTTCGGTGGGTGGTTAAAAACATTTTCTTTACCCCCTTTCTATACTTAGACGTTCTGCCCGGTATGCAGCTGTGTCCGTGCCGCTGTGATTTTCAAATTAACAAGTGGCAGCTAAATTCCATCCGACGTTATAATAATACCCGTTGGGTATACTAGATTCGTTGAAAAGTATGTAACAAGTAGAAGGAAGCGTTTTCGACCATATAAAGTATATATTTTATGGATCAGGATCAATAGGCCAGTCGATTTGACCCTGTACGTCCGTCTGTCCGCCTGTCTATTTGTCCGGAAATGTAAAAGCTAGAAGGTTGAGATTAAGTATACAGGTACTGGAGACATAAACGAAGCGCAAGTTTGTCGGCCCATGCTCGAACCGAACACTTTTTTTTAAAAGGTTGTGTTATTTTTCACATATATTTATTAGTTTTGTAAATTTCTATAATTAACCAAAAAACCTGAAGATCCATATCATCCTACTTTCGAGGTGGCAATCGACATAGGTAAGGTATTAAAAGTAAATTCAGAGAAGTCAACAAAGCGAATTCCCTGTTTTCGCAAGACAAATTTTCTGAGGCCAAATTTTAATTTTATATTAATTTTATAGCTGGCTTTAATTGGTCCGATCTTTACACCTGCAACATAATGATGGATTCCATTAATATGTTTTACACCGCAAATAAATCATTTTTTGACTCTTGTGTTCCGATGTACTATCCGTCAATCTCTAAACCTCCTTGGTTTAATAAAGAGTTGACACATCTAAGAAATGTAAAGTCCAGACTTTATACAAAATTTAAAAATACCGGTTCTCAGTCCATCCTTTGTAAATATTTAAGCACTCGGTTTAACTTTCCCGTGCTTAATGCTCAGTGCTACAAGAATTATTTAAACCGTTGTAGGTTCCAGTTTGCACAGGATCCGAATCAGTTTCATAATTTCGTTAGCACTAAGCGATAAACAAGTTTTTACTACGGTAACATCGGATCAGGCAATAGCCGATCTATTCGCCAAGTTTTTTCAAACAAAATATTCAACTTTACCTCATTCCGAACAGCCATACTCTTATGCGGTATCTAAGTCGAATCTAATATTTTGACCCACTGTAAACGAAAGCTCACTGCTTAACGATCTTCAGCGGAAGCCTTGTGCAAGCCTCTACTGAAACTGTTTACCTTATCTCTGGAAACTTCACAATTCCCTCATATTTCCATATATGATATATATGGAATATATAGCTCATATATATGAGCTCTTTGTGATTCCTCTTCATAAAAAAGGTAGCAAACTGGATGCAAGCAATTACAGAGGAATCTCTAAATTGTCGGCTATCCCAAAACTTTTTGAAAATGTTATCACTCCTCATTTGCAACACTTTTGTAGATCAATCATCACCGTGTCAACACGGTTTTATGAAACGCAGATCAACAACCACTAACCTCTTGGAGCTAACTGTTTTCGTAATACAGGGTTTCAAAAATAATCTTCAAACAGATGTCATCTACACTGATTTTAGTAAAGCATTTGACTCTGTTAATCATTACCTTCTAATAAGAAAACTTGATCTTTTAGGTTTCTAAATTGGTTTTCAAGCTATCTGAATGGCAGGACACAACAAGTCCTCTATAAAAATTCTTTATCTTTTATTCTCCGAGTCACATCCGGTGTCCCACAAGGGAGCCATCTTGGTCCGCTTCTTTATACCTTATTCATTAAAGACCTCCCCTTAATAATAAAACATTCGCGTGTACTTATGTACGCAGACGATGTTAAATTATACCTCCAGTACAAGGACCCTTCGTGCCATTTAGACTTACTCTCCGATCTATACAGATTTAAAATATGGTGCCGTGATAACGTGTTAGACTTAAATGGCTCCAAGTGTAAAGTTATGACCTTTTGCCGTGTAAACCCCATAAGTACGACTTACACTCTAAGTCGGTGCCCTCTGGACAAAATAACACGAGTTGATGATCTTGTTGTTCTTCTGGACCCTAAAGTAAAATTTTCTGACCATATTTCGTCTATTGTCAATAAGGCCAGGGGTGTGCTTGGTTTTATAAAAAGGTGGTCTAAGGAATTTGATGATCCATACTTGACTAAAACCTTATTTATTTCGTTAGTCCGTCCGATTCTCGAGTACGGATCACCTGTTTGGAGTCCACAATACGCAGTCCAGTCCGGACCGCATTGAATCGGTTCAAAAAAATTCTTACTTTTTGCCTTGCGGCGCTTAAATTGGGATGCAAACCGTATATTACCTTTTTATTCTAGTAGACTACTTTTAATTAATTTACCGTCCCTAGCTAACCGTAGAACTATGATTGGAACAGTCCTTATTTGTAAGCTTATTCGTGGGGATGTTGAGAGTCCCGACTTGATTAGTCGGCTTAACTTCTCGGTTCCAAGTGGATTCACCAGAAACTATATACCCCTTATCTTAAATCATTGTAGATGTTACTATGAGTTGCATGACCCTTACAGAGTATTATGTTCTGACTACAATAGACTATCCTATCCTATCCTATTATCCTATTATCTGTAATCTTGACTCTCTGCCGCTCTTAAAGCAATCGATTTTAACTTTTTTATTACATAATTAGATCCTAATAACAGTAATATTTAATATAGTTATTTTACATTTTATTCATTTCCTCGTTTCTGTTCTCTTTTTTATATCGCGTCGATGTCTATCACGAATCGAGCCGTACGATACACGGCAGCGCTCCTCGGTCGGTTGGGCGGGAGGTGTGGCCGTGACACCGGTGCGAAAAAAAATAATAAGAATGCACGCAGACAACTAATTTTTGTTCGGCACAAGTATTCGGACAAACTCATTTAGTAAACGGCAAACTAATACCAAAAGTTTGTTCAGTACAATTAAAGCTATTGTTTCATACAAACGGACACATTCGTGTAATTCCAGTAGTGACGAAGACACAATACCTAGTTACAGGGAGAAAATTAAAAACAAACAAGTTACAATAATGAACACAGAGCAATGCACAACAGGAAAACCCGCAGCAGCACAATGGCAAACAGGAAAATTACGTTTCCTGGCAGCAACCAGCAACGGTTGCTTACGAATTCTTTAGATCATATGATGGGAGTTCGAAACCCTATTAGGCTGTTGCAATTATACGCAACAAAGTTCGAGGAACTGCCAATTCAGCACTATCCTCATTTAGTACGGTGTTTAACTTCGACGCGATTAATGCACGCCTAGACTTCACATACGCAGTTAAAACTCCACTGCGTGTTATACAACAGGAACTCGCAACACTGATGCAGGGCGATATGCCCATGCTAAAGTATTATGACGAGATAGAAAAGAAGGTAGCACTTCTAACCAACAAGACAATAATGTCACACGAGGAGGCAGGAGCAATGATCCATAATGAACAACATAGGAATAATCCTTCATTGATGGCCTGAAAAAATCCATCAAACAGACAGTTTTTTCGGCACGTCCAAAGGATCTGCCAACAGCCTTAGCATTGGCACAAGAGGCAGAAACGAGCATTCTGTATTCTTTATTCAAAGCCGGCTATGCTAAGCATAACGAAGAAAAATACCAGAAACCCTCGTCTCAAAAGACCCAAGGGTGGCGCAACAACGCACAGGGTCAACAAAATTCAGACGGCTCTAACTATCAGGGTAAAAACCCACATTTTAATAAGGGCCAGGCCCTCGAGAATAATCACAGGGTCAGAAGGCTGGTAGTTCCAAACAACGCCACGCCCTCCCAATTAATAGAGGCTTTGAGCCTATGGAGGTTAAAACCTCAACACGCTCTAGGCAACAGACCCAGTTTAGGGGATATAATGACCAATTCATGCGTAGCAGACAAATGCTGCATCACACGTCCCAGGAATCACAGAGACAGAAAGATTCATCAGAATACGAATTGATAGCACAATCAGAGGTATTAGCAGCCGATGACGATGGCGCATCCTACGACGAACAGTGCAATTTTTTAGGGGAAACTCCCTGCTACCGTACATTACAAGAACAGTAGCAGGGCAGAATATTAAGATCCGTATAGATACGGAAGCATCAAAAAATTATTTAAAACCACTTCCCTTACTGAAAGCCATTGCACCAGTTGACAACCCGTTTCAAGTCAATTTTATACACGGGCATACGAAGATAGACCAGAAATGCCTTATCTATCTATTGGGAACGAGGATATACTTCTTCGTGCTAAACAGTTTAAAAAATTTGGACGGCAATTTAGGCCTTGATTTATTAAAAAAAGTTGATGCAACCATCAATCTTACAAAGCAATTTAATTGCACACAAATTCGGCTCAGAGCCGTTACCATTTATGAAGTGTCAAAATGTGAACTTTGTAACTGTAACGAACACACTCATAGAGCGTTGTCCACCCCAACACGCTCTGTCTACTATTTTTACCGGCATGCTCAGGGAAAATGGGCGTGTGTTTTGTGTTGAGATGAACAAGAGTATCATAGCTACAATACTGTAGACAGAGATACGGTAGATTAAAAAAAAAACGCTAACCAAACGGTTAAGAAGCGGACAAGAAAGTGTACCTATTGAAGATGAGGCCCAGATGTTATTGGCCTTATTCTATACCCACCCTACCTGTGGAATCCATTCGGACTCCACCCTAATACAACCACTGCTTTACATACCCTTTGGTGCCCAACAAGACATCAGATTAGTTCATTTTGGACCCCATATAATTGATGATAAAGATAATATTCCGATACATTTTCCTAAACCTAAACCTTAAACTAAAAATTACGTTATTTACGTTAAGGAAATCTCTTATTGAGTAATTTTGCTTATCAACGATAAAATAAAGGAAAAATAATCAAGATAGGAATGCAAATACTGGTATTTAAGTTTACATTAATGCTTTTGTTTGTTTGGCTTACTTTACGTTAGAATTATGTATGATTAATGTATATTTAAACTTTAAACTTCTTTAAATTAAGAGATCTAGATATATGATTAATTAAGGCAAGGTATTTTAAGCACACTATTTAGGAATATCTGACTTTTTATATATATGCTTGTGTGTTTTTATTATTTTTGTTCCGTACTCACGCACTTTCCATCGATGTCAGCAGGCCTGATGACTGTTGATGATTTGCTGTAGGTATTAATATTAATTTGGGAAAATCACATATATATACTTGTCAGATCTCCCACAAGTTAAGCTAAATTAGAATCGTAGAAATTTATAAGTAAATATTTTTAGGTAAAATTAACACAAATATGAAAAACTATTCTAAAGATACTTAAGACTGGACACGATCATTCGTGTTGCGGCTGCTTCAGGTTCGCAGCATACGCAGCGACAAGGCCAGCAGCCTGGGGCTCGTGTTGTGCACAAATATTCTTGGAATGCGCACGGATGAAGAAGACACCAAGTTGACTTGTGCATAAAATGGATGCACGGCGATCTGCTTCCTGCGTGCGGCGATGAAGAGTAGAAAAAAAAAGAAAGCCAACTCTGGGGGGGGTTGACCTGCGATCTGTCGGCAGCAGAAGAGGACAAGCCCAGCTTTCCGCTGCACGCGGTGGGTGCTCCTGATGCAAGCAGTTGTAAATCTTTCTGCGATCGATGAAGCCACAGTAAGTTTCACGCGTGGTCAAAAGTTTGGCGAAAAACAATACAGACCGCCTTGGCGACGCAGTTAAAGGAAACTATCACTTGGCAGTATTTGCCTTGAAAAAACTATTATCCAAACCACACGATGCTCGTGGATTTTTAATCATGGATTTTGCATAAAGTTAAACTGCACTCGATCACGCCTTCACGAAAAGAGAACGGAAGTATGCAATTCATATGTGACCGTAGCTTGCTACAATCCTACTCGGGAACTTTGTGGTATTTTTATAGGGCAATATTCAATTTTGCCAGGATTTGAATTTGGCTATAATGGTTCCATTGCCATTTGGCTCGACTCCCACAACCACAGATTTAATTTTTAGTCCCTGTGACTAACAATAAAAACTGAAAAAGGAGTCAAAAGCAATTACCAAATGTCCTTGGCATGAAATCTATCAATTTCCTTGCCGTTCATGTCCTCTAAAAGATATATTGATTGACCAATCCTGTCTTTGACTCGGGCCTTAACACCGACAGGAGCGAGTCTCGCGTTAAAATTATTCGCTGCATTACTTAGAACGAAATTTCTTTTAACAACTTCTTGACCAACCTCAAAAGATCGGGGTCGTGCTCGGAGATTGTAAGACTTTTGGTTTGTCTCATAAGCCTTATTCAAATGTTTGGCAATGTTGGAGCGAATTCTTTGAAATTCGTCAGTTCTTGATAATTTTACGTCACCTTCTGTGAGTAAATTAAGTTTGCGCAACAGTTTGTAGTCATTACCGTGGGATATCATGTGTTTACCGAAAACAACCTTATAAGGTGATATACCAATAGATTGGTGAATCGAGTTACGAAGAGAACAGTTGATGCTACTGAGGAACACGTCCCAATCGCGATGGTCAGAGCGAATGTAAGCTCTTAAAGCAGCGTTTATAGAACGGTTAACTCTCTCAGCTCCGTTGGATTGTGGAGCATATGCACCAGTAAACATATGACGAACGCCATATTTCGAAAGAAAGTCTGAGAAATCACGGCTTTACAATTGAGTTCCGTTGTCACTCACGACTGTTTCGGGTACACCAAAGCATGAAAATATTTCATCCCGCAATATACTGATGATCACTTTAGTGTTGAACTTTTTCACAGCTTTTAAAAAGGTAAATTTGGAAAAGTGATCCAGAATAATCAGTATACCAATGTTGCCGGATTTCGATCTGGGAAATGGGCCGATAAAATCAAGATAAAGTCTTTGAAAAATTGTATCGCTTTGCACTTGTGCTCCCATTGGTGGTTTTAAAGAACGTAATCACGAACGTTGATAACTATGTTTGGCCAGTAAAAACGCCGTCTAATACGCTCTAAGCATTTAGCCATTCCACAATGTGCAGATGTTGGTTGATCATGAGCCGAACTCATTACGCTATGACGCAACGACACAGGTACAAGCAATTTCCAGCAATCGTCTGGTGAAACGTCAGTACAAGTGGGGGATGTTGCACAATGATAAATATTATCATCAATGACTTGAAAATCAGGTAATTTTAGAGACACTAATTTATCTCTGAGAGCAGAGTACTCTTCCGATTGAAATGCACTGGAAGATAAATCAATTTCGGAATGGACTTCAAGGTCTATATCGAGACAAAGCGTCCGCAACCACATTTTCTGTTCCCTTGCGATGCTCGATTTCGAAGGAATAACCCTGAAGTTTGATAGCCCATTTTGCCAATCTCCCGCTTAAAACTGATTGGTTCATTAGCCATCGAAGACTTGAGTGGTCGGTGACTACTTTGAAGCTATGACCGTCGATGTACATTCTGAACTTCTTAATTGCCAGAACTACAGCCATGCATTCGAGTTCTGTAACTGTATAGTTACGTTGGGCTTTATTCAGCTTCTTAGACATGAATGCTATCGGACGTTCACAACCGGAATCATCACATTGAGCTAGAACTGCACCCACTCCATGTAGTGAAGCATCACACTGCAGGATAAATGGTTTGTCATAATTGGGGTGAATGAGACAAGGAGCAGAGCATAACTTGTCTTTGATATTATCAAAAGCTTCTTGAGCAAGATCGTTCCAACTGAAGGATTTGCCACGTAATAATTCTGTAAGATTGAAAATGACTGTGGAGTAATAAGATATGGATCGCTGGTACCAACCAGTCATACCAAGAAATCGTCTTAGTTGTTTTTGGGTCTTTGGAACCGGAAAGTCTCTCACAGCAGCGATTTTGGCACACTTGTAGTGTGCCTTCGCCCACCAGGTAACCGAGATAGTCTACTGTTTTCAGGCAGAACTGACTTTTCTTGACATTAATTGTCAATCCAGCTTTACGCAATTGGGTGGCTACTTCGGACAAATGCAAAAGATGATCTTCGAAATTGTTTGACAAAACCAGCAAATCGTCGAGGTAGACTAATACATGCGATTTTAATTGATAGGGTATAACGAGGTCCATAAAACAGCACATGGTTTGTGGAGCGTTTGACAATCCAAAAGGCATTCTCTTGAACTGATAAAGGGGCCTATTTGGAACGGTGAAAGCAGTCTTGGCACGGGATTCTTGATCTAAACAGATCTGCCAAAAGGCATCTTTGAGGTCAATTTTGGAAATGCAATGTACCGGTGGAAGACGACTTAGCAGTCCATCCATAATTGGAATTGGGTATGCGTCCTTTACTGTGACTGCATTTAATTTTCTTGCATCGAGACAAAATCGCACCTTGCCTGGTTTGATATGCAATGTAACTGGAGATGACCAAGGCGAAGAAGGTGCCTCTTCAATGACATCCATCTTAATCATGCGATCGATTTCTATGCACAAAAGTTTTCCTTTGGCAGGCTAAAGTGGATAAAATCATTGTTTGATTGGTTTCGCATTGGATGTATCGATATTGTGCTCTATCAAGTTAGTCAATCCTAAGCCCTCGTTCTCGAACGATGGGAAAAAGTCTACTACTTTCTGCAATTTTGATTTTTGTGAATCAGACAATCGTACTCGAGTAGAGTCTTCTTCGGGTTCAAAGTTGATTTCGTTGATCAAAACTGTTTGCTTAATAGTAATTCCAAACGTATACCAGAAATCCATTCCGCATATTACGCTTTGCTTTATGGAAGGGACTATTCGAATTTATTCGAATTCGAAGTTATTATCAACTGAGTTGTAAGTCAAGGGAATTTGTATAGTGCCTGCAACATTTTGCGTTTGGCCATCAGCAGTTCGCACAACCGATTTAAATTTATTAAATGGCTTAGTTGATATTAATTGTTGTGCTAGCTCACCACCTATAACACTTTTGTTGGCGCCACTGTCTAGGAGAGCTAAATGCGACTCACCAAATATGTCAATGTGTGTGAAAGGCCGAATATCGTTCTTATTGTGAACGATTGATGAAATCGTAAAACGGTTGAATGATCGTTTACGAATCCAAAATTTGTGAATTCGCCGTGATGATCGATGTTTTCGATGATGAAGTAAATTTCCACTAAATATTTGCAATTTACGATTTGCATACTCCAGCAATTGCAAATGATATGGATTAAAAGTTTGGGTTAATGTTACGGCAGGTTGAGTTGAAGGCCGAATGGAATGAACATCATCTGTCACAGAATTTGGTTCTGTTTGTGTTTTCGAGGCTAACGGCGGGCATCCATTTTGTTCGCACAAAGAATGCCCCGCTGGGAGTTTTCCGATGCCGATTTACATTTTGCGCAGTTGGGCTTATACACCTCCGGTGTTCCTCAACCATAACAAAAAATACGGCGTGTCTTAAGGCAATTCTGGTAACCGTGACCTGAGTCAGGTCCTAACGACACAAATCTCGTCCTCGACATCCTGTTCTTCCTCAGACTGATCTTCGGAATCGTCTTCATGCAGAATTGCGTTAACAAAACGCTTGCTTGTGTTCGGACGTTAGATTGGCTTTGTCCGGGTGCTTCGAAAGAACTCTTCGTGACGATGACATTCCTTACGCAATGTTGCTAAGTTTGGGGTGTCTATGTGCAGTAATTCGAGCTTGATCTCCGGTTTGAGATTATGACGAACTTCTACAGTAATCTCACTGTCCTGCATTGGTTCACTAAGGGAATCTGCAATGGAAAGCATTGCATCCAAAAAATCATCAAAATTTTCTGTGCTACCCTGTTTACGGCGACGCATAGCAATTTTAATTTCACGATCAGATCTCTGATCTTGATATCTTTCCCTTAAACGCCTGCATAACACAATTTACGCGGTAAATAAAATCCTCAATGGCAATGTCGTTGGCTGAACCGCTGAATTTAATACGCCAATTTGATATAATATTGGAAATCCTATCAGGTCTATCCAAAGAAAGATCACTTCGACCGCTACGAAAGTCTGGTGAAGTCCTAACATGTGAATTGTTATTTCTTTCTGAGTTTATTTCGGGAGCGTCTCGACCGAAATTATTTTGTATGTCTTGCTGCAGCTCACTCTGTCCATTATTTACAAGTGTGGATTTATTCAATTGAGTGAACGCCATAGTGATTTGTTCTGTCACTGATTGTAGCATGCCTGCTTGAAAGGCCTGCATTGAACTTTGGACTATTTGCTGAACACGGTCTTCTGTCACAACTCTGGAATCTGAACTATCCCCGCTACAAGTTTCCTGTTGGGAATTTGGATCAGACTTCTCATTCTGTTTGGCTGTATTCCGAGAACCTGAACGGGTCATCATCTTGTTACCTTGAGATTTAGTTGACAAAGGCAAATGAGATCCTAACTCGGATTGAGAACATGGCTGGCCACATATGGGGCATTTGCCATGGTTCTTAAGGTAATTGTCAAGGCAATGTTTGTGAAAAGAATGTTTACAACGGGTTTCAACCAAATCCAGATTACGTACTGGCCCGTTGCAGATGGTGCATGTCACCGACGCATCCGTATCTACGTCAACTAAATTTTCATTACTTCGCATCATCATTTTCGAAGCTTCTAGAAGAATTAATAAAGTCTAACAATTCCTCTCGTTAGAACAAAAAAAATAAGCGGTAAGATCCAACGATCAAAGATAAGCGAAAAAAGATAATGATTAAAAAAAATATAAATGCGTGTCTTACCCTGAGTAGCAAAGCAGTAGGTTGTATAATTCAATAGGTACGAAAAGCTAACGGGGTGTGCATACAGAGTTGTAAAATAAATGTCATTAATTTATTTATGAACTCTTACCACTTAGAAGAGTAACTAGCCGAATCTATCCAGCTAGAAAAATCTCGATCCTAAATGATAAGGAGGTAATTTTTGAATAGTGAAATCCTGGTATAGAACCGACTTTAAATCAGAACTATAATTCCTAAGAACCAATTACTCAAATTAGAATGTTCTTTTTTTTTTAACAATAATGTTCGATTATTACCGAACTGATAGAAAAAAAAAACATATAAAAGCATAACATTTCTTCCGGTATGGCTCCGGAACTCTCCAGAGATCATAAATTTCAGGACGGAATATGAAATACCTAACTGAAACTAAGAGTGGATGGATTGTTTATTAACGGGAAGCTCGGTTGTCAAACGACAAGTGCCTAATCAGGCATCGGGCTGCCCCACGTTGGGCGCCAATTGTAACTGTAACGAACACACTCATAGAGCGTTGTCCACCCCAACGCACTCTGTCTACTATTTTGACCGGCATGCTCAGGGAAAATGGGCGTGGATTTTGTGTTGAGATGAACAAGAGTGTCACAGCTACAATACTGTAGACAGAGATACGGTGGATTAAAAAAAAACGCTAACCAAACGGTTAAGAAGCGGACAAGAAAGTGTACCTATTGAAGATGAGGCCCAGATGTTATTGGCCTTATTCTATACCCACCCTACCTGTGGAATCCATTCGGACTCCACCCTAATACAACAACTGCTTTACATACCCTTTGGTGCCCAACAAGACATCAGATTAGTTCATTTTGGACCCCATATAATTGATGATAAAGATAATATTCCGATACATTTTCCTAAACCTAATCCTTAAACTAAAAATTACGTTATTTACGTTAAGGAAATCTCTTATTGAGTAATTTTGCTTATCAACGATAAAATAAAGGAAAAATAATCAAGATAGGAATGCAAATACTGGTATTTAAGTTTACATTAATGCTTTTGTTTGTTTGGCTTACTTTACGTTAGAATTATGTATGATTAATGTATATTTAAACTTTAAACTTCTTTAAATTAAGAGATCTAGATATATGATTAATTAAGGCAAGGTATTTTAAGCACACTATTTAGGAATATCTGACTTTTTATATATATGCTTGTGTGTTTTTATTATTTTTGTTCCGTACTCACGCACTTTCCATCGATGTCAGCAGGCCTGATGACTGTTGATGATTTGCTGTAGGTATTAATATTAATTTGGGAAAATCACATATATATACTTGTCAGATCTCCCACAAGTTAAGCTAAATTAGAATCGTAGAAATTTATAAGTAAATATTTTTAGGTAAAATTAACACAAATATGAAAAACTATTCTAAAGATACTTAAGACTGGACACGATCATTCGTGTTGCGGCTGCTTCAGGTTCGCAGCATACGCAGCGACAAGGCCAGCAGCCTGGGGCTCGTGTTGTGCACAAATATTCTTGGAATGCGCACGAATGAAGAAGACACCAAGTTGACTTGTGCATAAAATGGATGCACGGCGATCTGCTTCCTGCGTGCGGCGATGAAGAGTAGAAAAAAAAAGAAAGCCAACTCTGGGGGGGGGTTGACCTGCGATCTGTCGGCAGCAGAAGAGGACAAGCCCAGCTTTCCGCTGCACGCGGTGGGTGCTCCTGATGCAAGCAGTTGTAAATCTTTCTGCGATCGATGAAGCCACAGTAAGTTTCACGCGTGGTCAAAAGTTTGGCGAAAAACAATACAGACCGCCTTGGCGACGCAGTTAAAGGAAACTATCACTTGGCAGTATTTGCCTTGAAAAAACTATTATCCAAACCACACGATGCTCGTGGATTTTTAATCATGGATTTTGCATAAAGTTAAACTGCACTCGATCACGCCTTCACGAAAAGAGAACGGAAGTATGCAATTCATATGTGACCGTAGCTTGCTACAATCCTACTCGGGAACTTTGTGGTATTTTTATAGGGCAATATTCAATTTTGCCAGGATTTGAATTTGGCTATAATGGTTCGTTACCAAATAAGTGCGGTAGCACATATAAGGTTGCCATTTGGCTCGACTCCCACAACTTCATCAAAAAAATCGACAGTAACATTTCACTGGCGGTCAAAGAAAACTTTAACAAAATGATCAAACAAAGATCAAAAGCATTCGCGGATCCTAACGAATCCCTACCTTTCAACATAAACACCCTAGCTACAATACGGAGGGACGGAGAACCGGTATATTCAAAATTATACCCGAATTCAATGGGCGTTGCTGATTTTGACTTCTAGCGGATGGCATAATAAGGCCGTCTAGATGCCCATACAACAACCCAATCTGGGTCGTTGACAAAAAAAGGCCAGGACGAAAATGGTCACAAGAAAAAACGTCTGGTTATTGAATATAGAAAATTAAATCAAAAAACAATAGACTACAAATACCCCATACCTGCCATTTCCACCATACTATCCAACATGGGTAAGGCTCAATATTTCACACATTGGACCTTACTTCGGGTTTCCACAAGATTGAGCTAGCTGAAAGGGATCGAGAGACCGTTCTTACTTTTATCATGGTTATTATCTGGAATCCATCGCAACTCAACAGTTCCCACAAGAGCCAGCAGTCTTGTGTAGCCGCCTGATCCGACAGCCTTATCTACTCAGGCCTCCTGCGTTTCCCGATCCCACACTGCAGCATTCTTTCGTTCTCCTTTCGTTCCTTCCACAGACCCAGCAAAACAGCCTCGGCGGGTTGTGACCTCTTCCGCCACACCGCATGCAAAAGTCTGGTCGTAGCTGCTGTTGACGTGACGTCGCTCGCAGCTCCTTCTAGGATAATCGGCATCGTCTGGACGAGCTGGTCTTTCTGGATTCCGCAACCGATGGCCCATTGCTCCATCTTGCTCAAGAATTCTAACGGGTTGCCGACCATTGAAACCGGATACCACAGTTTCGATTTCCGTTTCGATTCTCCGCTCCATCTTCGGCTCCATTTAACCTTTCTGCTCCGCTGCCTCCGTTACCACTATTAATGGATGTATTAGCCTTGGAATGGAAACATCGGTAGAAAGTGATCAGATACCTCAATCGAAGTCGAAAACCCAAGAGGGAAGGCAAAGTAGGAGGAAGGAATTATCTTTGAACACCTCGAAAAAATTATTACTAGAGACATGTCGAATTTAAGGTTCTTAGAAAATTAAGATTTTGTCGAAGAACAGATGTATTATCGCAGCGATAGATGCTGAAGACCCTGATAGTAATTTAGATCATCAGACGAGATTGGTTGCCGCCATACAAGCTCAAGTTAAAGTTTTCCGATATTGGTGTTGTGGTAAAGGAGGACACAGGTGGGATATTTGTGAAGAAGAAAGGAAACTCATTTTTGTTACGGGAGTGGAGCCAAAGTTGTGTGTTCCAGGAAGAACATCTGATATATTACCGGGTAACTCAGTCTTTTCTTTGACAACAGCTATATTACCGAACTTATCCAATAGTGAACCAAGGTTAGTGCATGCGTGTGTTGTGTTCAGAAAAAAAAATAAATCGTTCGCGGGCATGATATTGCCGTATCCAAATAAAACAAAAAAAAAAAAAAAATATTTTCTAAATCGTTGATTCGCGGACATAACAACGACGTATTTAACTACGAAATAAATCATTAAACAGAAAACCGCGGTGGCAATTTAGTTACGAGCGGCCCAATGTTATTAAAAATGAAGCTTGAAATTAAAGTATAAGGTGGTGAATGGCAGTCTACTGAAAGGCTAAGAGGCGTGCAATAAGCCGGGAAAAGCTGCCCAGTAAGGCAACCATACCTTAGTAGGCTATGTGCCAAGAAGGACTTTTTTAAAAATTTTTTTAACCTTGTTGCCCCCTACATTCAAACATACTTAAAAAAAGCAAAAAACTTGCGAAAAATTTGACCATTGATTCTTGTATTACGTCACTGTTAGATCTCCCTGTGCCACCACTTATTAAACTCTTGTACCGTCTTTTGTAAAAGCTTAGAGTATAATGGAGGAAATCAAAGAAACTCTAAGTAAATTTAACGAAACCCTTAATAGTTTGATCACCGCGGTAAATTTGGTTACGGAAGAAAATAAGAAGTTGAGCGCTAGATTGATTACATTAGAGCGAGATTACGAAACCAGTCGTTGTGAATGCCTTGGTCGAAACTTATAGAGACAAGGCGCTAGACATTTCAAAAGTGGCGTCAATGGCGACTGTGCAAGGTTATTGGTCCGTAACCCAAGGACCTTGCCTGAGGGTTATTACTTTTGTCTCCAGTTTCAAAATGTGCTATCGAGAGCTGGTGCCGGTCCCACGTTTGTGATTAATAGGGTTTTTTCACAGCCTCAATATCATCAGCCTAGATTCCCCGGCACTTATCAGGGCTATGGTTGAGCCCCGCTAGTTCCCATGCTCATTCCAATCAGCATGGCCCCAAAGCAACTCAGCCCTCAGCAAGGTGGACTTGCCAACCAGCAATAAAAGTGGAATCCAAAAGGCAAAAAGAATCAACCATATAGGGCCAACTCCAGAATTACCCGCAGGTGGAGAGGAGAGGAATGACTAACATGGTTTTCCTTCTGTGTACCTTGAGCAAATCCTTAACCCCGAGGGAACCGAGCATCGTCCAAATGAATTGAGTAACAATGACTCAATTGTAAAGTTGCATGTAAGCCAAGGGGTTTCGAATTTTATGGCGAGCGCCTCTCTAGCGTCCCATACCTAGAGTATGGAATCAATGACGGGGCTAAGCTACATTTCCTCATAGACACCGGCGCAAATAAAAATTTTATTTGCCAAAAATAATTCCGCTGGATGTACCCCCATCCTTACTCCTTTCCATGTCCATTCCGTCGCTGGTAATGTGAAAATCACACATCGCCTGGTGGGTAAATGAAATTCCTACCACTACCGATGAGCCTGTGTTAGCCTTAGCCTAAAAGTTAGCCTTTCCCTGCAAACATGCGAAATTAGGTGAGGAACTCTTAGCTGACGTACAATCCGTCAAAAAGTCCGTACAATTCCCCAATTTGGGTAGTTCCCAAAAACCCAAAACCAAAGGGGGAAAAGCATTATCGCCTCGTCATAGATTTCAAGCGTCTGAACTCAGTTACGATATAAGACACTTACCCAATTTCAGATATTAACTCTACTTTAGCTAGTTTTGGTGAAGCTAAATACTTCACTACATTTGACTTAGCGTCAGGATTTCACCCGTCTCCACAGCATATGAGAGGATATAAGAGGCCTCATTGAACATAAACAGGCCCTGGCCATTAGTGGCCATAATAGAAAGAGAAAACAACCCATTCAGTATGAGGAAGGCAAGAAGATTTTTATGAAGAACAAACAGATTAAAAGGAAGGAAAAGCCTAAGTTTAAAGCTGAGGTGGTACAGGAAGATAGGACAGTGACAGTTAAAACAAAGCCTGGAAAAGTTTTGCACAAAACAGACGTTAGAAGGTAACGAGGAGTAGCTTACAGATTCTGCTCTTTAATTTTATTAATTTTTACAACAAAAATTAAAGTGGGCAAAGACTTTCACCCACTTAGAATATTAAGCAAGCAAAAAAAACAAACAAAAAATATAATATAATTACCCGTATAAAAAACATTAACACAAGAAACAAAACATTACAATTATATCACACAAACGAAAAACACAAACAAGAAAATACACAAATGAATAAAAAAACACTCAAGAAATACAAACATACAAATAAACACAAAATTGCCAACACTACACACTTGAAATATTGCACACTACACTAAAATCTAAGTATACCAAGCACATTCCCTTCATAATAACACAATACCACTTAAGTTAACTTTTGTTCGACGATTAAGAATTAGCTATTTTAAGAACACATGTAAACCCTTACTTCCTTCTTTTCCTCAATTTTATAAGTCTTTTGCTGGACCATGTCGCTTGAGGCTTCCACATATTCACGTACGATTCTCCACTACAACATGGGACAATCTGGCGGGTAAACGGTGTTTTTAAACGGTGTTTCATTGCAAACACGGACCAACAGATTAGAACCAACACGAGACTCTTCGACTCCACTCATGAGTCGGTACAACAAATCAACAAGATGGTGGAAAGAGTCAACGCGATAGACGGGGATTTGTATGCCACAGCATCCGCCCTACACAGGGCCATCATACTGGCTAACCAGGTTGGCGAAGTCATTAGAACATGCCAGCTTGCCAAAACAGGAACAGTCAACCATCTCCGAAGGAAAACAAGTGATGCTGAAGTATAACAAGTTAGCCGTAAATCTCGACGAAACGTATGCAGTGCTTGGGGATTGTCTATCTATCGGTAACACGACTGTTTGTCAAGAGAAGGACCTCCTCAGATTAAAGGAAAACGACTGCATCCCTCGATTATTGAAGGGTGGACACGCCGCCTGTAATTATCTGAGGAATGACCAAGAGGTGGCCTACCTCATCGACGACGAAACACTTCTCCTATGAAACTTTATGGGATCGGTGACCTTTAACACAAATAAACATCCTCTCGTCGGTTCCTTTGTGGTGCAATTCTCAAACGAAACTATTACGGTCGGTAATCAAAACTATACAAGCTATTCCACTACCCACTTGATGGCAATGCCGGATGTGCTAACTCATGTGACGGCCACGGATTATCAACTATTACTGGAATATGTACACGACGTGAGCAACCCCAACCTTCAAAGGTTGTTTCTAATAACCGGCAAGTTGCTCTACACTTCGATTTTGGAGGGAATTGTGGCATTACTTATCTTCTCGCTCCTATACTTCCTGTGGAGGAAGGTGACTTCGACCAAAGGAATCCCGAAGACCGACAGCACCCCAATCGTCTTAGATGCACTCACCACCCCTAGTCCACCTTGGGCCCTCTGATTAGTGGGACACAGATCTTGTGATGGATAGAAGTTAACGAGCTGCTCCCGTCACGAGCCAACGACCCGCCCTACCCAAGCCCCGCGGACGCCCCTTGCCCGTACGTAAGATTGCAACTTCATGCAAGGACATGGAAGGTTATTTTTGGTAATAAGATCGTTCCGATCTGTCCTAAGGGACAAACATTAAAGACCATCGTAGTGGTGATATAAGAGCAGATTACGATGGCCGCAGGTCAACTGATCGGCGTTAACTTATATATCATATATAATAATCAATTAATTTCAATACACTTAGGATAGAAAAATTCAATCAACCGGACGCTAATGTTGCCGGCTACGACAATATCTCCTTGGTACTTCTCAGCCGAGCGCAATTAGGATTTTTACTACTCTTTAGGCACATACAACTTCTATATATAAGTTAAGGCAGTTAGAAATACTACCTTGGTATAACTCCCTGCATTCTTGGCATTAAACGATATTAAGTGAAAGCCTCGAGTCTTCACAAAATTCAGACAGGTATATTTAGTTCAAATTGATTACAAGGTTTCGTTCTTTCCTTAGCTCCGTTCCGCAAGCGATTTGTCGGCTGCTCGTAAGCTCCTCGGCCCAACGATTAGTCAAATTCGTCAGCAGTGCGCTGCAGCGCTCCAGAGTCATTGTCCTGTCGTCCGATGCTGACGCTGCGATGGAGGTGGGGTAGGAACTGCCCCGCTTGCAGAACAATGACCGTTGCAGTGGATCTCCCCCTTTAAGATCTGCGCCCAGCAGGTTAAGTATCCTTTGTCTGCCCGGAGGTAACGGGCGGATGCGAGATCACGGTGATATTGCCTGGTTTCCTTCACAGGAAACACAAGAGAGAAAAGGTGAGCAGAGCCAATTCTGTCTCCGTTAGGAATGACCTCGGCCATCTTTTCTAAGTCACGTCATGTTCGTACTCCAGAGATAGCTGGTAATCGTTGGCTGTTACTTGTGTTAGGACGGCCGGCAATGCCATCAGGTAGCTGGTCGAGTAGCTCGTTGTCATATTGGACATCAAAAGTCCCAACTAGACGATGATTCCCAGGGGCAGCTTTCAGCGTTCCATTAAAGTTGGTCTTGAACAGCTTTACTTCGTTGACTGCTTCAATTAGTTGTCGGTTATTTCTGAGGTAGGAAGAAACAGCGTGACCTCTCTTCAAAAGGCGGAAAATGCATCCGTCTACCTCCAGCTGTAGCAGCTCCTTTTCCTGGCAAACAGTTTTGTTGCCAACGGACAGACAACCGCTTAGTATTGCGTAGGTCTCGTTGGGGCTTAATACCAGCTTGCGATGTTGCAGAATTGCCTGCCTTCCTTCAAGGATTGTGTGATAATCCGACTCCCAAAATCCATTCCGGCTGCTTCATCAATTTTGGTGTTAATCTGGTCTGTCAGGTGTCCCTCTTACTATGGTTTTCCTTTTCGAAAATCGCATGGTGTCTCCCGTGCTCGCACTTCGAGGTGCACGAATATCTCCATGCGTGCGTGATCGGGTGGGTATTTCGGTGGGTGGTTAAAAACATTTTCTTTACCCCCTTTCTATACTTAGACGTTCTGCCCGGTATGCAGCTGTGTCCGTGCCGCTGTGATTTTCAAATTAACAAGTGGCAGCTAAATTCCATCCGACGTTATAATAATACCCGTTGGGTATACTAGATTCGTTGAAAAGTATGTAACAAGTAGAAGGAAGCGTTTTCGACCATATAAAGTATATATTTTATGGATCAGGATCAATAGGCCAGTCGATTTGACCCTGTACGTCCGTCTGTCCGCCTGTCTATTTGTCCGGAAATGTAAAAGCTAGAAGGTTGAGATTAAGTATACAGGTACTGGAGACATAAACGAAGCGCAAGTTTGTCGGCCCATGCTCGAACCGAACACTTTTTTTTAAAAGGTTGTGTTATTTTTCACATATATTTATTAGTTTTGTAAATTTCTATAATTAACCAAAAAACCTGAAGATCCATATCATCCTACTTTCGAGGTGGCAATCGACATAGGTAAGGTATTAAAAGTAAATTCAGAGAAGTCAACAAAGCGAATTCCCTGTTTTCGCAAGACAAATTTTCTGATGCCAAATTTTAATTTTATATTAATTTTATAGCTGGCTTTAATTGGTCCGATCTTTACACCTGCAACATAATGATGGATTCCATTAATATGTTTTACACCGCAAATAAATCATTTTTTGACTCTTGTGTTCCGATGTACTATCCGTCAATCTCTAAACCTCCTTGGTTTAATAAAGAGTTGACACACCTAAGAAATGTAAAGTCCAGACTTTATACAAAATTTAAAAATACCGGTTCTCAGTCCATCCTTTGTAAATATTTAAGCGCTCGGTTTAACTTTCCCGTGCTTAATGCTCAGTGCTACAAGAATTATTTAAAACGTTGTAGGTTCCAGTTTGCACAGGATCCGGATCAGTTTTATAATTTCGTTAGCACTTAGCGATAAACAAGTTTTTACTACGGTAACATCTGATCAGACAATAGCCGATCTATTCACCAAGTTTTTTCAAACAAAATATTCAACTTTACCTCATTCCGAACAGCCATACTCTTATGCGGTATCTAAGTCGAATCTAATATTTTGCCCCACTATAAACGAAATCTCACTGCTTAACGATCTTCAGCGCGTTAAACCGGTCTATTCGCCAGGTCCCGATGGAATCCTGGGCTGTGTGCTCAGATTCTGTGCGGAAGCCTTGTGCAAGCCTCTACTGAAACTGTTTACCTTATCTCTGGAAACTTCACAATTCCCTCATATTTCCATATATGATATATATGGAATATATAGCTCATATATATGAGCTCTTTGTGATTCCTCTTCATAAAAAAGGTAGCAAACTGGATGCAAGCAATTACAGAGGAATCTCTAAATTGTCGGCTATCCCAAAACTTTTTGAAAATGTTATCACTCCTCATTTGCAACACCTTTGTAGATCAATCATATCACCGTGTCAGCACGGTTTTATGAAACGTAGATCAACAACCACTAACCTCTTGGAGCTAACTTCTTTCGTAATACAGGGGTTCAAAAATAATCTTCAAACAGATGTCATCTACACTGACTTTAGTAAAGCATTTGACTCTGTTAATCATCGCCTTCTAGTAAGGAAACTTGATCTTTTAGGTTTCCCTGTTGATCTTCTAAATTAGATTTCAAGCTATTTGAATGGCAGGGCACAACAAGTCCTCTTTAAAAATTCTTTATCTTGTATTCTCCGAGTCACAACCGGAGTCCCACAAGGGAGCCATCTTGTTCCGCTTCTTTTTACCTTATTCATTAACGACCTCCCCTTAGTAATAAAACATTCGCGTGTACGATGTTAAATTATGCCTCCAGCGCAAGGACATTTCGTGCCATTTGGACTTACAATCCGATCTATACAGATTTCAACTATGGTGCCGGGATAACGTATTAAACTTAAATGGCTCGAAGTGTAAAGTTATAACCTTTTGCCGTGTCAACCCAATAAGCACGACTTACACTCTAAGTCGGTGCCCTTTGGACAGATTAACACGGGTTGATGATCTTGGTGTTCTACTGGACCCTAAACTAAAATTTTCCGACAATATTTCGACTACTGTCAATAACGCCAGGGGTGTGCTTGGTTTTATAAAAAGGTGGTCTAATGAATTTGATGATCCTTACTTGACTCAAACCTTATTTATTTCGTTAGTCCGTCCGATTCTCGAGTACGGATCACCTGTTTGGAGTCCACAATACGCAGTCCAGTCCGGACCGCATTGAATCGGTTCAAAAAATTCTTACTTTTTGCCTTGCGGCGCCTAAATTGGGATGCAAACCGCATCCTCCTTATTTCAGTAGACTACTTTACTTAATTTACCTTCCCTAGCTAACCGTAGAACTATGATTGGAACAGTCTTTATTTGTAAGCTTATTCGTGGGGATGTGAGAGTTCCGACTTGATTAGTCGGCTTAACTTAACTTAACTCGGTTCCAAGTGGACTCACCAGAAACTATATACCCCTTATCTTAAATCATTGTAAATCTAACTATGAGTTGCATGACCCTTACAGAATATTATGTTCTGACTATAATAGACTTTAGCCTATTATCCGTAATCTTGACTCTCTGCCGCTTTAAAGCAATCAATTTTAACTTTTATATTACATAATTAGATCCTACTAACAGTAACATTTTTTTTTTTTTTTTTTTTTTTTAAATTTTTATTATTTATTGAATCTTCTCTTTGTGTTAAGAGACTAACAATAAGTGTTCAAATCTTAATCTAACTTAATTAACTTTCACTTAGTGATAGTTTTTTTTTTTTCATTAATGCCCTAATAAGTTTATTGCTGGGCTGGGAGGTCGTTGCGGTGCAGCCGGCTTTGACTGCATACTCGGATTAGTTTTCTTGCGAGGGGATTTGTATGGGTGGTCAGCTTTTCGTTATACTTCGTTTTTTTCTCAGCTATTACTTCGATTACTAATTTGATTTTTAGGTCTCTGTGTATGTTTTCGTTCCGAAGGTACCACGGCGCTCCAGTGATAATTCTCAGAATTCTTGACTGTGCTCGCTGAATAATGTCTATGTTACTTCTGGATGCGTTGCCCCACAGCTCGGAGCCATAAGTCCAGATAGGTTTTAAGACGGAGTTGTATAGAAGAGCTTTGAACTCCAGACTAAGTGGAGAGCGAGCATTTATGAGCCAGTGGAGGTTCCTTGCTTTAAGTTTAAGATGTTTCGATTTGGCTTCTATATGTTTGCGCCAAGTGAGCCGCCTGTCCAGATGAACACCCAGATATGTTACCTCGTCGGCTTGTGGAATGCATATGTTATTCAAGACCAGTGGTGGACATGTTTGTTTGTTTAAGGTAAAGGTAACCTGCTTGCATTTTTGAACATTTATTGAAATTCTCCAGTCGGCAAGCCATCGTTCTACAGATGTTAAGTGTCGGGATAGGAGTGCCGTGGCTTTTATTGGGCATTTGGAGCGACTGAGTATCGCGGTATCATCAGCGAACGTGGAGGTTGTTAGATTGTAGTCTATGGGGAAATCCGCCGTATACAGGGTGTATAAGATTGGACCCAGTACACTGCCTTGCGGCACTCCAGCTTCGATTGTGCAATCGCGTGAAGTGCTTGTATCGCATCTTATTGCAAACACTCTGTTATATAGGCATGACTTCAGTAGCTTATGTGTGTTTTGGGGCAACAGCTTGATTATTTTAAACAAAAGTCCATCGAGCCACACTCTGTCAAATGCCTGCGCGACGTCTAGAAAAATGGCTGTGCAGTATTCTCGATGTTCAAAAGCAGTACGAATTTCTGACGTGATTCGGTTGACCTGTTCGATGGTTCCATGTTTTTCTCTAAAGCCAAATTGATGTGTTGGAAGTGTGTTGTTTATTCTAAGATGAGGGCTAATCCGAAGGAGTAGCATTTTTTCAAACAGCTTTGAAAGACATGTTAGTAAGCTTATCGGTCTATATGATGATGGCTGCGTTTTATCTTTTCCTGGCTTTGGAATCATTACTATGGTCGACTTTTTCCATTTTTGAGGGAAGTATCCAAGCTTAACGATTGCGTTGAACAACAGGCAGATGTGAAGAATAGCACACTTTGGGAGTTCAATGAGCATTCTTGGAGTTATTAGGTCGTAGCCAGGCGATTTTCTTGTGTTCAGTTGCTCTTTGATAACCTTTGCTAGTTCACATGGTCGGAATTCAAAGGGTTCTTGAGGATCTAGATTGGCTGCTATTAAAGGAGGGAGAATAAATGTGTTGGTAGAGGGATTTGGTCGGAATACATTTTGTAAATGGTCAGCGAAAGCACAGGCTCTTTCTTCATCACTTCGAAACCAGGTGCCAGAGGGACTTCGTAGTGGCATAATTGGCGCTATTGGAGTCTTTAGGTTTCTGTGAGCTCTCCAAAGAGGGTACTTAGTGCTGGTGGGAGAGAGTTGCTCGATATATGAACGTTGGCTGTTTTTTTCCTCTTGTTTGAGAGCATTGGTAAGCCTGCGTGTGGCTATCTTAAGCATGTGCTTTGTGATTGGTGATCTATTAGACTGCCAATCCCTTCGTAGGCGTCGTTTATCTAATACCAGCCGCTCGATTTCGCGATTAGTTTTGATGTAGTTTGGTTTTGCATACGTCACTGGCGGGGTTGAAGCCTTTGCAGCCGAAACTAAAATGTTTTCAAGAGTTTCCGTTGACTTGTCTATATCCTCCTTTGTAGATAATGCCGTCGTTAGTTCTATGTGTGAACAGACATACTTTTGATACCTTGGCCAGTTTGTTCTAAAATTTGTGAGTCTATACGGTGGGTCGACGATGTGGGGGCGAGTTAGCATATTTAGAAAAACAGGTGAGTGATCTGATGATAAATCTGCTAGTGCTTCGGCGGTGACCATGTTGCGGGGGACATGTTTAGTAATTGCAAAATCGATCAGGTCTGGGATTTTTCTTGGGTCTGCTGGCCAGTATGTAGGCTTACCCGGGGATACATAGTCTAGCTTGTTTTCTGGCTTCGTAAGCGCATTGTACAATTGCTTACCCTTTGGCGTCACAAGTCGAGATCCCCAATGGGTGTGCTTGGCGTTATAGTCACCCGCTGCGATGAACCTGTCACCTAGTGTGTTAAAGAATTCCATGAATTGATCCTCAGAGATTGGAAAGCGCGGTGGGCAGTAGACTGCGGCTAGAGTCGTTGAACCATTGTTGAGTTGTAAGGCTATGGACGTAGATTGTAAGTAGTTTTTGTCAAAATTGTTTAAGTGGTGGTGTTTTATGCGATTTCTGATGAGTATTCCAGTGCCTCCATGAGCTTTACCATCTGGATGATTTGTACCATAGAACAAGTATCCTGGTATATGAAAATTGTTTTTATTTGTGAGGTGCGTTTCTGATAGTAGCATTACGTCGATGTTTTTTTCGTAAATGAACTGTGTGAGCTCTTGTGTATGCCGTGAAACCTCATTTGCGTTCCACAGAGATATCCGTAGGGAAGCCATTATGGGGATTTTGAAGATACAAGAAGTTGAATCAGGATATTTTGGTTTTTCATGAGCTCTTGCAAAGTATTTTGCATGAACGTCATAAAGTCTTTCATGCTTTGCTGTAGGGATAGCATCATAGCTTCGATGCCACTTTGTTGTGTTTGTTGGATGTTTGTCGGTGTATGTTCGGAATGAGCAGTTCTTGTCGGTGGGGCGGGCACTTCTAGTCCGGATTTTAGGGCGCTAGCGAAAGAAATTGTTGGAGTAGTGCTTGGGACAGTTAGGGGTGGTTGAAAAATCGGTTGCGGAGAGTAGAAATTGACTTTGTTGTATGTATGTGCTGTGGCAATACGTTTGTTTAGGCGGCTCTTCAATTCTTTGTACACCACACAGCCTCTGTAGTTTGCAGTATGTTTTTCCCCGCAGTTACTGCATTTCTTCACAGACTTATCGTCCTTGTTTTTGGGGCAGTTTGCGGTAGTATGAGGTTCGCTACAGACAACACATACGGACTTAAGGGTGCAGTATGCCTTGGTGTGGCCGTATTCTTGGCAATTAGTACATTGAACTGGATTGATACGTTTGTGCGGCTCCTCCACGGTGATCCTCCGATGTAGCAAGTACTGTAAATTGTATATTGGGTGCACTTCGTTTTTCTTTAGTGCCTGGAGCTCTGGTTCGAGTTCTATTTTGAATAGTGGCTGCGGAACTTTGTCTTTGTTTAAAATATTAATAGCTGTCTTTGCAGAAAAGTTTTTGGCCTTCAGAGCCTCAATTATCTCAGCTGGTGTCACTGTTGCTTCAATGCCCTTAAGTACTACCTGTAGCCCTTTGCAACTTTTTAATTGGTATGTGTAGTAGTTTTTACCAGCATCATTTAGGTATTTAGTCACTATACGGTGGTCTGCTTCTGTTTGGATCTGTAGTTTTATTTCATGAATATTTCCTTTTTTAAGTGGGATAATGTGGAATTTGCTGTCACCAATCAAAGCAACGAGTTTATTTACAAGTGCATTTGTACTTTGTTCTCGTATGAAAATTGGTGGAGGCCTGGTCTTTTTTGGTTCCCCTACCGTTTTTTCGTTGGGTTGTTCGGTCGCAGAATCAGCCAAGATAGCATATCGGTTTGAATTATTTACTGCAGAGTTTTCATTGCCGTAGTTGGTTCGATTGATTTTGGGTTGATTACCTGCCTTATTGTTTTGAGGGCTGAGCTTTCTCTTGATTTGGATGAGTCTGCACAGTCGAAATCGACTTCTGCTTTTGTTTTGATTCTTCTTTACGTGCATTATTGTTGTTGCAAACGGTCAGTGCTGCTGAATTATTTACAGCTGGCACAGCGATAATTAGTTGGGCCGCTGACGAAGTTGATGTTGTGGTAGCAGTGGCAGTTGCCAGTGAGGTCACTGCACTCGTTATTGCAGTGTTACAGTTACCCGGGACGGTCGTTTGGCGCTGCGAGAGGAGCGGGGTAGGAGAGGCGGTCTCTTCGCTCCACGACTTGTGAGCCGAAGCAGGCAGAGAGGGAGAGCAAGAACGCGGTCTGACGTTCTCTGAGGGCAAAAGTTTCGAGTTAGTTGAAGGTGAGGGTGCTCGATCACCGATTTGCGGTGAGACGAAAGAAAAGTATGCATTGTTGCGTTGTAAAGAGAGCCGGCGCTCGTCTTGTTCACATTGTCGCTGAGAACGTATGTCGTTTTGATTCATTGTTCTAAGTCCACATATAACAATTACCAGAACAATATGGAATAATTATTTATTTTAGTAAATAATTACTATAGTCAATAATTGTTAGTTGTGCAAACTGCACTTTACACTTTGTGTTTAACTTTCACTATACTGTTGTAGTTTTTAGAACTTGCTATTCGTAGCTTGAAAGAAACACGTCCGCGAATCTCGAATGCGAATCCACGACATTTAATATAGTTATTTTGCATTATATTAATTTCCTCGTTTCTGTTCCCTTTTCTATATCGCGTCTATCTTCTGGCGAATCGAGCCGTACGATACACGGCAGCGCCCCTCGGTTGGTTGGGCCGTGAGATCCGTGAAAAAAAAAACAAATGTCAATGTCCCAATTGGCTCAATTACCTGACATTCGATTACACGCTTCGTCTCCATTAGTTTGGATTGACACACCCGTACAAAATTTTTATTCCTCCTTTTTAAAAGTTTTTTGATTTATCATTTTAAATTTCATTTTTTCCCGTTTCTAATGAGTATTCATTATAGGGCCATTGGTTGCCCATGAGAACTCTCAGACCTGTGTTCACTAGATCACTGGGAAGAAAGTGTATATGAAGATCGTCGGATTTTCGTGGGATCTTCCTAGTATTTCATATAACACACTACGCGAAACAAGTTTTAAGTGCACTTCCTGTAATATAAATGTTAAACAAAATGTAGATTTAGGCATATGGAATATAAACGGACAGGCAGTACAAGATTTGAAAGAAATATTAGGAGTATAACAATTGCATGACAATCAACCGCTAAGAATCCTATCATCATTAAAAATTATACAAAAACACAATTTCTATCATTATTATTCAAATTAAAAATTCTTCAAAAGAAATCAATAAATTCTAATAGCGAAATCATTCTTAAATCCTAAAAAAGGTACTTGTGCAGATGATCCAACATCATGAACAATTCTTATATTAGTTAACGACCTGATCCCGTCACGAGCCAACGACCCGCCATAGCCAAGCACCGCCCAAGTCCTTACGTAAGTCCGTAAGATTGCAACTTCAGCACAAGCACCGAGATCAGCGCCGACGATCAAAAGCAATGTAAGCTTTCTCACTGCGGCTTACACTCTTGCGCCCAGGTGCAAGGTAAGCTTTCTTACTCCGGCGCGTGTCGACGAACTTACGCAGCGTAAGCCCCTTACGCAAACGAGGAGCTGTAGTGGAACTTCAAGCGGGACGGTTAGAGCAGTGTCGATTTAACTAGCACTAGGAACGGAACGTTTTAAATAAAAATTGTAATCAATTCAACAAGTCACTAAGACACATTTGGTCCATACTCAAGGACATGGAAGGTTATGTCAGGTAATAAGATCGTTCCGATCTGCCCCAAACATTAAAGACCATCGTAGTGGCGATAGAAGAGCAGATTACGATGGCCGCCGGTCAACCTGATCGGCCAAATTTTATGACAAAAAACTTGAAATTAAAGTATAAAGTGGTGAGTGGCAGTCTACTGGAAAGGGTAAGAGCCGCGGAATACGCCCGAAAAAACAGCCCAGTCGTCTGTACCTTAGTAGGCTATCTAACAAAAAAGACTTATACGGACCTTCGCGTCCGGTGCCCCAATAAACGATGCCCCATCGCGGTATTCTGTACCACCAAAAGTCGAAGAAAAAAAAAAGACCGAAACAAATGAATTGTTAAATTTTTAAGCAAAATGCAAATTATGCGATCTTATTAATTACTTTACCTTTTCTGGGCAGATCATTTCAAATGTAAGAGGAGTACACAGAGTAAAAGGAAACTTGTACAACGGTGATCTCTTTGCCAACAATTTTTAAGCCTAAGGAAAGTTTTTTTTTACAATTTTTTAACCCAAATTTGTAACCTTGTGGTCCCTACGTTAAAAAAAAAAGAAAATTAAAAAGGGAAAAAAACCGGCTGAAAATTTGGCCATTAATTCTTGCATTGCGTCATTGTTAGATTATTAACTCTTGTACCGTCTTTCACAAAAGCTTAGTGTATAATGGAGGAAATCAAAGGTATTTGAGGGTCAGCCAGAAGCTTACATATCTTGGGTCAGCAGAGCGCAGTCCATTCTAAACGAGTACGAGGTAATTAAAAGTAAACCTTTATATAGGTCAATCGTCTTGCATATCAGGAGTAAGATTAGGGGTAATGCCGACACGTCATTATTGGCTTATGGAGTACCAGACGACGTTTGGGAGGGAATTAAAAGCACCCTTTCCCTCAATTACGCCGATAAGAGGGATCACCGTACCCTGTCTCGAGTTCCAAAATGTGCTATCAAGAGCTGGTGCCGGTCACACGTTTGCGAATAATAGGATTTCACAGCCTTCTCAATATCACCAACCTAGATTCCCCGGCACTTATCAGGGCTATGGCAGACCCCCGCTAGACAGACCCCATGTTCATTCCAACCAGCGTGGCCCCAGAGTAACTTATTTCGTTGGTCATCGAGAAGGAGCATCGTCGGGCTCACAGGGGTTCAGCAGAAGTAAAAATGCAACTGTTGGAAAGGTTTTACTTCCTCCGAATGGCCAGTACTATACGAGTTTAAGTGTCTGCCTGTGAATGCTGTAAAACATTCAAATACGACCGACACCCTAACAAACCAGATTTGCAACCAACCCCCATTCCGAGTTACCCATGTAACCATGTATTCATCTTTGAGAAAAGAATTTATTTAAGCTGTATTGACAAGTTAGCTAAATTTGCTAAGCTTTTCCCACTGGAATCCAAATCAGCTATCCATTTACGGGAAAGGTTGTCGGAAGACATCAACTACTTTACTGTGCCTAGGGTCATAGTATGCGATAATGAAAAGGGTCTTCTCTGTCCCACAATTTTAAATTACCTAAGAGCGTTGCAGATCGAACTTTACTATACCCCAACTCAGAAGAGCGAAGTCAACGGACAGGTGGACAGGTTCCACTCTACATTTTTAGAAATTTATCGTTGCTTAAAAAACGAGATTACTATTTTCAAAAGCGTAGACTTGGTGCCCATCACCGTAGATAGGTATAACAATTCCGTGCATTCGGTAACAAACAGGAAACCGATGGACATATTCTTTGATCGCACGTCAAGAATTAACTACCAAGGGTTGTTGCACTTAAAACGACAAACCATGGAGGCTAAATGAGGCCTCATTGAACATAAACAGGCCCTGGCCATTAGTGGCCATAATCGGAAGAGAGGGCAACCCATACAGTATAAGGAAGGCAAGAAAGTTTCCATCAAGAACAAACAGACCAAAACGAAAGAAAAGCCAAGGCCTAATGTTGAGGTGGTACAGGAGCATAGAACAGTGACGGTTAAAACAAAATCCGGAAAGGTTTTTCATAAATCAGACGTTAGAAGGTAACGAGGAGTAGCTTACGGATTCTGCTCTTATATTATTAATTTTTACAACAAAAATAAAAGTTGTTAAAGATTTTCACCCACTTAGAATATAAAGCATAAACAAAAATATAATTCAAACATAAAAAACATTAACACGAGAAATAAAACATTACAATTAAGTCACACAAACACAAATAAAAAAACACAAACAAGAAAATACACAAATAAATATAAAACTCTCCAGAAATACAAGCCTACGAATAAACTCAAAGATTGTCAGCACTAACACACTAGAAATATTGCACACTACACTAAAATCTAAGTATACCAAGCACATTCCCTTCATAATAACACAATACCACTTAAGTTAACTTTTGTTCGACGATTAAGAATTAGCTATTTTAAGAACACATGTAAACCCTTACTTCCTTCTTTTCCTCAATTTTATAAGTCTTTTGCTGGCCCATGTCGCTTGAGGCTTCCACATATTCACGTACGATTCTCCACTACAACATGGGACAATCTGGCGGGTAAACGGTGTTTTTAAGCTAGCATACATCATCGACCTCGCCAGAATGCAACAGCTCATCGGCGAGCTTGATAAAGAAGTAGCCGAGATGACCAATAGACGAATGGCCACTACAATAACGCACTACTTGGAGGATGCATCAGAGGGAATGAGACGATTAACAAGAACGCGCAGTGCACGGTCCATAGAACGGCTAGGGTCCGGCTGGAAATGGATGGCCGTGTCCCCAGATGCAGCAGACTGGAACGCTATAATGAAGGCTCAGAACGACGTCATTGCAAACACGGACTATCAGATTAGAATCAACACGAGACTTTTCGACTCCACACATGAGTCGGTACAACAAATCAATAAGATGGTGGAAAGAGTCAACGCGATCGATTTGCAAGCCACAGCGTCAACAAATAGACAGTAGGGCCATCATACTGGCTAAGCAGGTTAGCGAGTTCATTAGAGGATGCCGGCTTGCCAAAACGGGAACGGTCAATTCAAGCCTCCTGGACCATGAGGAAGTGGAGACGATTCTGAGTGAGGTTAACAATCTCCCGTACCAAAACACGATTAAGGCCTTCGAATTCTGGAGCCCGTCATTAATGACGAATGGTACAGTGTTATTGTACATTATAGAGTTTCCAAAGGTCACTGCAGAATCGTATTGGTTAATGCACCTATACTCAACCATCTCCGAGGGAAAACAAGTGATGCAGAAGTACACCAAGTTTGCCGTAAATCTCGATGAAACGTATGCAGTGCTTGGTAATTGGACGAAGTGTTCGAGTTCCCGCGTATTTCGCACGTCTTTTTGCTGCGCCGCAAATCCACACTGGGGTTTGTGCGACACCGCGTTTCTGAAACGGTGTCGTTTCGGAATTCACGAGTGATCCAGTAAACTGGTAATTAATCAGATCAGCTGCATCAGACAATACAGCTGATAGCATTGCCAACCTTTCGCAGTCGACGAGCTGGTAAGACTGGCGTTGCCAGATCAGCGGTGCGATCGTCATTCGGCCGCGCGCTAGTTACAATCCCGTGGCCGAGGGAGGAAAGCTTCAAAAAAAAACGACTGAGTAGTTTGAGGTGTGAATGTATGTATGTATCTCCCAAATATCTTCGTCAGAGTTCGTATTGGCGATCTGCGTTGAACTTTCGCTCGGCTCTCAGTTGCAGTACTGGGTAGACCGAGAGAGGGGGTATGTTAACTCCTCCCCCCCAGTCCGAAGAGAAGGCCAAAAAAAAAGGCCAAAAGAAAAGGTGATTAGGCGGCGTGTTGTTGGTATATGCCACGAACTCCAACGATATTTTGAATTTAACTGTAATGCATGAATTAAATATATATGTGTTCAATAGGGTGTATTTTAGAGGTTAGTGAACATGTGACAACAGTAGGCGCTATGTCGTTTGTGGGCTGTGCCTCCTTTTTTTTTTTTTTTTTTTTAAGTACATATGTATAATATTTTTCTTGAATTAATTTTTTTTTTTTTTTTTAAGTGGTTCTTTTCTCGTAGTGCGTGGTGTGCAAAAAGAATTCAACAGTGTACAAGCGAACGCGGCGTCAAGCGTCGCGCCGCCACTCTGGCGCGACATCAGCTTTTGGCGGCAGCCAATGTACAGTGATGCGTCGACGTCGCTAGGGTTATACAAGCGGCGCAACACAAACACATACATGCTTACTTGATTTTGCCGAAGGAAACTGTATCACTGTGCAAATTTTTTTTTATTCTTCCTTTTTTTTTTTCTTTTTTTTGTTTTTTTTTTTTTATTAGTATTATTATGATTGTTATTATTATTATTTTTTTTTCATGTAAATGGATAAGTGAAAACGATACCGGTGCCTTAACAGCGATTGTTGTACACATATTCGGTCGTTAATCACACAACTCACATTTATTTTTATAACCCACTGTGAATTAGATCCCGTTGCCTTGGAGGCGACTGATGTCCAAATTCACCTCCTGCGCAGCGAGTTCTGTATTTGTTAAAAAAATTTGTGTTCATTTAAATTTTTAAGTGAAAACGATCCCGGTGCCTTATCAGCGATTGATGTGCACATATTCGGTCGTTAATCACACAACTTACATTTATTTATTTATTATTATATTTATTTCTTTTTTTTTTTAAAAACACTTGTGTATGAGGTCCCGTTGTCTCGGAGGCGATCGATGTCCAAAATTTATTCTTTGCGGAGCGAGTTCTGGTCACAACGTAGTCTAATATTCGACTGATCTCGTTCTTTACCATTCTCTTTTCTGTTGTGCACAACGACCAACACTCAGCGGCAGCGACGTCGCTCTGTCGCCGCGCCAAACGGTTGTTCTCAGAACTATAGAGACACAACAACCGTTCGCAGTGCGAATATAGGCTGATGTAATATTACCATAGTGATGAAAATATCCACTCTTATGAAGTAACCAAAGAGCAACCAATACTCTCGCACACACCAAGCGCTCTCCGACACACAAATGGTAACCATACACAGTAGTTTAACACGTCAGAAAAAATTTTTCCTCTTTTAATTTTTTTTTTTTTTGTTGTTGATTAATTTACCATTTTTATGAGTTAGGGTGTATGGATGATCCCGGTGCCTTATCAGCGATTGATGTACACATATACGGTCATCACACACAGTAACTTGTTGGTATAATTGTTGTAAATTGTCCCGCACAAGCGATCCCGGTGCCTTATCAGCGTTTGATGTACACATATACGGTCGCCTGTGAAGCAATTTGAACTTGATTTCGTTTGTATCCTTTGTTTTACTTGCACTTGCACGTTATTATGTTTCAATACGCTTTATCCAATTCCTTTCTATTTCACCACTCACTAATAAAATCCCCACAACCACTGCCGTCACATGTTCAATACCTCTTTAGAATTAGAACGATAAGCGTAGTGGGCATTGTTCATCCCTTGTCCGTTGACCGGCTGCGCCAGTTACAATCCCGAGGCCGAGGGAGGAAAGCTTCCAAAAAAAAAACGACTGAGTAGTTTGAGGTGTGAAATGAGAATGATCATGAATTCTTTATTACAAATATGTATAATGTATGTATCTCCCAAATATCTTCGTCAGAGTTCGTATTGGCGATCTTCGTTGAACTTTCGCTCGGCTCTCAGTTGCAGTACTGGGTAGACCGAGAGAGGGGGTATGTTAACTCGCTCGTTGGGCGCGAAATTCGAATTCGAATTCAAATTTGAATTAATTAAGTTGAACTAAAATTTGAAATATAATCCAAGAACTGAAACTAGTTCTCTTTCCCACGGAGCGCTGGGGACCAACAAGCCATAGTCCCCCTATTATATCTGATGGACAGAACAGGGGGGGGGCAGTGCCCCCGACCCCAAAGACCCGTTCAGGAGGAGTGGTAGGCTATCGAGGTCCCCTTTAAGAGGAGTCGGAACCCCAATCCAGGGAGCGGGAGGTGAGCAAGCAGGCCCCCCGCCGCCGAAAACTAGCGACTGCAGTGCAGCTGTGGATGTGGAGACTCTGGCCACTACAGCCTCCACGACAGCCACAAGCCAGAAGACAATGGATTTCATCAGTGCCGGCTCAAAGGGCGGGAGCGAAGTCCGCATCAGGATCGCCGCATCGCTCGCCAGAACTGACCACGACGCTCCAGAATGAGGACCTGCAGGGCATCCTGGACATGATGAAAGCCAAGATCACCGCCATTCTATCCTCGTTCGAGGCTAGGCGTCACGTAACCAGCGAGGATAGGGGCGTGCTAGTGGACCTATCGGCGCTCAATAACAGAGCAATTGAGTTACAGGAGGGTATCAACAAGAAGCCCCCGCCAAGGAGTACTGCCACACAGACTGAGGCAGAAAAAACGAAGCGCAGCCAGGTGTCGCCACCCAGACAGGCATTACCGAATGTGCAGGTCCCCAAAACGGACAACCATCGATCTGCCGCGAGATCCACCGGTAAGGCTGTACTTCTTGAATTAGAAGGTAAAGGCTCGGAGGTCATCCCCAACTTTAAAAATGAGCTAGAAGCGACGCTCAAAGAGATTGCTTCGGTTCGCACGGGTGCGCATAGGACTGCGCTAATCTGCAGCGGACTATACGAGGATACGACGGCTCAGGACCTTCATAATTCCCTGGTCTCCCAATTTCAGGGCATCCGCCTGGAACCAGTGGATGTAAGAGGCCTCCGCAGGATGCGTGACGGGACCCAGATAGCCTCTGTGCTAATGTGCGCGAACGATGCCATTGCAGTCATCAACCGGGGCGTTGTAACCGTGGTATGGTCGCGTTGTCGCATAGCCCAAGACGTCCGCCCAATAAGATGCTTCAGATGCCTCAAATTCGGCCACCGAGCTCCCAACTGCAAGTCAGTCGATCGCTCTGACTGCTGCCTACGGTGCGGCGAGCATGGGCATAAGGCAAAGGGCTGCGTAGCCCCACCAAGATGCCTGATCTGCAGCAGTGACGTGGACAAGGACCACGCGACGGGTGGTGTTGCATGCCCCACCTACAAAGCTAACACCAAAGGAGCTAATAGCCGTCGAAATGATGCCAGAAGAAATTAACATCATCCAGTTCAACGTTAACCATTGCGCAGCAGCACAGAACCTCCTGACTCAAACAGCGAAGGAGCGCCATGCGGACGTAGTGGTTTTGAGTGAACCATACGTTCCTGGCGTTGGTAACTCAGGAGTGCTACTCGATGAGACAGGCAAGGCGGCCATTAAATGTACATCCAGTCTATTGGTAGAGGAGTGGGATACCGTACCCGGCAAAGCATACGCCAAAATTAGAGGAATCCACTTCTACAGCTGCTATGCTCCACCTAGCGACAGTCCCGAACAATTCGAGGACATGCTCGAAAAGCTGGTTAACCATGCAAGTGGGCGCAGACCAACAGTCATCGGAGGTGACCTCAATGCCTGGGCTACAGAATGGGGCAGTCGAATCTCTAACACAAGAGGACGAGCAGTGATCGATGCCATGAACCTGCTAGATCTCGTATTGCTAAACGACGGGCTCAAACCGACGTTCAATAATGACAGAGGTACATCTTTCATTGATGTCACCTTTGTTAGCAGAGTTCTAGTGGCTAGCTCGAACTGGATGGTCCATGAGGACATAACGTTTAGCGACCATAACCTAATCACGTTCGGTGCCCGAACAATGAGGCCGTCACCCAAACAGCGAAGATGTGCGCTAGGACCGGTATGGCCCATTAGGAAACTGGATGAAGACATGCTGGCATACCAGATCGAGGGCATGGAGTCCATAATTGGAGGGCATGGTCTCCATAACACGCGGAGACCATGGTGACAGCGCTCATGGATAGGCTCAGAGCAATGTGTGATGCGGTGATGCCGAGAAAAAGGAACACGAAACGAAAGCCCCCTGTCTACTGGTGGAGTGACTCATTGCACCAGCTTCGGACAGAATGCATCAAGGCGAGGAGGCAAGCTCAGCGATCTAGAGGGCAACCGCACCATTCCCAGTGCCTACAAAGTCGTAAGGAAAAAACTCATTTCCGCTGGTGCAGGATCTCCTCAGGACCCAGCCGCCCTGGCTAACATCGTGTCGGAACTATTTCTAAGCCAACACACGTTATGGCAACCCGCTGTTGACCCCCCCGCCTCTGACTTCCCGTTCATCACGACATGCGAAGTCGTCGAAGCAGCAAAGAGGATCAGACCGGACAAAGCTCCGGGCATTGATGGTATCCCAGGCGTGATCGTCAAAGCAGCCGCCACCGCAAGACCGGAGGTCTTCAGTATGGCTTCCGAAAGGGGAAAAGTACGCTCGACGCTCTCAAAGCCGTAACAGACGCTGCCAGGAAAGCACTCGACGGTAACCGATGGTTAGGCGGCAGTAAGAAGTACTGTGCCATCATCACGCTAGACGTCAAGAACGCATTCAATACAGCGAGATGGCCCAATATCCTCGGCGCAATGCGCAACTTGGGCATTCCCGACTACATACGAGGCGTAATTGGCAACTACTTTAGGGACCGTGTGTTATGGTATGTAACAGAAGATAGTCCAAGAAGCCACCAAGTCTCCGCAGGTGTTCCCCAAGGGTCGGTACTAGGACCGATCTTGTAAAACATTATGTATGATGGAATACTGAGCATTAGCAAGTCCAGAGGTGTGGAGCTGCACTGCTTCGCCGACGACGTTGCGGTAACAATACCGGAGCTCCAGGACAAAAGTAACGTGGCAATCACGGCGGTCATAGAATGGCTCGAGAAAGTCGGACTTAGAATAGCTGCGGATAAGACCAAAGTAGTCCTGCTGAGCTGAGCAGCAGAAAGTCCGTTGAGTGCATGCGTGTGGAAGTCAAAGGAGTTGAAATCGCCTCAGCAGAAACGTTGAAATATCTTGAATATCTAATAGACCGAAGGCTCTCGTTCAAGGCTCACGCAATGAATGCCATTGCGAGGAGAGGGAGCAACTCGTGGCGCTCGCTGGGACACCTCTCAGCCCGAGAGGCTTGGTTGCCGCTATGATGGCGGACAAAATCGTTTGGGATGGGGCTCACGTCATCATCGTCACCATGATGAAGCGTGTCCGTAAGGACGAGTTGGTCAGTCGGAACTATAGATAATGAGTACTCCCGTATGTTGGCGGGGCAAGAACTCTACGACTGTATGCTCAGTTGGTCGTAAAAAGGCGCTGCTGTGCACCGCAAAAGAAGATGGAGTGCGACTTGGCATCACATCCTGCTCACCGATGAAATACTTTGACTGGCAGTCCCGGTGAGCTTGACAAGGACAGGAGAGAGAGCGGAGGTTTTTGTTTAGTACGTAGGCATAAGCCCTCAGCTGAGGGTTATGAATCGTGCATGCCATCCAAGGACGTTAGATGGCATTAGAAGATTTCATTTTCCTGCCGTATATAATAAAAAAAAAAAAAAAAACGTGCTTGGTAATTGATGGCAATGACGGCTGTCCTAACTCATGTGACGGCCACGGATTATCAACTATCACTGGAATATGTACACGAAGTGAGCAACCAGAACCCTCAAAGGTTGTCTCTAATGACCGGCAAGTTGCTCAACTCTTCGACTTCGAAGGAAATAGTGGCATTACTTATCTTCTCGCTCGTATACTTCCTGTGGAGGAAGGTGACTTCGACAAAAGAAATCCCAAAGACTGACAGCACCCCAATCGTCTTGGAGGCACTCACCACCCCTGGAGTTAATTTGGCGATCAACAGGAACGAAACGTTTTCCGATCTGTCCTAGTCATGATTGTCGAGATCAACATGATGGCCGCCGGATTAGAAAACGGCGTTATCTTATCTACATTTATATAGTAACATATCCATTCTACACCCACCACTCCCCAACCACACACACTATTGTAAACAATCACACACACGCATTAATGTAATCAAAGATCGAGAGCCCTTCCATTAAGCTTAGCTGTCATTTACACACAAACAAAGTGCAAAAGTCCGAATTCCAAATTTCTCGACTCTGTGGCGAGACAACGTCCACGTCCCCTAAATATCCGATCACTTGGCGAGACAACGTCCACGTCCCCCAAATATCCAATCACTTGGCGAGCCAACTGAAATAACAAAAACTTCCGCCCACACAATCGTCTCAGGATTCTCCAATTACTCCTATTTTTCGGGAGCTTCTCTCTTAACGGGAGAATAGACACCTCTCTTTTCGGGAGAATAGACGTTGATAACTTTATTCTCTTAAACTTCGCTCTTAAGCTATCCCAACCTGCCTATAAAAACCCAGACATGTCCCCATACATTAGTTCAGTTCTGAGTACGTTATCAATCGCGATAATCTTGCTAAGCCCACTTCAACTTCGAAGTCAATTATCCAACCTAGTGATAACCCAAAGGCTCTAGTTCTACCATTATTGGAAATAATAAAAACGTTTAATTATACATAAAAAAAAACTACTTGTGTTCTTTTTTTATTAAACTCTGAATTCGTAAATGGAGCAGTCGGTAGGATAAATATAAAAAATTGTGCGAGTTGTTTACAAAAATCAATATAGTGACAAAAGATCCTTGTACGAACAAGCGTATCCTGTAAGATTGAACCACGCGAATCGGCGCTAAATTGAACATAAAATCTTAATACAATTAACTCTTTTTATCCGCAAAAGAACTACGTATAATCGGTGTTTGACACGCAATAGTCGAACCTACTGCATACGGTCAATAAAAGTGTAAAAACAAAAATAAAAATAAAATCATCAACCACGGCAACCGAACAAGTCAAACTGTTATCGGAATCCCATCTGAATCAAGCCTTAAGCCAAATTAGGCAAATACCACCATTCAGTGGTAATACCCAAGAACTCAGTGCCTTTATCCGAAGGATCGAGTTCATACTTCAGCTATATCCATCAACCGACACCAGACAAAAGCATGTATTCTTCAGCTCAATTGAGATGCAACTTGCAGGAGATGCTCGACGAGTATTTATTTATGACTCTTGCTAGATTTGATATTACGACAGTATCTAAACTCAAAAAAATTGCACAACAAGAAGGTGTATACGAAACCATATACAATGACCGAACAAAGTCAGAAATTAATTACAATACTAACACAACCCAACCACAAACTTCCAAATATAAAGGGGAATATCAAAACTTCGTGCATAACACAAACAATTCAAATCCAAGCACTACTCCAATACCCTGTGAACCACACCCAAAGTTAGCAATCGAGCTCACACAGAAACTTAATATAGGTAGAGCCCAAAATCCTTTAAACTTCCAACAAAGAATTAATAATGCACCAAACCCTCCTGTCAAACGACAGAGAGAAAGTGCTAGTGCCCAATACAAAATGGACACAGGTTACGAAAATTTTTTCAACCAGCATCGGAATCCGAAAGCGATTCAGGGGAGGTGGAAGCCCCTTCCTAAAAATCACAATAAATAATATTACCCTCAAATGCCTGGTAGACACTGGTTCGTCAATTAATATCATGAAACAAAATTTCTTCAATTTCCCAGTAAACCCTTCTTAAATAAAAGTTCATACTATAAATGTCATTATAACATTAAACCGGCGCCTTTCATTATAACCAAGCAAACTTTGTCCCATTAAGCAAACATTCTATATTCACATTTTTTAAGAAAAATATGACTTACTATTAGGTAGAAACTATCTAGAACCAACCAATTCTAAAATTAACTATTCAACACTGTGAGGAGTCTTAAAACTCCTTACAAATCTCGCGTAGGGGAGTGGCCTAGCAACAGCCGCGGTGCAGGGCAAAGCGGAAAGACCGTGAATTAACGGTACCGCTGTGGACCTTGGACTCCAGCGGGCCAAGGGAGGGCAGGTCGAACGGTGACGGTGCGTGAGCAAGGAGGACGCACCGTGAATTAACGGCACAATATGTGGACCTTGTACCCGAGCGGGCCGTGCGCAAAAAGAGAAATAGCGGGATCCCTGCGGCCTATAAAGGGTAGGCGCGAGCACGGATGAGAGGCAGTTAGTGAGACAGAAAGGTCGCGCACGAAAG
Organism: Drosophila melanogaster; assembly: GCF_000001215.4. Lineage (NCBI taxonomy): Eukaryota > Metazoa > Arthropoda > Insecta > Diptera > Drosophilidae > Drosophila > Drosophila melanogaster. The sequence goes on along the minus strand of NT_033777.3, from coordinate 3,387,258 downwards.
AAGACAGAGCGTCGCAGTGTTAACGGAAGGAGTTCGGAAGTGAGAACGCGCGGTCAAGTCAGAAGGAAAGGCACAGTGGAAGCATCGGGCGGCAAGAAGCCCGAAGGACACGGAAGGACGGTCACCACAAGCAGGTAGAGAACCTTGGAGTGGAGGAGAAGGCGTGTCGTAAGGATCAGTGGAGTCAGTGGCCAGCAAAGGTGGTAAACGGCTATAATAAGAACCCATTGCTTTTCCTTGGTCAGGCAATCACAAAAATCTAAATTTGGTGGGGCGAACGCACAAACTCTCTGAGCTAGCCGCTGCAATCCGTAGCGAGCGAAATAAGAAAATCAGTTTGTTACATCTGGCGCTAAGCGTGATTGTCCGGGCAAAAGGAAAACAGAGCAAGATGGGGAAGTCGTGGCTATACAGCTTGAAGAAAGATGACTTTCCCGCCATAGCAAGTGCTCTCGGGATAAAGCTGGAAGGTTTGGTCGAGGAAATGCGAAAGACGTTGTCCGAGTTCATCGACCAGACCACAGATGAGCCGGAATCCGTCGCAATCATAGAAGCGCTAGAAAAGGAGTATGGAAGGAGACCGGCCGTAGAGGTGAAAGTCACCGGCGTAGAGGGCCTGGTGAGGAGCCTCGACTTCGCTAGCATGACAGAGGCCAGCGGAAGCAGGTCTGAAAGGCAAGAAAGCGGACAGGAACGCCGAGACGGCAGCCGCGAAAGAAGGGAGCGGCGGGAAGCCAGCCGTGATAGGCGGGAGACCGCAAGGGCAGCATCGCAGGATTACGCAGAGATGGCGAAACAGGTGCGAGAGTGGAGTTTCCGTTAAGACGGGAACGAGAAGCTGCCGGAGTTCCTGGAACAGGTGGAATGGTCCGTATGGTGACATACGGACTCGACATCAACCAGATCCCAAGAGCGATGCCGGAACTACTAACGGGAAGGGCCTTGAAGTGGTTTATTGCCAACAACAAGTTCTGGGAGACATGGGTCGAGTTCATACAAAGCTTCCAGGAATTTTTCCTGCCTAGAGGTTTTATGACAAAGCTGGCGGACCAGGTCAGGCAGAGGAAGCAGCGACACGGCGAAAACTTTAAGGACTACATGGCTAGACACCCAGAGGGAACGGTTCGATCTAGAGCGGAATAATAGGGCCCGCCACCAGCGAGAATTCCCGAGGGGAGAGCAGAACGCGGTGTGCAGAAGGTGCCAGGATGACAGCGCACGCCCGTCGAGGAACGACAACAACAGAAGGGAACCGGACGCGGTGCGGCGCGGTTTTGTGCCAAATCCAGCACAAGCCTGCCACAGATGCGGTGACCAGGGCCACTGGTCTCAGGAGTGCAGGAACCGGCCGATTAATTTTTGCTGGACCTGCGGGAGAATCGGTCCAAGAACTTCGGAATGCACTGTCCGCCACAGTGCTCATAGACGGAGTAGAGATAAAGGCCAAGGTGGACACTGGATCCACGGCCAGCTTTATTAGCGAGGAGCTGGCGGACAGGCTGCAGGCGGCAGGAGAGGTCTTACCTACGAGGAGAGAAGTGAGAATGGCAGATGGACGGTACGAAGAAGTCACATCCCTGATCGAAGTCAACATAGGACTCGGCGAGAGGACCGTTCGGATGCAACTGCTGATCCTACACAACATAATCGACGCATTGGTATTGGGTTGGGATTTCCTAACGAGAGTGGGAGCACGTATGGAGCGCGCCGGACTGAGCGTAACCGGACTGGTATTAGTTTGCTCCACGGGACAAAGCAGGCCAAGAGAAAAGATTTCAGTGGCGGTCGTGGAGAGGGCTGACTTCTCAGAAGAGGACGTGGACGAATTCCTGAGGTCGGAGTTGACCAGTCTAGAAAACATAAAAGGAACGTCAAGCCGTACAGCTCACCGATAGTGATGGTGAGAAAGAAAACAGGACAATGGAGATTATGCGTGGATTTCCGGCAGATAAACGCAAGGTCCGTGAAGGATGCGTACCCGATGCCGATGATAAATTACATCCTGGATCAGCTAAAGGAGGCGATGTATATAAGCATTTTAGACTTAAAGGACGGATACTGGCAAATTCCGTTGGAAGAAAGGAGCCGGCAGTATACGGCGTTTACGGTGCCAGGAAAGGGCTTGTTCCAATGGAAAATGATGCCATTCGGACTACACTCAGCGTCGGCGAAGTTTCAACGGGCATTGGACCAAGTAATAGGGCCCGAAATGATGCCGCACGCGTTCGCATATCAGGACGACATCATAGTGATCGGACGGACGCTGCAGGAACACATACGCAACCTGAAAGAGGTGTTCCACAGGCTACGGGCGGCGAACCTGAAAGTGAATGCGGATCCTAAATTCTTTAGGAAGGAGCTACAATACTTGGGTCACCGCGTGACGAATCAAGGAATTGGAACGGATCCTGAGAAGGTAGCGGCAATAGCGCAGGTGAAGCCGCCAGGAAACGTGAAGGAACTGAGGCAATACTTGGGAGTCGCATCGCGGGAAGACGCCTACCACGCCGCATTCGAGGCCGTCAAGGCCAGGCTGGTCGCCGACCCGATTCTGGCTTGCCCTGACTTCACGAGGACGTTTGTGTTGCAGACGGATGCCAGCGACTATGGGCTGGGCGCAATCCTTACACAGCATTCCGAGCGAGGCGAGCGAGTAATCTCATACTCCAGTAGAACGCTGAACGCAGCGGAGAGGAACTACTCGGCAACGGAAAAGGAATGTTTAGCAATAGTATGGGCCGTCGGAAGTTGAGACCGTACCTCATCACGGACCATATGGCTCTGAAATGGCTGAATAACATCGAGAGCCCATCAGGATAGCGAGATGGGCGTTGGAGCTGCAACAGTACGATTTCGAAATCTCGTACAGAAAGGGCCAGCTGAACATCGTTGCCGACGCACTTTCAAGACAACCTCTGCAGGAGATGAGCCGAAGAATGAGCGTAGAGGTCCACGAACAACCGAGAGAGCAGCAAGGATGTAGGTGCTTTGAGGAGATGCGAAGAAAAGTGAAGCAGCCGCCGCAAAAATTTCCGGACTATTTGGAGGAAGACGGCAAGCTGTACCGACACATAGCTCATCGGGCGTGCAACGAGGAGGTGGCATCGTGGAAGATGTGTATACCGATCGGTCAGAGGCAGCGCGTCATGACCGAAAACCACGACATGCCGACTGCAGCTCGGTATTACTGGCCGGGAATGCATCGAGGCGTAAGAAAGTACGTGCGGAACTGCGAGTGCTGCATGATGTACAAGCCCAGCCAGCTACAGGCGGCCGGAAAAATGTTGACACAGGTGCCGGAAGAACCATGGGCAACAGTGTGCGCAGATTTCGTGGGCCCCTTGCCACGGTCGAAGCATGGAAATTCGATGCTGCTGGTCCTGGTGGACAGATTTTCAAAGTGGACCGAGATCGTTCCTATGAGAAGGGCGACCACTGAGACGATGCGAAAGGCTGTTCGAGAGCGGATAGTGGCCAGATACGGAGTGCCCAAAGTGATGATCACAGACAACAACGTGCAGTTGACAATTAGGGCGTTCAGGAAGTTCCTGGAGGAGCTGGGGGTACGACACCAGCTCACGGCTCCATACACTCCGCAAGAAAACCCTACGGAAAGGGCCAACAGGACCGTCAAAACAATGATCGCGCAATTCACAGGTGCCGATCAGAGGACATGGGATGAGCACTGGCCGGAGCTGCAGCTGGCGGTTAACACAAGTGTAGCGGAGACCACAGGATACTCGCCGGCGTTCATAACGCAGGGAAGGGAGCCGAGGCTGCCCAATGCGTTGTTCGACGAAAAGACGACCGGGACCGGCAAGTGCACCCAGACACCGGTGGAGAACGCGGAGAAATTGAAAGAAATCTTCGAGCTGGTGCGGAGGAATATGGAAAAGGCGGTCCAGGATCAGGCACGCCACTATAATCTCCGAAGACGGCCGTGGAAACCCAAGGTGAGGGACACAGTATGGGCCAAAGAGCACCACCTGTCAAAGGCAGCCGAAGGTTTCGCGGCAAAATTGGCCCCGAGATTTGACGGGCCGTACATGATAAAGAAATTCACGTCACCAGTAATATGCGTCCTGGAACACAAAACAAGCAAGAAAGAAAAGACAGCACACATAAGCGATCTGAAGCCGGGAAGCGCGGGCGCCGGCGGGCCAGGAGACTTCGAGGAATAAACAAAAAAAAAAGAAACCCAAACGGTGGGGAGGAAGGGGGGAAGACGATGCAGGGTATCGATACGGATTAGAAGTCAACAACACACACACACACAGGCCCGTCAGAGCGCGAGACCGGGACAGGGAGGGTACGCAGCCAAGAACCGTTAACGGGTAACACACACAGGCGAGGCGAGTATACGAACGGGAGCAGAAAGAAAACCGAGGTTTCGTCGCGGAGAGCGCGGCTCGAGTCTGTCTTTTCACATTACAGATCGTCATGGCAGCACACAGTTTTCACGCCCGGGGCGATATGGAATAGGGATTCCGATTCCTATTTCCAGCTCCTGGCGTTACCCCTGGTGTCACGATCTCCATCCCCGGGGAGTGCGGAGGACCCGGAGGAAATTCCGGACGTGGAACTTGAGGGAGTCCAACTGATGGCGGATACGGAGGGCGCGGCCGAGGTCATAACCCTCTCTTCGGAGTGAGGAAGACGACGACGGAGGCGAGACGGTCACCCCGGAGGTGGATGAGACCGCGCGGATGGCCAAGGCGCGGATGGCTTACCGAAGCGTCCGGCGGGCTACGCACGGCCAGGGACGGATAAGCCTCGGAGTCGCGCCGCCGACCAAGGATCCGGTGGACATGAAGATTTTCATGGAGGCGCGAGTCGCCACCCTGCGGCGGTTCCAGCAGATGGTGGATGCGTGAAAGGTCGCCGACTCCAAGGCCGCATGGCAGGAACGGTTGGCTCGGCTGCAAGAGGAAGAAGAAGCGTTTCGGGCACCAACAACGGAGCAGCCAGAGCCAACACAGCCGCCGGCAAAACAGCCACCGCCGTCGCCGCAGCCGCCGTTGCCGTTGACGGCGCCGCCGACTCGACCACCGCCGCCGTTGACGCCGCCGCCGACTCGACCACCGCCGCCACAGCCTCCGTTGCCGATGACGCCGCCACCGACGACGCAGTCACCGCCACCGACACCACCATGGATGACGCCGGCGCAGGTGCCGCTGCCGACGCCACCAAGGCCGACGCGCCCGTCAACGCCACCGCCGCATCCCCGCACGCCGACACCACCACCCCAGGAGGGGGAGTGCCCACGGTATGACAGACAGCAGGCGTGGGAGATTCCACAGGCACACGTCGGCCAGATGGTCCGCACGGTCGGGATGGGAGGGCGTCTGTGGCACAAACAGTCGGTGACGTGGACATGGCCCGCGTCGATGGAGGCCGAGGACGCGTCGGAAGCCCGTGTTTGGGAGGAGGCGGAAGCGATCGCCTGGAGGAAGGGTGGACCAGGAATCCCGCGATCCGCGGCTACGCGCACGAGCAGAAGATAAGAGGCCGGAAGAAGAGACGCCGAAGGGGGCGAACCCGGAGAAGACGGAGTGGAGCTGGCCCGCACCAGATGAGGTACCGCCACCACCTAAGCTGCCGCGGCAGACGTCGTGCCCGGAAGCGCGGCAGCCGCCGCCACGGCCATGCCACTGCAGGCAGGCGTCGCTGGACGGTCAGCGGTGGAGGGAAGTGCCGAAGGAAGACTGGCCGCTCCGGGTGGCCGAGGAAGCCGAGCGCCAAGGGGCGCCGAGGCGAAAGGTGCACTGGGCCAAGTTCTTCGAGCTTGGCGGGCAGCGCTACCGCCTCAAGGTGCGGAGGGACGGAGAGGTAAAGGTCACGAAATCGTATGTCCGTGTTTGTCGTAAACGGGCACATAATTTAATGCACATAAAGCATGAAGGGGCATACATGTGTTGGTGGAGCTGGACAGGAGAGAGGACTCGTTAATATGGCGATACGTAAGAAAGCGTAAGACTTACCTTCATTGAGCTGCTACACCGGATCACGTGGGAAGAAGAATTGGGATGGGGGCGTCGCGATAATGGCGAGCGATCGATAGTGTGAATGATAGAAATACTGGATAAGCACGGATGCACAAATGCGGCCACACTGTGGACAGCGGTCAGCACGCGATGGCAGCGCCGGAATATCGGTAGTGGCAACGCCGCCTACCGATATCGATAACACGAGTTCGGCAATGTTGCCAGGCGGGAAAATTTATGAGCGATGAATGGAAGGCGGGAGAATTCAAATATCGAACTGGTGAAGCAATGCAGACAGCAGCAGCAGATAGAAGGTGAAAGGAGACCGCGAGGACAGAGGAGCACGGAGAAGGATATGTGAAGGGTCAAGATGTCTGTCGAGATGCCTAACGGCAGGCTGAGACGCCAAGGCTGAGACCAGAAGGATGCAGGACAACGAGCGGAGAAGTTGGATGGAACGAGGGGGCTGCCTATGTGAAGAGACACCGGAGCGGAGGACCGTCGGGATCATCAAGTTTTTGAAAACTTCCGAAGGAAGGGGGAGATGTAAGGAGTCTTAAAACTCCCCACAAATCTCGTGTAGGGGAGTGGCCTAGCAACAGCCGCGGTGCAGGGCAAAGCGGTGAGACCGTGAATTAACGGTAACGCACTGGGCCTTGGACTCCAACGGGCCAAGGGCGAGGAGGTCGGACGGTAACGTGGCGTGCACAAAGGAGACGCACCGTGAACTAACGGTACCGCACTGGACCTTGGACTCCAACGGGCCAAGGGCGAAGAGGTCGAACGGTAACGGGGCGTGCACAAAGGAGACGCACCGTGAACTAACGGTATCGCTCTGGACCTTGGACTTCAGCAGGCCACGGGGAAATAGGGTCGAACGGTAACGGTGCGTGCGCAAAGAGGACGCACCATGAATTAACGGCACAAAAGGGAAATAACGGGATCCCTGCGGCCTATAAAGGGTAGGCGCGAGCACGGATGCGTGGGCAGTCAGTTGGACAGCAAGATCGCGTGTGGAAGGAGATAGCGCGTCGGAGCGGTACCAGAAGGAGTTCGGGAGTGAACACACGCGGTCAAGTCGGAAATAACAAACAGTGAAAGGAAGATCACTACAAGCGAGTAGAGATCCTGGGAGTGGAGGTGAAGGATCTGGCGTGTTGTAAGGGTCAGTGGAGTCAGTGGCCAACCAAGGTGGTCCGAGGCCGAGCGTTGCCTCGCCCGTGGACGATACACCCTGCACCATAACATCCTTAAACCGTTCCGGCCGGCAGAGGGTCCATCAGAAGGGAAGGCAAGAACGTGGCGTGTTAGTAAGGGTCAGTGGAGTCAGTGGACGGTACAGATGGTCCCAGGCCGAGCGTTGCCCCGCCCGTGGACGATACACCATGCTCCATAACACCCTAAACCCATACCGACTGGCAGGTAGTCTTCCAGCGCAGACGACAGCGACATAGCGGGTTCGAGAGGGACAGTGGAGTCAGTGGTCGGCAAAGGTGGTCTCCTGACGAGCATTGTCTCGCCCCAGGACGATACACCCTGCCCCATAACATCCTAGTCCCGGCCCGGCCGACTCGTCGTCCTGGTCAAGAAGCAATCAGGACCACGGAGGCAAGGCGTTGCAGGAAAAGCGACGCAGGAGCAGCGAGATCGCCGAATTAATTATATATACAACAGTAGAATAAACGGCTATCATAAGAACCCATTGCTTTTCCTTGGTCGGGCAATCACACAAATCATAAATTTGGTGGGACGAACGCACAAACTCTCTGAGCTAGCCGCTGCAAACCGTAGCGAGCGAAATAAGAAAATCAGTTCGTTACAACACAAACAGTCACTATAAATGGCTATCCATTTAAAATGTGGTACTACCACATTCAAACAGATGAGTCCAAAGTTATTAATAAGTGCCCCAAATCATCTAAAGAGGAAACCCCTTTACATATACAGAAAAAGGAGAAAAATCTCCAGAAAAATAAATGGAAACCCCATTTAAGATCAGATGAATCAAAGGTTACTAATGAGTACCCCGAATCATCTAACTCAGAGGAAAACCCTCTTATCCCCCCATACATAGAAGAAGCCCTTCTAGTAACATCATCTAACTACGCCTTAGAAGACGAGTTAAGAGAATCTAACGTATTTAGATTAGAACATCAAAATACAGAAGAAAGGGAGAAACTTTTCCATGTTTTGCTTAAATACCGTGATATTCAGTACAAGGGGTTGAAACTTTGACCTTCACAAGTACGATTAAACACTCTATTCATACAAAACACGAAGACCCCATCTACAAAAAACCATATAAATACCCCAAGCGTTTGATCAAGAAGTAAACAAGCAGATCAATGAAATGATAAAACAAAATATAATAATATATACCATATTTAATATATATATATTTATATTTATATATTTATATTTATATATAATAATATCCCACATTCCAAGAGAAATAACCAAAACACCAGTTTTTAAAATAATACCCTACCCAGACGAAAAAAGTAACATATTAACCGAAACGATACATGTTAAATATTTTGCACACAATAATCAAACTTACACGGCAAGTTCTCAAAGCTTGATTGTAAATAAATGTATAACTGGTATACTAAACCAGGTCCCAACACAATGTAGCTACAGTAAAACACATTCTGATTTTGAAATAAAATATGTAGAACCAAATATAATCACAACTTGGAACCTTCCTAACCTAAGACTATCCTAAAACAAAACTGTATCAATAGAGAAACTATAATAGAAGGCAATAACATGATAAAAGCATTTAATTGTTCTGTCCAATTAGAAGAAATAATGATTACCAACACAATGTTAGACTATACTCAAACTATCTATGTAAACAATAATGTAACAAAACTTGAACCACTCGAATACATTCAGGCAAAAAAAATAATCAAACAACACGATCAGACGAATAATATCTTTCAAATAATAATACTTACAACATTAATCATAATAAATTTTATTGTAATATTGTACTTTACTTATAAATATAAGACTATACCCCAAAATTTAATTGTAAAATTTAAAAATCAAACCCTACAAAATGAAAATATTATAAGTCCTGAAACAGACAATACCGCACCCCCAATACCCCTGTATTGTAACCTAATCTAAACGCCTGAGGACAGGCTTTTTTTCTTAAGGATGGGAAAGTAACATATCCATTCTACACCCACAACTCCCCAACCACACACACTATTGTAAACAATCACACACACACATTAATGTCTAAGTACGAAATGTAATCAAAGATCGAGAGCCCTTCAATTAAGCTTAGATGTCATTTACGCACAAACAAAGTGTAAAAGTCCGAATTCCAAATTTCTAATGGAATAGATGATAATATCATCTAAATAAACTAAACAACCTTTATAAATTAAGTCTTTCAGAAGATTGTTCATGCAGCGTTGAAATGTTGCTGGTGCATTTTTCAACCTAAAAGGCATACGAGTGTATTCGTAATGTGCATGTTTTGTTGAAAATGCTGTTTTGGGTATTGATTGCTGGTCCATTTGAATTTGATGGAAACCTTTAGCTAGATCAATGGTTGTGAAAGATTGACAGCGTCCAGCTTGTCTAATATTTCGTCCATTACTGGAATAGGAAATTTTTTCGGCAATGGTTATTTCATTGAGACTACGATAGTCTATGACTAATCGAAATTCCTTAGATTAGATTAAGATTTCCTTATAATTTTTTGTTCTATCATTTCATTGATATGCTTGTTTACTTCTTGATCAAACGCTTGGGGGTATTTATATGGTTTTTGCAGACGGGGTCTTCGAGTTTTGTATGAATACAGTGTTTAATCGTACTTGTAAAGGTCAAAGTTTCACCTTCTTGTACTGAATATCACGGTATTCAAGCAAAACATGGGAAAGTTGCTCTCTTTCTTCTGTATTTAGATGTTCTAATCTAAATACGTTAGATTCTCTTAACTCGTCTTCTAAGGCGTAGTTAGAGGATGTTACTAGAAGGGCTTCTTCAATGTATGGGGTGATAAGAGGGTTGGTTGGTTCTAGATAGTTTCTTCCTAATAGTAAGTCATATTTTTCTTATAAAATGGGACAAAGTTTGCTTGGTTGAAATGAAACGGGCTGATTTAATGCTATAGTATGGACCATTTATAGTATGGATTTTTATTTTAGAAGGTTTAACTGGGAAATTGAAGAAATTTTGTTTCATGATATGAATTGACGAACCAGTGTCTACCAGGCATTTGAGGGTAATATTATTTATTGTGATTTTTAGGAAGGGGCTTCCACCTCCCGTGAATCGCTTTCGGATTCCGATGCTGGTCGTTTGACAGGAGGGTTTGGTGCATTATTAATTCTTTGTTGGAAGTTTAAAGGATTTTGGGCTCTAGCAATATTAAGTTTCTGTGTGAGCTCGCTTGATAACTTTGGGTGTGGTTCACAGGGTATTGGAGTAGTGCTTGGATTTGAATTGTTTGTGTTATGCACGAAGTTTTGATATTTCCCTTTATATTTGGAAGTTTGTGTTTGGGTTGTGTTAGTATTGTAATTAATTTCTGACTTTGTTCGGTCATTGTATATGGTTTCGTATACACCTTCTTGTTGTGCAATTTTTTTTTGAGTTTAGATACTGTCGTAATATCAAATCTAGCAAGAGTCATAAATAAATACTCGTCGAGCATCTCCTGCAAGTTGCATCTCAATTGAGCTAAAGAATACATGCTTTTGTCTGGTGTCGGTTGATGGATATAGCTGAAGTATGAACTCGATCCTTCGGATAAAGGCACTGAGTTCTTGGGTATTACCACTGAATGGTGGTATTTGCCTAATTTGGCTTAAGGCTTGATTCAGATGGGATTCCGATAACAGTTTGACTTGTTCGGTTGCCGTGGTTGATGATTTTATTTTTATTTTTGTTTTTACACTTTTATTGACCGTATGCAGTAGGTTCGACTATTGCGTGTCAAACACCGATTATACGTAGTTCTTTTGCGGATAAAAAGAGTTAATTGTATTAAGATTTTATGTTCAATTTAGCGCCGATTCGCGTGGTTCAATCTTACAGGATACGCTTGTTCGTACAAGGATCTTTTGTCACTATATTGATTTTTGTAAACAACTCGCACAATTTTTTATATTTATCCTACCGACTGCTCCATTTACGAATTCAGAGTTTAATAAAAAAAGAACACAAGTAGTTTTTTTTTATGTATAATTAAACGTTTTTATTATTTCCAATAATGGTAGAACTAGAGCCTTTGGGTTATCACTGGGTTGGATAATTGACTTCGAAGTTGAAGTGGGCTTAGCAAGATTATCGCGATTGATAACGTACTCAGAACTGAACTAATGTATGGGGACATGTCTGGGTTTTTATAGGCAGGTTGGGATAGCTTAAGAGCGAAGTTTAAGAGAATAAAGTTATCAACGTCTATTCTCCCGAAAAGAGAGGTGTCTATTCTCCCGTTAAGAGAGAAGCTCCCGAAAAATAGGAGTAATTGGAGAATCCTGAGACGATTGTGTGGGCGGAAGTTTTTGTTATTTCAGTTGGCTCGCCAAGTGATTGGATATTTGGGGGACGTGGACGTTGTCTCGCCAAGTGATCGGATATTTAGGGGACGTGGACGTTGTCTCGCCACAGAGTCGAGAAATTTGGAATTCGGACTTTTGCACTTTGTTTGTGTGTAAATGACAGCTAAGCTTAATGGAAGGGCTCTCGATCTTTGATTACATTTCGTACTTAGACATTAATGCGTGTGTGTGATTGTTTACAATAGTGTGTGTGGTTGGGGAGATATGTTACAATATATATATTTATAATACGATATATATTTATATATATATAGTAGCATAATATGCTTCTCATATTACGCTTACACAAACTTAAAACCTAACAAAAACAACGCGCATACAATCTTGCGCGTGCATAAATAAACAACATAACGTAACGAAACTTGAGTCCACAAAAAAGTAAAGCGCATGATTGTTGTATAACTTCATCATTCTTTTTTGCATGCACTTAAACACAAATAAATAAAAATGCTGACAAACATATTTCCGTTTCTCGCGACTCACTTCGAGCCGATCAAAACTCTGTACATTTAGTCTTAAGCTGACAGTTTTAAAATAAAGACGCTCACCGAAATTATTCGTGTTTTAATTTATAATTGGCTTCTTTGTCTTCGTCATAGACGGATCATTTATTCGACTCGAATTAGTAATTACGTAAGTGGCGCATTCGGTAGGATGATACTAGTTGATGCGATATTAAACATATTCAATTCTCTGTGTATCATCCGCTAAAGAACTACAACTTCAATATCTCGCGTCGGTAAATCGGTACAATTGGTTCAAAAGAAAAAAAAAAAAACGAAGTTTTTTTTGTAAACCAACAACATATTCGAAACCACAGAGTGATTGTGAAAGTGAACAACTTAAAATTGTATCAAATTTTAAGAAGACGCCTTTGAATTCGCTGAGTAGTAAATTCACAAAAGGTTACTCAAAACAAAGCGAAATAGCAAAGTGTGCAACACATGATAACACCTAAACTAAGTGGAAAACTAAATAAACTTAATTACAACTAAGTGAACCATAATAATAACAGCTAAACTAAGTGAAAACTAAATAAAAGTAACTACAACTAAGTGAACTACAATAACAACAGTTAACTTAAGCGAAAAATAAATAAACTTAACCAGAAATAAACGAACAATAATAATAACAGTGTAACTAAGTGAAAACTAAATAAACTCAACTACAACTAAAATAATTTAAATGCACCTTAGTGAAACATTATAATAATAATACGTGAGCGAACAACAAGAAACCCATCAAATACACAAACCTAAAATGAAGCCACAAAGAAATAGTGAGAACTCAAACCCTATCCAAATCGCGAACCAAAATAAAGACACACACCAATAGCGAAAACGCAAACCCTATCCAAATTTCGAACCTAACTAAAGACACAAGCCAATAGTGACAACACAAACCTTATCTAAGCTACGAACCGACAAATAAACCAACCGCATCGACTTCATCTTGGCTCTTTATCAGACTACAGACGAAAGGCAAAAGTTAATAATTTTTGGTACATCGAACGGAACATCAGTGGCGATGTTATCCGCACCCTCGGAGTGACCAACCTCAGCAGCTGGAGGGAACTCAGGACTCAACTCATACTTAACTCAGGAACACACAATATCGAGGTAACATTCGTCATTTCCTTGAAGAAGCCGAAAGAAAACGGCAGATACTGAAGTAAAGAAGTAAATTAGAACTAGAAAACAATATTACTGAAACCACTCTATATACTAGATTAATACAAACCAGCATCGAAAACCTAATTCAAAAACTTCCAACCCACATTTATCTCAGAATAATAAACTGTAATATTCCTAATAATATTTGAGATCCTAATATTTGAGATCATTAATAAACATATTACAAGAAAAAGGTCTTTACGAGGCACCAACCTCAAGCAAAGATAATGTAAAGCCAACTTCAATTCCAAGCAAAGTAACAAACACTCCCCAAAATAGGCAAATAAACAATCAAACCAGACCCTTTGCACCCTTCCAACCATTCTATAACCACACCTATCAACCCTATCACCAAGCATATTCTCATGTACCCAGGTTTAGCACAAATCCGATACCTCAATATCAAAATAGACCTATCTACCCACAACCTAACATACCCCTGACACAAGCACCCAGACCAAACACAGCTTTTAACCGACAAAGTATTTTTGACCAAAATCGCTTTGGACCTAGCCACACTCACATGCCTACAACATATCCACAAACCAGAAACGTACAGACTAATAACCCAACAAAAAGACAGAGACCATCAGACAGCGGACAGTCGAAAATGAGTATAGAAGAGCTAAGATACCAAGAAGTATCGTCTAACCAATCCGAATATCCTTATAACTATAATTACTATTATCCCTACTATCCAGAATATTTTCATCCTTATCCCTATCAATCGAACTACACTCCAGAATTAATTCCATATCCCCTTGAACAGAACTATGACAATTCAGAAACGACAGAAGAGGAGAGACCAATAACAAATGACAACGAACCAGACGACCCATAACCATAACGATCAAACATAATAATACCGAATTGAAATGTCTAATTGATATAGGATCTACGATAAATATGCTCACGCGAAATATTTTTCAAACACCAACACAAGAAACCAATTACCTAATTCACACCAGTAATGGTCCATTAATAATTAATGAACTTACGAACATACCACCTAACAACTACTTCCCTATTGTCCAAGAGTTCTTGATCCACCAGTTCTCAGATCATTATGACATGCTGATTGGACGCAAATTGTTGTCCGAAGCCAAAGCCATAATCGACTATAAAAAGAAAACTGCCACTCTATTTAACAAAATATACAAGATAAAAGACGGTAACAACATTACCGAACAGAACATATTCAAATGGACCCTTCATTTCCACAAGACCCCACTTACTTAGAAACCTCCACACTTCAGGAGAACTTATTCCGATTAGAACACCTTAACGTAGAAGAAAAACTGAAACTAACTAATCTACTAATCTAAATGGACTCAGAGTCAGTAGCCAAAACTGCCTTCTCTACAAAATATGGACACTACGAGTACACACGAATGCTATTTGGTCTTAAAAATGCCCCCGCTACATTTCAAAGATGCATGAACAATTTACTCCGTCCACTTTTAAATAAGTTGTAGGGGTATTATATATCCTCTTAGTTAATTAAAACACACAAAGGCAGGAGTTGGACTCTTTGGTTTATTTGATACTTCCCGTGTTCAGCTTTAGCATTCGACTGACTCCCTCTCCGTTTGCGATCTGCCTCTATGCTTGTTGCTACAGGGCCGATGTTGCGAAACAGAGAGAATGCCATTATGAACTGAACTTATGTATGTGTACCTCTAGCCTACTACAATTCGACCATCCTGACATTTAAGATCACCTGATCTTGTCGAAATTTCCAACTTATAACTATTACATTGTTCTTAGCCGCTATTTGTTACATTTTTTCTTTTCTTATCTTTAATTATACATGTTTAGGTATGTTTAGGTATTAGCTTTCTAGCAACTCCTCCTGTACTATCGAAATTCTTAACCATAATGTAATCTCCTACTTTGTACTGCGTACTTTCTTTTTTCTTATTATTATATCTTTTTTCATTATCCCTCTGTGCTTTTAATTGCGATTCCGATCCTTTTCTTCTAATTTCTTTCAAGTCTCTAATTTCACTAACATTATCTAACTCTTCTAATATTTGTCTTAATTCATCAACAACTTTTCCCTTTTGTTCAATTCCAAACAACATCTTGCTGGGAGATTGCGCTACACTTCTTTGTTTGGTATTATTCAGAGAAAATTCTACGTCTTCAATAACTGCATCCCAATGCAATCCCTTTTCAATGTCTGTTAATTTAGCTATCATAGGCCCTACTATTCTATTGACTCTTTCTACCTGTCCATTGGCCTGGGGTGAACCTGTCGCTATCTTTATGTGTTTAATATTATACTCTCCCATAAATTTTGCAAAATCTTCGGATGTAAAGCAGGTCCCCCTATCTGATACTATAAATTTCGGCCTGCTATATGATCTAAAATAATCCTTTAACGCTAGAATCACTCCCTTTGTGTTCATTGTTTTTGTTGCGTATAACCTAACATATTTAGTGAATCCATCTATTATTACAAACAGATGTTTCTTTATTCTACCGTTATCTACTAGTCCGTAATGATCAATGTGTATTATCTCAAACGGCACATTTCCCTTTGGGATGCTATGCAGCATTCCTTCTTCTTTTCCCGACTTCGGTGAAAATGCCACACATCTCAAACAATTTCCTATATGCCTAACAACTTTTTCTTTCATATTTGAAAACCAATAAATCTTACCAATAGCATCTATAACCTTATCTCTCCCTAAGTGACCTAATTCATTGTGATATTTATATAAAATTTTTTCTACCATTTCTTCTGGTACACAAAACAACAATCTTCCACCGTTTGCCTTCCTATAAAGTACACCATTTCTTATTTCAAAAATTTTATCTTCCGTTTTCTCTAACTTTTTCCTAATATCTTTCAACTTTTCATCTCTTGCTTGACAAATAATTAAATTATCTTCAAAACTATTAGTTTCTATCACTAATATGTTCGTATTTCTGCTCAATGCATCCACATGCTGCATATGCTTTCCTGCTTTATGAACTACCTCGAAATCGTACTCTAATAGTTCTAATGCCCACCTCGCAATCCTAGGGTTTAATTCTACTTTATTTAACGCTAGACTTAATGCGTTGCAATCCGTAACAATTTTAAATCTCTTTCCCTGTACATAGATTCTAAATCTTCTTAATGCATACACGATGGCCAATGTTTCAAGTTCAAAACTATGATATTTGGCCTCATCCTTTGTTGTGGCTTTCGAGTAATAAAATATAGGGTGCCATTTCATATCTTCTTTCTTTTGCAATAACACTGCACCAAAACCTTGTGCACTTGCATCTGTATGTAACTCTATTTCATCCTTATAACAATATAACCCTAACACTGGAGCTTCCACTAACTTTTTCTTAAGTGTCTCAAAACATTCTAACTCTTTTTCTTCAAACGAAAATTCTTTGTCTTTCTTTAATAAGTCATATAAAGGTTTTGCAATCGTTGAAAAACCCTTAATAAATCTTCTAAAATATGAACACAATCCTAAAAAGCTTCTGACACCATGCTCCTTATCTGGTATTGGAAAATCTCTAATTGCTTCTATTCCCTTGTCATTGGCCTGTATTCCCTTACTTGTTATTAAAAATCCTAAATATTGTACACTCGATTGCAGAAACTCACATTTATCCATTCTCAGCTCTAATTTGTTCCTCGTCAACCTGTCAAAAACTTCCCTAAGTACTTCCATATGTTCCTTAATTCCTTGGCTAGCTATCATAATGTCATCCATATATATAATAACTTTATCCTGCCTTATCATATCCTCGAAGATTCTATAAATAAATCTCTGAAAGACCGCCGGTGCATTTTTCAGCCCCATTGGCATCCTTAAAAATTCAAACTGTCCTAAAGGCGTCATAAAAGATGTATATTTCATTGATTCCTTATTAACAAAAACATGAAAGTATCCATGTTTAAGATCTAACTTCGAGAATATCGTTTTATTTACTAATCTATCCAACAGATCATCAATCAATGGTAAAGGATAATTATCTTTGACCATTGTTTTGTTAAGTTTTCTGTAATCAACACATAACCTTAGGTCTCCTGTTTTCTTTTTCACTAACACTATCGGAGATGCATACTCTGATTCACTCGGTTTAATAATTCCGTTTTTTAGATACTCATCTAAGATAATCTGCAGCTTTTCTTTTTCAGTATATGCTAATCTTCTAGGAGAACAACTAAACGGTTTTAGGTCATTTAATCTTAATTGTATTTCGCACCGAATCTCCGGTTCATTCGGTCTTTCTTTATTAACATAACAGTTTTCTACAAAGTCAATAAATTGACATTTTATACCATAATCCACCTGATCACCTATTTTGTAATCAATTGAGTCATCTATTACATTAACTTCAAACATTTCCCTCTCCACTTTGCTTATTTCAGCATTGACAGCTTTCTCTAATTTATTTTTAACCGTGGCACTACTCATTTGACTTTTACTACTACCTTGACTAACACTATCGCTAACTGTTTTTCTATTGTTGTACATATTTTCTTCCTTTAACATTTTATCGCTTTTCTTGTTACATCGACTTTCAATTTTATCCACTGTAATCATTTTCAAGGTGTCCAGATTCAAGATTAAATTGCATGCTTCCATAAAATCTCTTTCCAATACTACATCATGATTCATAGACTCGTTTGCCACCATTATTAAATTAAAGTGTATTTTATTCAAATTTTTCATAATGTAACACAATATTTTTCCATATGTTTTCAAGGGACTTTTGTTTAATCCGTAAAATGAACTTAAAACTGGTACTCCAATAACATCTTTGGGTACTTTACTAATTTTTATGAACGAAATGGGGCTTCCCGTGTCTATGAGGCATGCTTTAATAAATTTTGATTTAGCATTGTTCATAAAATTAATTTCAAAATATATATAGTTTTTATCCCCATTCTTGTTTTTCAGGCACTTTGCTGCAAAGTGCCCCATCTCACCACAGGCATAGCATGACCCTTTTTCGCGCTTTGGCTTCCTGCACTCTTTGGCCCAGTGTCCCTTCGAATTACAATTGAAACAACGCAAGAGAGTGCTGCTATTATTGTTCACCGATGCCACCTTCTTGTCTGCTTCATCCACTTTCGGTAGTTTCACTTCCGCAAATGCCTTCTTTATGTGCTGGATATCTTCAAAGCATTGGATACGGGCTTGGTTACGTAGCATTTGATTCGGAATACCTTCGATGAGGAGCGCCACCAATTCTTCCTTATCCATGTTTATTCCATGTGCAAGCATCACCTTATCGTCTGCATAAGCAACAATGCTTTCGCTCGCTGTCCACTTTCGTTCCTCAAATTTTCGCCTTGTTTCTAACTTCGACTTCCTCTCACCAAACATTGATATTAGCTCAGCCGTCAACTGCTCCGTTGGTAGCAATACACGTTCTGGATCTGCATGCAACCACATGCATGCTTTTCCTTTTATCTTACTGACAATCAACATCTTTATATACGGTTCCTTTATTCCATAAACGCTGGCTATGTTTTTCACCTGTAAGATCCAATTGCGAGCACATGTATCTCCCGAAAATTCATTTACTGCCTCGGTTGCCATACGCAATAATAAATCCATATTTTGCACAGCTTGTCCCACTGTATTTCGTTTATTCTTGCCACATTCTTTGTTAATTTTCTCACCACCGCCGTCTTTGCTGTCGCAAACTTCGTTTTCGTCGCTATTCCCGTCGCCGCTGTTGTTGTTGCGGGCGCCGTCTGCACTGTTGTTCTTGTAACTGCGTACCCCGCTTTTGTCGTCATGTTCGCCGTTACTTTTGTCGTTGCGCACAGTGCTCTTCTCATCGGCGTCTTCGTTGCTATCTCCAGCTTCGCTGTCACTTTCGTCGTCTTTATGCTCTCCGTCTTTTCAGTTATTTCTTTTTCCTTTTTGAACATTATTATTGCTGCTTCCGTCGAAATCTTCTTCCTCGCTTTTTAATAATAATTTCAATTGATTTCGCTTTTCGTTTGTTAAATCATTCAAACGCAAAATCAATTCTCTTTTTGTTCCCGTGGTTGGTTCTTTTACTTCACTCAACCATCCTTTCAATTGCGCCGTCGATGCATTGCTTATATTCATTTTTTTTTCTCTTTGGCTCGTGATCGGCCCACTTCTGATATTGTAGGGGTATTATATATCCTCTTAGTTAACTAAAACACAAAGGCAGGAGTTGGACTCTTTGGTTTATTTGATACTTCCCGTGTTCAGCTTTAGCATTCGACTGACTCCCTCTCCGTTTGCGATCTGCCTCTATGCTTGTTGCTACAGGGCCGATGTTGCGAAACAGAGAGAATGCCACCCGAAAGCGAACAATGACTTAATGTTTATATACTATGTTGCTATTATGAACTGAACTTATGTATGTGTACCTCTAGCCTACTACAAAGTGTTGTCTAGTATACCTAAACGACATCATAGTTTTCTCCACATCTTTAGAAGAACATTTTCAAGCCTTACAAGCTGTTTTCGAAAAATTATCACAGGCAAACTTAAAATTACAACTAGATAAATGCGAGTTCTTAAAACAAGAGACAACCTTCTTAGGACATGTTATTACTAAAGACGCGATTAAACCAAACCCGGATAAAATCAAAGCTATAGTTAAATATCCGCTACCAAACAAAACTAAAGAAATTAAAGCCTTTTTAGGACTTACAGGATATTATAGGAAATTTATACCTAATTTTTCAGACATTGCCAAACCCCTGACCAAGTGCCTAAAGAAAGGAGCAACAATAGATATAAACAGTGTAGAATACTTAGAAGCATTCCAAAAGTTAAAATTATTAATATCTGAAGATCCGATCCTAAAAATACCGAATTTCGAGAGGAAATTTACATTAACAACAGATGCCAGCAATGTAGCTTTAGGAGCTGTTTTATCACAAGACGGACACCCTATTAGTTACATCAGCAGAACACTAAATGAACGTGAAATTAATTATAGCGCCATAGAAAAAGAATTATTAGCAATAGTTTGGGCCACCAAAACCTTCAGACACTATCTGTTAGGACGACATTTCGAAGTAGCTTCTGACCATCAACCCTTGTGCTGGCTACACAAATTAAAAGAACCGAATTCAAAATTAACAAGATGGAAATTTAGACTTTCGGAATATGACTTCGACATAAAATATATTAAAGGAAAGAAAAATGACGTAGCAGATGCACTTTCTAGAGTAAAGATAGAAGAAACATTTTTTGGCGAATCTACACAACATAGTGCTGAAGAAGACAGTAACAATTTGATCGGACTATCAGAGAAAGCTATTAATCAACATAAAAGACAAATCATCTTTACCAAAGGTCCCAATAAAACAGAAATAAAAACTTACTTCAAAAAACAAATTATACACCTTTCATATGAAGAAATGACCCCTGAAATAGCCAAACGATATCTACTCGACTACTTCTGTTCAAAAAACAGCGCTCTGTACATCGAAAGCGATGCAGATTTCGAAGTAATTCAAAAAGCATATAAAGAAACAATGAATCCAAGATATACAAAGATTTTCCGAAGCCTTATCTTACTAAAAAACATTCCCACATACGCAAATTTCAAAGAACTAATTCTAAAAACACATGAAAAACTTCTACACCCCGGAATACAGAAAACTGTTAAACTTTTCGGCGAGACATACTACTTCCCAAATAGCCAACTCCTTATCCAAAATATAATTAACGAGTGCCAAGTTTGTAACTTAGCAAAAACTGAACACCGAAATCCAAAATGCCAATGAAAGTCACCCCTAAACCCGAACATTGCCGTGATAAATTTGTAATAGATATCTATTCCTCTGAAGGGAATCACTATTTGAGTTGTATTGACATTTATTCAAAATTCGTCACCCTTGAGCGGTTAAAACAAAAGATTGGATAGAGTGCAAAAATGCTCTAATGCGCATATTCAATCAGTTGGGGAAACCCGAAATTCTAAAGGCAGATAGAGATGGCGCATTTTCTAGTTTAGCCCTCAAACGCTGGCTCGAAACTGAAAATGTAGAATTACAACTCAATACCACAAAAACAGGTGTTGCAGATATAGAAAGGCTCCATAAAACAATTAACGAAAAAATCCGTATCATAAACAATTCCGATGACAATGAAGCTAAACTCAGTTAAATAGAAACGATTCTTTACATTTACAACCACAAGACCAAAAATGACACTACTGGACAAACTCCTGCCCACATATTTATTTATGCTGGACAACCTATTCTGGATACCCAACACAACAAGGAAATAAAAATTAACGAAATAAACAAAAACCGAACAGAATATAACGTCGACACTAGATATAGAAAAGGACCGTTGCAAAAGGAAAATTAGAAAACCCTTTTAAATTAACAAAGAACGTCGAACAAACTGACGAAGACCATTATAAAATCACCAATAGGAATAGAGAGACACATTACTACAAAACCCAATTTAAAAAACAAAAAAAAATTAATGAACTTCCCATTTCGCAGGCCCCTGGCTCATCATAATACTCCTCCTCACGTCTATAAAAATATGCCAAACCCAACAACTTCAAATCAACAACATTGACACTAACCACGGATACCTCCTATTTTCCGATAAATCGATTCAAATCCCTTCAGAATACGAACATCATTGTCGTCGCGTAAACCTTTCCGATATAGATAACCTAACACACTATTTTAAAAATAAAATAACTAACTACACCAAAATTCCCCAAATTGACCTTTTGTACAATAAAATGTGAAGAGAACTTAGCGGAATAACTTTACACCAGACAAATAGACAGAAACGAGGACTAATCAACATAGTAGGATCAGCGTTTAAATATTTATTTGGAACACTAGATAACAATGACCGAACAAAGATCGAAAAACAATTGGAATCAGTAGCAACAAGTTCAATAAATCTACATGAAATAAATGATATTATTCAACTCATTTACAGTAACATACAAAAAACAAAAGACTTTTTAGACGAACATAGTAACAGAGAACAGTTAATATACGAACTTATCCAATTTACCGAGTATATAGAAGACATTGCAATGGGAATGCAACTTTCGCGACTAGGACTATTTAATCCCAAATTACTCAATTACGACAGACTAGAGAACGTTGACAACAGTAACATCTTACAAATTAAAACATCAACCTGGATTAGTACTAACCAAATACTTATCATTGCACATATCCCCATTAAACAAAAAACTGTCCACAGAATTAACATAATACCTTATCCAGATAATAACGGGTACCAACTCGATCACAACGGAAAAGATACTTATTTTGAAGAACAGGGCCAAATTTATAATCAAAATTGTAAAGAAATAAGTAATGAATGTATTAAGAACATTATAAAAAGAACTAAACCAATTTGTAATTTTGTCCCCACAACAGTTAACCAGATAATTAAATACGTTGAACCAAACAATATCCTTACTTGGAACATAAAGAATACTATTTTAGAACAAGATTGCCAAGAAACAAATAAAAATATAACAATTAACGGCAATAAAATAATAACAATAAAACAATGTAAAATTAAAATAGGAAATATAACATTAAACGAAAACCAGCTAAATCCCGAAATAAATCTAGCCCCATTGTACACCCCCATTGAACTAATAAAAATAAAACCAATAGAACATAAGGACATTGTAAAACTAATATCAAATAATAATATTACAGTCTCTATTATTGTATCACTCATTAGCCTTACATTTGGTATAGTTTGTATCTACTTAAAACTAAAAGCAAAAAAAACAATTATAGAAACACAGGATACAAACCCAACTGCATTATCAAGATTATATGCGTCAACCCCAATAGAAGCATAAGCTTCCTTTTAAGGGGAGGGAAGTAGCATAATATGCTTCTCATATTACGCTTACACAAACTTAAAACCTAACAAAAACAACGCGCATACAATCTTGCGCGTGCATAAATAAACAACATAACGTAACGAAACTTGAATCCACAAAAAAGTAAAGCGCATGATTGTTGTATAACTTCATCATTCTTTTTTGCATGCACTTAAACACAAATAAATAAAAATGCTGACAAACATATTTCCGTTTCTCGCGACTCACTTCGAGCCGATCAAAACTCTGTACATTTAGTCTTAAGCTGACAGTTTTAAAATAAGGACGCTCAGCGTTGATCTTTGTCTTCGTCATAGACGGATCATTTATTCGACTCGAATTAGTAATTACGTAAGTATATATATCGTATATATATATTTTTATATCTATCAGCGTGTGTGTGCCGGCAGGCCGCCTGTGACCAAGAACTGTAATTGATTTACAGATAAGCGTACACACAGGAACGTATGAATTTTCAGAAATTTTAATTCAATTAAAACACAAATATACATTTTCACTACTGGTTAGACATAATAATTTTCCTGATCCCTGCTCATAATTCGGGTGTGCCCCTCCGATTCGCCGAGGTTAAGTCTTGGCTCTGTGGGTATGTGTTCAAAGACAAGTGGTTGCTTATAACTTTGTTAAAGAGTGTTTTTTCACTAAATATTCTTGATCAGCAGTAATTTATAGTCTTTATTTTGAAATATTTGTACAGATCAGATATTACTGAAAACTTATATTCTGTTCCCATGTCCGTAATTAACTTCTTCATTGGACCGTACTTCAGAATAAAGGATTCCCAAATCGCTTTTTTTTTGGGACGGGTCCCACGACCGAGGGGCGCGGCCGTGTATCGTACGGCTCGATTCGCGAGAAGATATAAACGCGATATAACAAAGAGAACAAGAACGAGAAAATGAATATAATGTAAAATAACTATATTAAATAGCTAGTAGAATTAAATTTGTAATAAAAAAGTTAAAATTGATTGCTTTAAGAGCGGCAGAGAGTCAGAGATTACAGATAATAGGATAAAGTCTATTATAGTCAGAACATAAAACTCTGTAAGGGTCATGCAACTCATAGTTAGATCTACAATGATTTATGATAAGGGGTATACAGTTTCTAGTGAATCTACTTGGAACCGAGAAGTTAAGCGGAATAATCAAGTCGGGACTCTCAACATCCCCACGAATAAGCTTACAAATAAAGACTGTTCCAAGCATAGTTCTACGGTTAGCTAGGGACGGTAAATTAATTGAAAGTAGTCTACTGGAATAAGGAGGTAATATACGGTGTGCATCCCAATTTAGGCGCCGCAAGGCAAAAAGTAAGAATTTTTTTGAACCGATTCAATGCGGTCCGGACTGGACTGCGTATTGTGGACTCCAAACAGGTGATCCGTACTCGAGAATCGGACGGACTAACGAAATAAATAAGGTTTTAGTCAAGTAAGGATCATCAAATTCCTTGGACCACCTTTTTATAAAACCAAGCACACCCCTGGCCTTATTAACAATATACGAAATATGGTCAGAAAATTTTACTTTAGGGTCCAGAAGAACAACAAGATCATCAACTCGTGTTATTTTGTCAAGAGGGCACCGACTTAGAGTATAAGTCGTACTTATGGGGTTGACACGGCAAAAGGTCATAACTTTACACTTGGAGCCATTTAAGTCTAACACATTATCACGGCACCATATTTGAAATCTGTATAGATCGGAGAGTAAGTCTAAATGGCACGAAGGGTCCTTGTACTGGAGGTATAATTTAACATCGTCTGCGTACATAAGTACACGCGAATGTTTTATTATTAAGGGGAGGTCGTTAATGAATTAGGTAAAAAGAAGCGGACCAAGATAGCTCCCTTGTGTGACACCGGATGTGACTCGGAGAATACAAGATAAAGAATTTTTATAGAGGACTTGTTGCGTCCTGCCATTCAGATAGCTTGAAATCCAATTTAGAAGATCAACAGGGAAACCTAAAAGATCAAGTTTTATTATTAGAAGGTAAAGATTAACAGAGTCAAATGCTTTACCAAATTCAGTGTAGATGACATCTGTTTGAAGATTATGTTTCAAACCGTGTATTACGAAAGAAGTTAGCTCCAAGAGGTTAGTGGTTGTTGATCTGCGTTTCTGCGTGATATGATTGATCTACAAAGGTGCTGCAAATGAGGAGCGATAACATTTTCAAAAAGTTTTGGGATAGCCGACAATTTAGAGATTCTTTTGTAATTGCTTGCGTCCAGTTTGCTACCTTTTTATGAAGAGGAATCACCAAGGACTCCTTCCATATATGGGGAAATTGTGAAGATTCCAGAGATAAGGTAAACAGTTTCAGTAGACGGTTGCACAAGGCTTCCGCACAGAATCTGAGCACACAGCCAGGGATTCCATCGGGACCTGGCGAATAGACCGTATTTGGCTACAGTATTTAAGTTTTTATCGGTATGTATCGGTGTGTCAATTAAGTATTTTGTCAAAACACATATGAGAGCATATTTATTGCCATTTTCGGATTTGGGCAGTGTATCCATGGGCATGTATGGGCAGTGTTTCTGTTATTGTCATGGGTGTTTTTGTGTCTTTTAAAATTTTTTGATTTTTGGCATGATTTACATGTTTTATGTACTGTGGTATGTGTACATATATATTTAGAGTACATATATACATAGAGTACAATGTACTCAGTGGTACATGTGTACATATATATTTAGAGTACATATATACATAGAGTACAATGTACTCAGAATACTTAAATAAATCACTAACATAATTACATACGCATTGGCAGTGCTAGCATAAACAATAATGTTCAAGTGGAAGTGTTTTATGATCGCCCACTTATGAAGCACACTGCATAAGTGCATGGTCAGCATTCCCACGCTAACCAAATGCCGCTTTGTACACAATGTGCACACATAGCATTCTCTCTCAACTCTCTTAACATAAGTATATAATATAATATATAATAGCCGCTTCTCTGCCGGCTTCACCAGGCAGCGAAGGCGCACTTTATAGGCTAAGAGGAATATTGTATTAGCTTTAAGAGGGAGTCGAGTTTTACAACTGATACGCGCTTCACGATAAAAATAAACGGAGTTATGCTCCAGAAAAACATCTAAAGGATTTTATCTATAAAATGGCGACCGTGACAGGACCAGGACCTAAGGCCTAAGGACATAGGGCCTAAGGACTACAATCACAATCAACACAAAATTTGTATTGGACTGGATTGGAAAGGAGGATGGAAGACAAAATTCTCAGTGAGTAGAGTAAGGCAATGAGAAACCAAAAAAACCAAAGCCAAACTCTTTCATTCATCAAAACCACAAATAATACAAAAATTAAAACTGTAACACCACCACCCAAAGCCAGCATACCAGTCTACAAAGAACAATGCCCGTTGGACTTCGAGGGACAATGATTGCAAATACACTTGCTAACATTGTAAGGGCACTAACCAGCCGAAGGAGGCCTGTGCGACAAACAGCACCAGCACCGCTGAACGCGTCAAGTTAAGCCAGCAAGAACACCTCTAGCCACCAACAGCAGCAGCAGTATCAGCAGCAACAACAGCAGCTTGTGCAGCCAGCACCAGCACCGTATGGTAAGGAAAAGGGAACCGACAGCGCTTCCGAGAGCGCAATTTTTTTTTCGATAGCACTGCATTGCAAAATTTTTGTTGAATGCACTACGATAAATATTTTATTTATATAGCCTATAAAGCTATACACATCCAACAGGCAGGAACATATGTAAAAATTATAAGCAAACATTTTTTACATATACATTTTAGCAAAGAAATAATAAACCTAAAATTCAAAAATAAAGATACAAATATTAGAAAAATGTTTAACGTAAATGTCAATAGTGACAAACAAAATATATAAAGAATAAATTTATGAAAATACTGAAGAGATCTTAAAACCCAATATGGGCTTAGTTGATACAAAAACAGAACCCACATTTTTTTCAAATGCAAAATGCCACAAACAAAGTGGAGATAGAGTCAAACAATTTAAGCTATATAACAATAATCTTGTTAGCAATTTTTACTAATGATCATACATGCACTCATAAAAGTGTATAAACTCCACAATAAATGCCTGAAGAAACGATATAATAGCATGGCCGATAGCCTAGAAACAATTTAATTTTTAAATAATGAGCTCATTAATGAAAGAAAAATAATAATAAAATCTAAAAAAAATTTTTTTTAAATACTATTATGTATTATGTATAATCCGAATTATGGATTGGCAAAACTTAACAGCCATCTTAAATAAAATAAAAGAAAAATTTGATAGGTCACATAAAAGTTTGTCTCAGAATAGAACAATCCAAAAACAAACTGCTAATGACCATACAACCTTTCTGGTAGAATCCTTCAATCAGGTAAGATCCCTTATACATGACCAAAGAGGGAAACTAGACAAAAAACAGTGGACAACAGTGTCCAAATTTTTAATTAGACAAGAAATAACCTAGAATTGAGGGAGCAGGAAATGACTGCAACCTCACAAGAAAGGATGCTGAAAGCCTAAAAAGGGATATCCCTCTGCAAATCTATGCTGAAATCTATGCTATTGGACGCTGTGCGGAGTTTAATCTGCAAAGGAACTATCGTGGCAAGGACATTGCTATACTGTCTGATAGTCAAGCAGCCATAAAGGCGCTCAGCAAAGCTAAGATAACATCTAAGCTAGTAAATGAAGTAAGGACTGCACTAGACAAACTTGGAGCTGTCAACAAACTCACAATAAGGTGGGTCCCGGGACACAACAACATCCCGGGAAATGAGCTAGCGGACAACCTAGCCAGGAAAGGGGCAGAGAACCCTCTAATTGGGCCCGAACCATTCTGTGATGTTGGTCACCACAGAGTACTGGGCATACTTAAGTCAAAAGAGGAAGAAAAACGTCTGTCCTTCTGGGAACACCTACCAGGACTAAGGCAGTCTAAGATTCTCCTCCGTGAATATAACCATAAAAGATTGAAGACCTTAATGACACACAGGAGAAACACCGTGCGCTTCGAAGGCATTTGCATAAGATTGGCATTGCAGACAGTTATGCCTGTCGCCTGTGCTGCATGGAGGAGGAGAGCTCTGCACATATTATATGTGACTGCTTGGCGCTTTCCATCAGGAGGAACAGACTCCTGGGCATGTATGTAGTCCCACGGGAAACAATTGCAGCCCTGAACCCCAATAAAATTAAGGTGCATTGGACTTCAGGGGGATCTTTGAGTCATGAAGCGGTAGTACAATAGATCAGACTGGGTCGCAGTACACACAGAAACCCACTTAATAATAATAATAATAAGAAATAACCTATTGTAATAAATAGCAAAGAAAGGTTCGATCTAAACATATCGATACCAACAATTCTAAATTCCCCTTTAACTCTAAGTGAAGAAGAAACAGAATAACTCAATGATTCTGACTCTGAACTAGAAATCAAAGAAGAAGACTTGAACGATCTAACAATACCAGCAATGTTGCAATTGCCAGAAGATTAAAAGAATATAGAAGATCAGAAAATAAAATTAAGCAAAATGACAGACAATTCAGCCGCCATTAGGGTCTACATAAGGGAAGTGTGGAGCGCAGTACCGGAGTTTGATGGACAAAAGATCCATCTTCAGAGGTTTATTGTGGTCATCAAATTAGCAGACCTTGCAAAAGGATAATTTAAGGACATTGCAGTCCAAGTAATAAAATCAAAATTGATTGGCACTACTCTAAACCTGGTACTGAGCGAATCTACAATTGAAGCAATAATTAACAAACTGCACACTTCAATTGTTGGGGAGACATCCCAAAACATCAAGGCAAAATTATCCACTGTACAACAAACAAAAAGGCAAAACAGCTACACAGTTCACAACCGAAGTTGATAATTTACGTGAGCTCTTAGAAGCCTCGTATATCGATGAAGGTTTACAAAGTGAGCAAGCCATCGATGTTATGATCAAAAAGACCAAACACGAAAGTGTGAAAACTGTGCTAGAAGCAGGTACGTGCACAACTATGGATGATGCCATAGGTGCATAAAAACTAGCACCAGAGTAACCGGAAATGTGAATCATTTAATGTAAGAGAGGTTACTCTAACTCTAGAGGCCAAGGTAATGGTCGCGGCAGAGGCAATGGCCATTACAATAGTCGATACAATAACAATAATAACAATTACGGCGATAACGGTATCCAAAAGAATGGTAACAATTATAGATGCCGTGGCAACTCAAAGAGAGGAAGCCGAAACAATCAGAATTGAAATAATAACAATAACAATGATAATGCTAGTGTGAGAGTAACCCAAAATAATTCGGGAAACTCGAAAAAAGCCTCAGATGCACGGCAATAAAGCTCATGTACATTTAATCAATCTAAGTATTAATATATTGCATTTGATCATGTGCATTTGCATTTGACCCAATTCGACAGAGTGATAGTGGTACCAAAGTCGGAAAATGGCAACGAATATGCAGTCACTCTGATTTGTGACTTAACTAAATATTTAGTTGCGATTCCCATACCAAACAAATGCGCAACAGCAGTCGCTAAAGCAATTTTCTAATCTTTTATTCTTACTTATGGTCCAATGAAGACGTTCATTACGGACATGGGGTACATAATATAAGAATTCAATCATTACAGATCTTTTCAAATATCTAAAAATTAAAAATATAACGTCTACCGCTCACCATCAAACAGTAGGTGTAGTTTAAAGAAGTCATAGAACTCCAAATGAATACATACGATCTTACATATCGGTTGATAAAACTGATTGGGATGTATGGATTCATTATTTCGTCTATTGTTTTAATAGAACCCCTTTTATTGTCCATATGAACTTGTTTTTGGTAGAACAAATAATTTACCCAAAAATTTCACTAATATAACTAGCATAGAACCAATATACAATATAGATGATTATGCTAAGGAAAGTAAATATAGATTAGAAGTAGCATATAAAAGAGCTAGAACTATGCTTGAAAAGCATTAAAAAAATAAGGAAAATTATGATTTACAAATAAAAATATAGAAAAAACAGTAGGATATAAAGTTCTATTAAGAAATGAAGTAGTAGTAGTAGTAGTAGTAGTAGTAGTAGTAAATTAGATTTTAAATATACGGGACCCTATAAGGTAGAAAATATAGAAGAAAGAGACAACATAACAATATCAAACAATAAAAATTAAAAACAAATATTACATAAAGATCGATTAAAAGTTTTTTATTCATAAATGACGTCATGATTTAATACAAAAAGCATTATAATAATGGAAAAATACAATTTAAAATGTCAAAAACAAAAAATATATATATATAAAAAAAAAAACAACAAAATAATTATTTTTTAAAAGGAGGGAGATGTGGTATGCGTACATATATATTTCGAATATATATATACATAGATTACAATGTGCTCAGAATACGCATACGCATTGGCAGTGCTAGAATAAACAATAAAGTTCAAGTGGAAGTGTTATATGATCGCCCACTTATGAAGCACACTGCATAAGTGCATGGTCAGCATTCCCACGCTAACCAAATGCCGCTAAGTACATAATGTGCGCACATAGCATTCTCTCTCAACTCTATTAACATAAATATATAATATAATTTATAAGAGCCGCTTATCTGCCGGCTTCACCAGGCAGCGAAGGCGCACTTTATAGGTTAAGAGGAATATTGTATTAGCTTTAAGAGGGTTGAGTTTTACAACTGATACGAGCTTCACGATAAAAATAAACGGAGCTATGCTCCAGAAAAAAATCTAAAGGATTTTAGATTTATTTTTTACTTTTACATATTTTTTCAATAATAATATTTTTGCCCCTTGGCCACGCTTTTTATTGGCCATATTTTTGAAAGTATCTATTGAAATATTTTTAAAGATATTTTTCCACGGTGCCATTCCAACTTGATTGATTTTGTTTTTCCGGCCTGCTTTTGAAGCCTTTGGAAAAACTGAACTAAATCGAGATTTCCATTGGTGTACAAATCACCAATTTAATAACTTGCAATTTTTAATCGTTTCTAAGTTTTCAGGCCTGCTGCGGTAAGTTTTTGAATACAATGAATACATTTTTTATTAAAAATATAAGTATTCTTATCAGCAAAACTGTAATTAGATTCAAATTTGTGAATTCCACTTCATTAATAACATTACAATTTCTAAAATATATTCGTTTATAAAGATTATATTATTTATCCTTATTCAAATTCGGATACTTACCTTTTATACGCGTTACTCGTAGAGTAAAATGGTATACTATATTTGGTATTTGTTGTTTGTTATTAGATAGACGCAGCGTAAGTTAGGCCATTTTAGTGATTTTTGGGCGGGCTATTATATTAACACTTAAATAGTTCAACTATATTATCTTCTGTTTATTTTTCAACATCTTTGTTTATTTTTCCTGATGGCTATGAGGAAAATGGTTTGAGGCCGATCATGTCTCAGAAAGTGAGAATGGTTTGAGAGGCCGGTCAGGACTACCGAAGTAAGAATGGTGTGAGAGGCCGATCAGGTCTACCAAAGTGAGAAAAGTTTGAGAGGCCGATGAGGTCTACTAAAGAGAGAATACTAGGAGCGTTACTGGTGATAAGTAAAGGCTACGATAGTTAGTTACCCCCTCCTATTGAGTCCTCTCCGCTAGCTCTGCGAATTTTACCGTTGCCGATCGCCGTTTGGACTCAAGTGACATTTGGTTGGCTGGGGCCGCATTATATAGCGGTTTGGCGAGTTGTGTTGTGCCCGCATATCCCGACTAATTTTGACCACATTAGTGTGCCAGACGCACTTTTGGTCAGCGTGACCTGCCCTTGCTAGGCGCGCGAGTTACCACTACACATTCACAACTCCCCTGAAACCGTCCAGATTCCGCTGAATGACAACGGCATCAAGGGCCACAAGACAAGGGCCACAACAACAACAACTCAGTAGTCCACATACACGAATAAACACACATTATAAAATAAGCTCATACACATGTTACACACACACTTTGAGCATACATGGTCTCAAACATTCTAGGAATAGATTTCACCATAACGATAATCTTGCATCAGCCTCTAATTGTGCGTTGATGGGTCAGTTTACATTTGTAGTTTTGAAAGGACCGTTATAGCGAGGCGTTGTAGCCGATGCCTAGCGCAGTTTCGGGGTTAGGCAAAAGAAGTTTTTGCGACGCATTGTCACTTGCATTTTGATGGTACGAAGTGACACACTTAAAACCGGAACATTAACTCTACACCTTAAATGTAATTTTCAAATAAAATAAGAAGTCATATTCATTTGTTACCTAATCTGTGTTCGGAATTAAAACATATAATTTAACCAACTGTCCACGTGGAGCTACGTCCCATCCATAACTCGCGCATGGTTTGTTTAAATTCAAATGTTTTCCTTCTGTTTACTTCATGGTTTATTTTATGTGTCTTCTTTATTCTATCTTATATGTCTATTAATACTTGTTTATTAATGTGCGCATTCGGCGTTATGTGACTTCTTTATTCTCTCTTATATCTATGTTTATACTTATTTATTAATGTACGCATTCTGTGTCATACCTTTTACTCTACGAGTAACGGGTATATAAGAATACCGAAATAAAAGAATAATTGAAATGTAAAATGTTTATTGGGGCTTATAAAAAACATGTATTCGAAAGTGCTAATAGAGTAAATAAATTTAAAAGCAATAGTACACCTTAAGGAATATACCTTACACCTTAAGTACACCTTTAGGAATAAAAAAAACTTATGTTCTTGGCCGCAATGAAAGCTTAAAGCATTTTTTTGGCAAGGCAATGCTGGATTTTTCTAACTTTATTTTTGAAAAGTCCGCACTGTTAACGTTATAATTTTGTATGATGTTTGCAAGTAAAAGAAATCCAAATCCTCTAACAAGACTTTGCCCTATGCATGTACGTTTACCAACACTGAAAGGTAAAAATTGAGGAATACTCTTTTTGAGCAGTTTATTATTCAAATTCTGTTTACCATATTTTTTGCTTTTCGTACTGCCATCATTGTCGTTTTTTCTAATGAACTCTGTCCTTTTATTGTCATCACATTTCAGACCACTTTCTTTGTTATTTGTAAAATTATTTTCCAAAAACCGCTCAGGATCAAATTGTTCAGGATGATTCCAAAAGCTTTCGCTCATATTTAAAACATAATTATTTATAAAAACGATTGTACCCTTTCTAACGCCAAATCCTTTTATCACTGTGTCTTCCATTGCTACATGAGGAACAATGGGGGACGAAGAGTATCGCAAAACCTCTGAAATGGATGCCATCGTATATGGCATTACGTTCATATCATAAAGGCAAATTCTTCTTATACCCTTAGCAGAAACTGTGTCAACCTCATTCCTGATGTGTAACGCAATCGTTGGATTTTTGGCTATATATGCCAGTGCCAACATTACCAAATTTCCAACTGCTGAGTGTCCCCCAATAAAATCTTCTAGCATGAAAATGATTGTATTACGGGAAACATTCTTGTCTTCTTTTAGACTTTTAAGCAGAGCATCAGTAAAATCTTTGTCAGGTTCATTTATATTAATATTTGATTCTCGATGATTCACAATTCTCTCTAAAATAAATTTACGTATACTAGCTGACCAGTGCACTATTCTACTTATATGATTACAATAAAATGGTACCAGCCAAGGTATGTAATCAAAAGAATAACCTTGATTGATTTCCCAGAAGATTTCATCAAAGTATTCTATTATTTTTTGAAATCCCTTATCGGAGTAATTGAACCGAACTGAACACATATATTGACAAAACATATTGGCACTAGCTGCAAGTATTAGAGGTTTTACGTCACATGGATATCCCGAAGAAATGTTAGTAAGCTGGTCCAATAGTTGATTAACCTCCAGACCTCCGATCTCGGACATCTTTGAAAAATAAGAGGATGATTCCCGAGGAGAGCAGTGTCGCCGAGCTAAATTTCTCCGCTTTTGTTGTAATTGAGACCAGTCGCACAGTGCCAGTGCTGTTAGAAAAGAGTATAAACATTGGTTGTTGAATTCGTGTTACTCAGATCGTGAATGCTTTATTTTAATTTTGAACCCGTTATTCAACGAGTGTATAAGGGTATACTAGGGTATACTAGAGATTCGTAGTATCTCACAGGCAGAAGAAAGCAAATATATATAATCTTGATCAGGATCAATAGCCGAGTCGATCTGTTCCTGTCTGTCTGTCCGTCCGTATGAACGTCGAGAAGTCAGAAACTAAAAGAGCTAGAAGATTAAGATTTAGCTCTGGCTCTAGGCTCTCGTGAATTTTCGTTCAAAAGCCACAGAGCGAAGTGCTCCAGAGCCAGCAGCTCTCTTGTACGCATACAGTGACAGCTGACCACTGTATGTGTGCAAATTAACTTTTTGCGGTATAAATTATTTAAAAAATTAATTTTTTTTTTTTAATATCTTTATTGATGTTAAACTTTTCATCTTATCATTTTATTACAAGACATTTATTCTTATCTATCGATATTTGTAAACCGTTCTTTTAATCCTCCCGAATCAGACTGATCTTCAAATTCTGAGTCCTAATCCAATCAACCTCGTCCAGAAGCTTTTCTTTGAAACTTTCAGAACTTTCGATAAAAGCGTTATGCTGAAATTATTCCACTGCATTGTGAAATTCAATTATGCTGATCGATGCAGTCTTTGATTGAAGCGCAATAAGTTGGTCGTGGTTTGGTCTGTCAAAGGCAATGACAAAACAAAGACAAAGGAAATGCCGACGAGATTGAGAATTGAAATTTGTTTATAAACTGTGGAAGGGTGCTATGTTCATGGGTTGGATAACTCGCGTCCCGCTTCATTATTAATTTCGGTTAAACGCCCATTTAATTCTGTTAAAAATTCAACTTCATTATTTGGTTTTTCTAGTTCTGGCCATTTTTGTTTGGTTACAAATATATAATATCTGAATTTTAATATTAATATAGTAAGGAAATATAAAATGATTAAAATTAATAATATAAATGAAATGGAAATTTTCCAATTGTAAATTTCAATAAATGGGTTTAAAATATTAATGTTGTCAAGAGAAAGTTCTGAATTGTTGGATTTTTATATTCTGATATTTCCAGGTTTATAAAATGGTTGGTAGTAATGTACTCAAGTATTTTGTTTTCTGAGTTGGTGTATGAAATATTATTTATTGTAGTTGTGCTGTTAAATGTTATTAAATATGACCCGTTTAAATGAGAATCGTTCACAATATTATTTCCATTTATTAGAATGGCACCTTCTTGAATGATATCTATATTCTTATTTTTTTCTAGAATTTTAGTGCAAATTGATTTTTCTCCATTTAGTAAACGGGTAAAACAAGTCTTATCCTTACTTATAATACAAAAGTTGTTAAAAAGTTCGTTCTTAAAATTAGATATTTCATAAAAGTTATTTTCGCATTTTGCGACCTGATTACTTATTAGTAATTTTCCATCATTATGTGAAATGGATCTGGCATAGTAAATTTCGCATCTGTTTGTTATAACGGGCTATTTTATATAAATAATTAAGAGTTCTTTATGCAATACAATTTTGAATATGGAGATGTCCATTAAGTCTGCAATAATTACAGGTTGTTGTTCGTGATCTAATATTTCTTTAATGTCTTCATTATTTAAAATTTGTGTGTTGAATAAATCAATTTTGGCTAGTGTGATAGTATCAATAAGGTTTTGTAAGTCAAATGTTAATAAACGTAAACGATGTTTTCGTAACGGCAATTCTTGATCAACAAAAATGATTTTAAAGTGATCGGAAAGTGATTTTATCTCTTTAAACAATTTGGAATTAATAATAAATTGTTGGTTATTGTTTTCAATTAAATCATTTATTTTATTCTGTATTTTAATGAAATCATCATGATCCGGAGTTCCAGCTAACCATTTCCAAACAGTGCCTAACTCATTTATTCCCCTTTTTGATCTAGTTGGTATCAATTGTGACGGAATTAATTCCAGTATCTGTATTTCTTAAGTAATTTCCCATTTTGTCCGAATATTTGTATCCTTTCTAACATATCCTGATTCTAGATTGATTATTTCTTTATAAAAAAGTTAGTTACGTGGAAAAAGTCGGCATACTCATAGGTAAGGACATCCTTTTTGTCCTTGAACAGGAAGAATTCGTGGTTATCATTACGAATGGTATTAGAAGTAATAAAAAATGCATTTTCTGTAATTTAATAAAATAAAAAAAATATGCTATTTGTTAAAACTTAATGTTGTGCAAAGGATTTAAATTGGACAGAGGTAAAGCTCGGTTCATTATCAGTCATAATTACTTTGGCGTGGGAAAATTGTTGGAGAGTTCCATTATCGATGTGTAAATTCTCTCCTTCTTTAGTTGGAATATTGGGGCTTCCCCAATATGAATTTTAAGAGGATGCCTGTTGTATTTATTTTCGTTGCAAATTGTACAATTTTTTATGTATTCTTTTAATTTGATAAATAAATTTGGCCAACAATATAATCTATTGATTTGTTTGTAATTTTCATCTAAACCTCTATGAGCTCGACTATGTGTCTCTTCTATTATAATAGCTTTATCTTCATTATTTTCCACGTCTTGTAGAAATATTTTAGTATATTTAGTATAAGAAATTTGTTGGTAAAGTTATTTGTTAATGGTAATTGAATATGATAAAGATCTTCTAAAGTGCAATGAATTCCTACCGTTATGTTCGGTTTTAGATACTCCCTTAGTATTTCTGTATATATATCTAGTATATGTCGTGTCTTATCAAAAACATTCAATGACTCATGTATTGTATACCTCCCCTTTGTTAATAACAGTTGTTGTTGAAACTGAATTAACGGTTTTCGGGTCTCTTTTATTACATTTTCAAACCTACTTTCGGCAGAATGCTGTGGTATTTGATCTGAGCTTGATTGTTCTATATTGCTGTTAGTGATATTATTTATTTTTATTCGAGATAATGCGTCGGCTACGACATT
This sequence comes from Drosophila melanogaster, assembly GCF_000001215.4. Taxonomy (NCBI): domain Eukaryota; kingdom Metazoa; phylum Arthropoda; class Insecta; order Diptera; family Drosophilidae; genus Drosophila; species Drosophila melanogaster. Next base: position 3,350,143 of record NT_033777.3, on the reverse strand, counting down.
AGTTGTTCCGGGTTTATATATTATTTTCGGGGTGAAACTTTCTATGAAAGAGTACCATCTTTTAATTTCCACGTTCGGGTTTTTATCTGAGATTGTGAATGATAAAGATTGGTGGTCTGTTTGTATTTCTATACCAACAACACCATATAAGTAATTCCTGAGATTTTTAAGAGCCCAAACTATTGCCAACAATTCCTTTTTATTTGTGGCATAAAGTTGTTCGGTTTTATTTAATGTTTTGGATATGAAAGTAATTGGTTTATTATCCTGTGATAAAACTGCTCCGGTAGCTATATCTGATGCGCCTGTCGTTAAAGTGAATTTTTTGTTATAATCAGGTTAAACTAATTCCACTTGTGCTATTAAATTATCTTTAAGTTCGTTAAAAGTTTTAACAGCTGGGTCATCTAACTGTATTGTAATTTTTGTAGACATTCTCCTAGAAATTTTTCCATTATTTCCTCCTAAGTATTTGTTTAGAGGTTTGGCAGTTTTTGCATAATTTTGGACAAATTTACGGTAGTAGCCGGTGAGGCCTAGAAAACTTCGAAGCTCTCTAATGTTTTGTGGAATCGGATACTTCATAATTGTGGAAATTTTCTCAGGATCTGTTTTAATTACATTGTGAGAAACAATATAACCAAGAAATGCTGTCTCTAATTTAAAGAATTAGATTTTTCTAGAGAAATTTTCATATGTGCTTTTTGTAAAATATTAATTATTTGAATTAAATCAGTGTAATGTGGTTCAATTGTATTAGAAAAGATTATTATAACATCCATATAAACATGACAAGTTTTTCCGACTTGTTCTCCCAATATGTCATCCATTGCTCTTTGAAATATTCTAGGGGCGTTTGTTAACCCAAATGGCATACGTAAGAATTCGAATTTTCCGTTATTTATAGAGAAAGCGGTTTTTTCAATATCTGAATTTTTCATTAAAATTTGGTGGAATCCTGATTTCAGATGAATTGTTGAGAAATATTTTGACTTCCCTAAGTTAGATAATATTACAGACGGATCGTGCATCGGGTATCTGTCGGGTATTTAATCGTTCGTTTAATTTTTTATAGTCAATAACTAGTCGATGTTTTGGGAACCAATCTTCGTTTTGACCTTTTTTGGACACTACTAAGACTGGTGAATTGCAAGGGCTTGGTCTTATAATTTGTTCTTTTAGCATTCTATCGATTTCATTATTAACGAAATCTGAGACCGACATAGCATAAGGATATTGTTTGCTATAAATTGCCCTGTCATTGTCAGTATTTATTTCTCCTCGAATATCGGTACGAAAAGGAATTTGCTTATTTATTTTAGAATGCTCCTTTTCAATTTTATTCATAACTTTATTTTCGAGATCTTTTATTTGATTTGAAATTGTATTTAGGTTATGAATTTTTTCTTTGTCGGAAAACTCAACGACGGCGTGCTCAGGATTTGTGGATCCTAAACTATTTAATTTAAAAATGACGGAATTAACATCGTCGGCTTGTTCAGGATTTTTCGATCCCAAACTGATATATCTACGCTGGCGTGCTCAGGATTTTCAGATCCCGAACTATTAGTTTTATTAATGGCGGATAATTCAACGTCAGCGTTCTCAGGATTTTCAGATCCCGAACTATATAAACTGCCTTCAGCAATAACCGTTTCGGTTTTAAATACCTTTTGCTCATCAAAGTATTTTTTAATAATATATTCCTTCAATGGAAGAATATTTTTTTCCTCAATTAAACACAAATCTTTTTTATTCTCGTCAAAATATTCGAGTTTCTCTTTATTTCCCTTATACTCCATGATTCCTTTCTCGATATCTAATCCAATTAATAGATCAGATTCTAAACCCTCAATTTCATAAAATAAATGTTGTTCCCCAAATAAATTTATCAAATTATAATATTTAACAATAGTTGTTATTGTGTCGGTTGTTATAATAATTCGTCCTAGGACGATTATAATTTTTATACGGAGCTGGCTACTTCCATAGGTTCTGGTGGTGGTTGAACTTTTGAATTATTATTAAAATTCCAATTGTTATTCGTTCCCAAGTTCTCGTTTTACGGCCAATTATTATTTATTCTATTTGGGGTAATATTTTGTTTCCTTGATTTTTATTTTTATTCCTAAATCTATTATACCTATTTGCAAATTGAGCTCTAAAGTTGTTAGACTCTAGTTCCTGACACTTTGCCAAAGCATTTGGCACGTCTAGTGGGTTAAGAGAGAAGAGTGTTTCTAAGATTGAACCGTTTAATCCAGAAATAAAAATTCTAAGAGCATTGCTTCTAATTGTTTAATTTGTTTCCTTGGTTATAACATTGTCCTTTCCATAAGTCATTATAGTTTTATTTATGAGTAAAGTCATTTTCTTGTTTACTTCGTTGTAAAATTCTGTAATGGTCATACGTCCCTGTCTAAGAATGCTTAATTCTGATCTTATCTGATCTTATAGTCTTCCACTTCATTTCTGTTAGCTGTTAACTGCCCTTCTATCCCTTCAATTTTTCTGGTCACTTCACTCAACTGTACATTTATTAATCTTTTTATTAATTCCATTGGCAGATTACTGGCGCTGGATTTCTCGCCCGCAGAAAGAGTTGGTACTGAACCTCCGGTTGCCATTGTTAATTTTAAATTTTCAAAACTATTTATCAGACCTTTCAGATTGTTTTAAAATTTATATTGTAATGTTTAATTTTAAAGCTTGTAATGCTCTCGGTATCTTGATCTTAACTTTTTAGATTCTATTTAAAGGCTTAGTGTTATTTTTTATCTGCTCACGATACTTTCCGTGGGAGTTCTTCCTTCAATGTAGTTGTTCTGATTATCTTCTGTTGGGGTCTTCCTTTAATAGGTTTGTCTTAATTATTTTGGAGTCTTCCTTCAATTGGTTGATTATTATTTATTGGGGTCTTCCTTAAATTTTGTATCTAGATGTGGCGAGGGGTTGCCCTCAGCTCTTCCTTCCTTCTTGGTGTTGATTTTTTTACGTTTTTTTTTTTTTAATTTGTTTGGTTTTATTTGGGTTTGTAGTTGAGTTCTGATTTTTTATTATTATTTTGTTCTCGTAATTAGTGTTAAGTATTCAGTCCACCTTTTATATAAAATTCTTAATTGGATTATTGCATTTATTGATTTCCAATTAAGTTTATCACGATCACTGTCACAGTAGTTAGGTGTCGTTGGATTGTTCTGGATGTTTTAATTTTTCCACCAAAAATATGTGTTGTTGGCGTCGAGAGTTCCGTTTTGTATTAACTTATTTTCGTTAATATTTATTTAGAACTTTTAAGTACACCGCCCCACGCTGGGCGCCAATTAACTTTTAGCGGTATAAATTATTTAAAAAAATTATTTTTTATTTTTTAGTATCTTTATTCATGTTAAACTTTTCAACTTATCACCTTATTACAAGACACATAATATTCTTATCTATCGATACATTTGTAAACCGTTTTTTTAATCCTCCCGAATCAGACTGATCTTCAAATTCTGAGTCCTAATCCAATCAACCTCGGCCAGAAGCTTTTCTTTGAAACTTTCAGAACTTTCGATAAAAGCTTTATGCTGAAATTATTCCACTGCATTGTGAAATTCAATTATGCTGATCGATGCAGTTTTTGATTGAAGCGCAATAAGTTGGCCGTGGTTTGGTCTCCAAGCGGAAGCTGTGTTTACGTTAAGTTTGGGTTGTTTAATTTAGCGGGTAGCTAAGCGCTGGCAAAGGCAATGACAAAAACAAAGACAAAGGAAATGCCGACGAGATTAAGAATTGAAATTTGTTTGGGTTGGATAACTTGCACACGTATGTTCATGCAAATTTTACAAAATACCCTACAGTTCCGTCCGCCGATGAATCACCGCTAAGGTGATATAATATAGCGAGAGCAAAGCGAGAGGAAAGTTTGCAACCCCTTTATCGCTTCAACTCAACTGGTTTCGTAAGTCATGGTATACATTATTGAATTCGCCTTTTTCATTTCTATTGCAGTTAAGGGGGCAAACGCCAGTTTTTTTTTTTACCGGAAAGTTAATAGTTGCACTTGCACAAAATTCCTCGTCCAAATCCACCACGTTCACATTAATAGAAAAAAGAGAGCAATTTAGCTCGTTTCTCGCAAAGCTCTCACTATACCATCTTCCCGCTTCGCTTCGCTTCTCGAGCGCAATCTGTCGTCAGCCTAAGAGCGATGCATCGCGATCATGCAGTGGCGACTGAAACTGTATTGTTCGAAAGCTCCTGATTGACAAACTTTAGGAAGCTTGCTCTTAGCTTTTGAATTCTTATTTGGGGTCATATTAAATGCAGTATTAAGCATCTGGAATATACTAGACGAGATGCAACCTTTATCAGCAGCTCCCGGAAAGTTTTGGGATAATTTCTTTATCGTAAATAGAGTGACTTTCAGCTGATCGTGATTTTAGCTTGTTATTCATTTTCTAATAAAATCGTCGTAAAGTCAAGTCGAGAAAAGTTCGTTTTGTTGTAAATTATATTATTATAAGAGTGAGTTTTTCTGGCCACAAAACGGTGCGCTGTTTAAGTTTTGAGTTTGCTTTCAAGGCGGAAATTTAATTTGAAAAAATCGCCTGGCACAGCCATAGCTAAGCAGCGCCAATTCTCATGCTTTTCCTCCTCTTCTAGAACTTTCGTCTTCCGAATATATTAATTGGCTTCCTCCAATTGTGTATACTATCTCATATATTCGTTTGTACGCTAGTCTGTAGCAAAAAGGTATCTGTACAAGCAAGAGCACCACACCCAACGCCATGAAAAGCGTGCACCCGCCAGTACAGGTTCCCTTGCCTTCCATCAATTTATTTCGTTACAATGACCAGCGCCCAAACACCGCACAATCTGTATGGAAATTAGCAATGATTTTTACATTGGCATGACCCAGGCAGTCATCGCTATGAAAACATTCGCATATACACTGCTGAAAGATTGCAAAATCTGCCCTTTTTAACCGCATTTTAAACGATAAATCATCAGTGTATTCTTCTTCACCGCTGTTTAATCACTTATTCCCAACTCATTTTTGAAGAGAGAATATTTTTTTTACATTGGCCTATAATTTAAATTATGCCAGAAATTCCTTAATTTATTTGTTTATTTGATGCCAACTTTGGAGACACAATTTAGCTGTAAGGCATCACAGATTTGCGATTACCTTTTGTTATCTAAGCTCCCCTCTCTCGCTCGCTCTCTCTCTCTCTCTCTCTTTCTCTCTCTCTCTCTCTCTCTCTCTCTCTCTCTCTCTCTCTCTCTCTCTCTCTCTCTCTCTCTCTCTCTCTCTCTCTTGTACCCTTTCTCGCACCTACAACTTTGGAGCCTTCTGAAAAGCTAGCGGCGATCTCAGGACAGGCTATGCAGTAATAACCCTTCCAGCAGCAGCCCCAACCGCATCAACACCACATGCCCATCAGGATCCGAAGCACCAGTATCCGCACCAGATGCCGGCAAACCAAACTGCCTCCGGTGGATACGTTTCTTCAGAAATGGCCGGAGGTGGAGAGCAGCTAGTGATGAAGGAGAAGGCGGACGTATGCCCGGTGGATTCATGGCTCCTCTTTATGGGCCTGAGATCTATTGATCGAGGATTCTACGATCCAGTTCTTTGCCATGTCAAACCTGTACGGCCTGTAGACTTTGCTGCTGGCACACTTTTTCGCCGAGACGTTGGACAAATGAAAAAAGGGGGAGCAGTCCGCCCTGCTGGCGAAAGATGAGGATGACAACAGCATTAGCAGTTACAACCGCAGTCCACATTATGAAGAGATGGAGTCGAGATGGTGTGCTGAGGAAACCGACAGGATTGACGAAGAGGAAAGTAAAAAAGCTGTGTATGCTACACCTTAGGAATTCTGTTTAAAGCCACGCTTCAAACGGGGGGGCACGTGCATGTGCCTTTTAGAAACGGAATCCTTTAGTCCATTTTGTTCTTTTATTGTAATTTTCCTATTACTTGTCCCCGTCCCTATGCTAACAAACATATTTTGTCTATTTTGTCTAATGTTCCGTTTTTTACGATGCCTATGCGCTCGGCGACTGAGAGCGTCGGGTTAGCAGTCAGCAAGAAATAAAATATAAATAAATTTCTTTCAAATATCATCGCTTTTTCTGTTGAGCAGGCCGATGATTTTCAGATGTATCATCTATCAGCTTTCAAAGCGAACGGTTGTTTTTTTTTGCGCCCCGATTTTTTTGTTGTTGTGTTTGTCAAACCAGCCGTGGTTTTTAATAATCTTCTTTAATTATCATATATTTTAAACATAATTATTAAGGACCCGTTCGCCTCGCGAGTGTTTCTTTGTGATTTGTGCAGTAGCTTAAACAAATATACAAAGTATTTTGCATCTTTCGTCTTTGTGTTTTGTTTACTCTCCCTTTTGTGCGTCGTTCGCAGTGCTGTTTGGTGTTGTTTTTTGCATGCACATAGACTGCCTTTTTCGCTCTCACTATATCTCTATCTCTAAATCTAAATTTCTCAGCGTGCAGAATGCGCTCGTGAGGTTCTTTTAACAGCTCGCTTAAATGTTTTGATCTTGTGTTTTTGTGCACAGTGATCTGATTTTAGATAAACATGGAAACCGTAAATGTTGTCTGCTTTTATAAAAATTGTTGCCAGGGTATTAACCCTGAGCAGCCAAAAATTACTTGTTGGCTATGTGATAGAATGGTGCATACTAAGTGCGCTGGTTTTAATGGCCGTACAACTGATGACCTAGCAAAGGGTAAAAATCTAAATTACTGTTGTGATGCTTGCCTTGTGGTTGCGAACGAGATGAAATCGTTTATGTGCCAAACTAAAGGTGGCTCGAAAGAACTGATCAACAGTTTTGGCATAGCTAGAGATACTTTTTGTCGAGCCGATGATCTTCTTTCCGCGCTTGATTCACAGTTTTATGGCCTTAAGCTATTAGATGAATCTCCAAAGCACCAAAAAGCCACTGGTGGTAGGCTGCCTAAGGCCCCGCAACCACGAGCAAATGATCAACAGGACTCCACAACCGATCAGCTGTCAATCGCAGAAAATCCGCGTGTGTTGCTAAGATCGGCAGCTAAAAAAGATTCGGAGCAATCCGATCAATCCGCTGTGGAGGGAGACGACCCTGAGATTGCTAAAAATTCCGAATTTTCTGCACTGGTTTCTCAACCAGTGATTCCACCTGTCTCGATTGGTTTACCACCACAAGGGAACATTGAGTCCGGACTACCGGCACAAGTTGGCACTTTAGAAATGCAATCTGCACTGGCCAAACCCACTCGCGGTGGTTCCACTAAAGAAACAAATTTTCGTTTCTCGGCTTTCCCTGATCAAACATCGTCTGATGTATTGTCTTATATACAAGACAAAACAAAAGCCGATAATATAAAAGTGGAAAAATTTCACTTCTCTTACGCTAGGGACATATAATCTTTCAAGATAACTGTCCCAAACGAGCTGTTTTCGACCATATGTTCGGGTGATTTTTGACCGGATAGTATGGTGGTAAAAGAGTTCGAAGCTAAGATCAAAAATAGGAAAAAGGGGCCCGTGGGAATTAAACTTCCCTCACGTGGCCAGACCACTGCACCATCCGCCTCTTCATCTTCTTACTCTTCAAAAAACTAACAACGAATCTTACTATCTCCTATCAAAATTAGAGGCTTGCGTAGCAAATTAACCAAATTGTATTGTGATAGTCTTTCATTTGCATCTCATATAATAGTGTTCACGGAGACTAACTCCGAAGTCTTCCCAGGTATGTACACTATATATAGGTATGACCCTTTCTGCAGACGGGTTGGTGGAGTCTTATTTGCGGTTAGATCTACCCTCGCGTCGGAGGAGCTATTTTTTGACGATTCCCGTAACTCGGAATTCTTATGCGTAAAGCTGTCTTTTTCCGACAGATCAGTTTATATTACGTGCTCGTATATTCCGCCATCTTCTGAATTCCCAGAATATCAGAATCATATGTCTGCTGTCCTGTCCATCTTGAAGAAACTGTCTGACAGGGACCAATTGGTAGTTCTAGGTGATTTTAATATACCTGGCACAATGTGGTCCCCAGAAAAACAATCGAATATCCTTCTCCCTTTAGCACAACATGATTTTATTGACGGCTTGCTCGACTTATCGTTGTCGCAAGTTAATTATATTCCAAAGTCTCTTGGTCGACTGTTGGATCTATGTTTTGTAACAAATCCTGAAAGTGTGTTTCTGTCCAGGGTAGGACATCTTACTCAACCTGAAGATCCATATCATCCTACTTTCGAGGTAGGTACGGTATTAAAAGTAAATTCAGAGAAGTCAACAGAGCGAATTCCCTGTTTTCGGAAGGCAAATTTTTGGAGGCTAAACAATTTTATAGCTGGCTTTAACTGGTCCGATCTTTACTCCTGCAACATAATGGCGGATGCGATAAATATGCTTTATACCGCAATTAAATCATTTTTTGACTCGTGTGTTCCGATGTACTATCCGTCAATCTTTAAGCCTCCTTGGTTTAATAAAGAGTTGACACACCTAAGAAATGTAAAGTCCAGACTCTATATAAAATTTAAAAATACCGGTTCTCAGTCCATCCTTTGTAAATATTTAAGCGCTCGGTTAAACTTTACCGTGCTTAATGCTCAGTGCTACAAAAATTATTTAAACCGTTGTAGGTTCCAGTTTGCACAGGATCCGAATCAGTTTTATAATTTCGTTAGCACTAAGCGATAAACAAGTTTTTACTACGGTAACATCGGATCAGGCAATAGCCGATCTATTCGCCAAGTTTTTTCAAACAAAATATTCAACTTTACCTCATTCCGAACAGCCATACTCTTATGCGGTATCTAAGTCGAATCTAATATTTTGACCCACTGTAAACGAAAGCTCACTGCTTAACGATCTTCAGCGGAAGCCTTGTGCAAGCCTCTACTGAAACTGTTTACCTTATCTCTGGAAACTTCACAATTCCCTCATATTTCCATATATGATATATATGGAATATATAGCTCATATATATGAGCTCTTTGTGATTCCTCTTCATAAAAAAGGTAGCAAACTGGATGCGAGCAATTACAGAGGAATCTTTAAATTGTCGGCTATCCCAAACCTTTTTGAAAATGTTATCAGGCATTATTGCTTATATTAAAGGAGGGAGAATAAATGAGTTGGTAGCGGGTTTTGGTCGAAGTACATTTTGTAAATGGTCAGCGGAAGCACTGGCTCTTTCCTCATCACTGCGAAACCAGGTGCCAGAGGGACAGTGGCATAATTGAAGCTATTGGAGATTTTAGGATTCTGTGAGTTCTCCACAAAAGCTGGTTAGTTTCTTCCTCTTGTTTAAGAGCATTGGCCTGCGTGTGGCTATTTTAGGCACGTGCCTTCTAGATCACCAGATCTATTGGACTGCCGGTCGATTTCTCGGTTAGTTCTGGTGTAGTTTGGTTTCACTGGCGGGGTCGAAGCCTTTGAAGCCGAAAAAAGAATTTTTTCAAGAGTGTCCGTTGACATGTCTGTATACGCCTTAGTAGATGGTGCTGGTTTCAGTTCCATGTGTGAACAATCATACTTTTTATATCTTGGCCAGTTTGTTCTAAAATTTGTGAGTCTTTAGGGTGGGTCGACTATGTGTGGTCGATTTATTTAGAAAAACAGGTGAGTGATCTGATGCTAAATATGTTAGTGCTTCGGCGGAGACCATGTTGCGGGGTACTTTTTTAGTAATTGCAAAATCGACCAAGTCTGGAATTTTTATGGGATATAGTCTAGCTTGTCTGGGTATAGTCTAGCTTGTTTTTCGGTTTCATAAGCGAATTGCACAACTGCTTACCCTTTGGCATCACAAGTCGAGATCCCCAATGGGTGTGCTTGGCGTTATAGTCACCCGTTTCGATGAATCTGTCACCTAGTGTGTTAAAGTATTCAATGAATTGATCCTCAGAGATTGGAACCACCACGCTGGTTGAGTTGTAAGACTATGGACGTAGACTGTAAGTGGTTTTTGTCAAAATTGTTTAACTGGTGGTGTACAACAAGTATCCTGGTATATGAAAATTGTATTTATTTGTGACGTGCGTTTCTGATAGTAGCATTACGTCGATGTTTTTTTCGTTAATGAACTGTGTGAGTTCTTGTGTATGCCGTGAAACGGCATTTGCGTTCCACAGAGACACCCGTAGGGATGCCATTATGGGGATTTTGAAGATACAAGAAGTTGTATCAGGTTATTTTCGTTTTTCATGAGCTCTTGCTCATGAAAGGAACGTCATGAAGTCATTCATGCTTTTCTGTAGGGGTGGCATCATAGCTTCGATGCCACTTTGTTAAGTCTTTTGGATATTTGTCAATGTATGCTCGGAATGAGCACTTCTTGTTGGTGGGGCATACTTACTTTTCCATTTTTTCTTTATGAAATTTTTATCCTTTTTTGGATTCAAAAGTTATTTTGCGATCTTATCTTATGTTATTTATTCGGTTCTCTTCCTCTAATTACAATGTCTTCTGCTGTTAACGGTGCTGTCTCTGGATATAGTCTGTTTCATGCGCGGAGATAATTACCAGGGTAAGGTGACAAGAATGAACTAGGAGAAGTTCCTGCTGAAGTGAACATATAAAAATCAAAACATATATGCTTGATGAACTCTGTCTGACCTAACCCTGCATCGGCGGGAAAAATTACCGAACTGCAATTCTACACTGAGAGAAATGAAATTATATTATATATATATTATATATTATATTATATTATATTATATATTATAAGTTTTTCAATAATTTATAAAAATGTGTACCCGATGAGGAGACTTAGTTTACATCTCTTTTGTATTTTTAATTTTTTTTTAATCAATTTTTTTTAGTATTTAATATTTTATTATATTATTTAAACTTATCTAATCTAATTATTTTCCCAAGATGAACACATTTTCAGAGAGTGTGCGTTTAAATTTTCGGGTTCAATTTAGAAAAATTCAGTTTTGTGTGTTCGGACAATTTCAAAGTATTCGTGGAAAATGACACGCTTTCATTTCAGCTCATCTGCGCCGGGAGATCGATCTTTCGCCGAGGATAAAAAATTTTAATCAGTTTTATTTACATAAAAAAATTTTAATTTGAAATACACTGAGAGATATTACGAAGAGAAATCTAGTTAATAGCAAACCAAATTTTATTTTCCCATTATACTCCGGGGAAAATCATGGAGGCTTAATAGCAAATGTAAACCAATTTAAGACATTTTTTTATTTATTTTTGAACTTTGGTTTCCATATGATTTAAAAAAGGAAAGATTTTGATGAATACATTGTGAAAAATTTATTGGACCTTAATGATATTGCGGAAGTAAACATAAATCATATATTAATTAATATCTAACCGAATTAACGCAACCCACTCTCTAACAGTTTTTTTTATTGTTTAGTGTATAAATATAGTGAAAAAACTACACTGAAAAAACTGAAATATGGGAAATTTTAAATAAATTATTTGTTTCTTCTTAAAAAATATATTTAGCAACTAGTGCTCTTCGCATCTATTTATTCATGTTTTGCTTATTTATTGAATCTTCCCTTTTACTTAAGGGACTACCAATATGTTTTCAAATCTTATTCTAAACTAACTAAGTATCATTTTATGAAATGATTCGTGCTGTGTGGCCTAACAAATTTAACGCTGGGCTGGTTGGTCGTTCCGGTGCAGTCGGCTTTGTCTCATACTCAAATAAGTTTTCTTGCCGGTATGGGAACAAACATATTTTTCGTACCTCGCCCAGTTGGTCCTATTGCTTGTAAGCCTACACGGTCGTTCGATGTGTTGTAGTTGGTGCAGAAGATGAAAGATTACCGGACAGTGATTAGATGAGAGTTCTGGAAGTGCCTCAGCTGTAATCATTGATTGATATATTCTTTTTGTGATGGGAAAGTTAATAAAATCTGGAAGCTTCATGGGATCTGCTGGCCAGTATGTAGGCGCTTCCGGGGAAACATAGTTAAGTTTGTGTAGCGGTTTGATGATTGCGTTGTACAGCTGTTTTCCTTTAGGGTTCGCTACATGTGCTTGGCATTCCAATAGCCAGCTGCAAAAAACCTTTCACGAAACGAGTCAAAAAGTGTTGTGAATTTTTTCTCAGAGATTGTAAAAGCGAGGTGGGCAATAGACAGCAGCCAGAGTGAGAGTACCGTTATGGCGTTGGAGGTTTATAGAGGTACATTGTAAGCCAATTACCAATAAGGTGGTGCTTAATTCGCAATCGTATTAGTATGCCAGTGCCTCCATGGGCCTTGCCATCCGGGTGATTAGTATAGTAAAACTTATATCCTGGTATTTGGAAGTTGTACTTTTCCGTAAGGTGAGTCTCTGAGAGTAGCATAACGTCAATGTTTCTGTCGGCTAAGAACTGAGCAGGTTCTAGCTTGTGCCGCAAAACGCCAATAGCGTTCCAGGTAGCTATTATTAAGGGAGTCATTATCCTGTTTTAGAAGAAACGAGCAGTTGAATAAGGATGTTTTGGTTCCTCATAAGCTCTTGCATAGTTTCTTGCACGAAGGTCATGAAGTCTTTCATACTTTGCTGCATCGAAAGCATGATCGCTTCAACGCCAATTGGCTGCTGTTGCATGTTCTGTGTGTTTATTTGTGTTTATTTGGTGAGGTGACTGCTGTTGGTGCTTGGATCCCTGATTTTAGTGCACTTGCAAAGAAAGAAATTGGCATTGTTAGGTGGCTGGCAGACGAAGGGATGTTAGTTGTAGTCGGTTCCATTGCTTTGTGAATTGTTGGTGTGATACGATCTCGAGCTGAATCCACTCGTTTGTTTAGGCGACTCTTGAGTTCCTTGTAAACAATGCATATTCGCCAGTCGTTTTTATCCTTAGGACAGTTTACAGTACTGTGGGCATCGCTGCAAACGACGCAGATTGATTTTGGGGTGCAGTACGCTTTGGTGTGTCCATATTCTTGGCAGTTGGTGCACTGCACAGGTTGCCTGCGCTTGTGTGGCTCTTCTACGGCTATCATTCGGTGCAGTAAACAGTGTAGCTTATCTATAGAAAGTACTTCATTTTTCTTGTTTTTCTGACTCGATGGATCCAGTTCGACTTTAAAGAGTGGCTGCGGCTCTTTGTTCCTGTTGAGAACGTTGATCACCGTTTTGGCGTTGAAGTTCTTCTCCTTTAGTGCCGCGATAATTTCGGATGAGGTCACTGATGACTCTATTCCTTTAATGACAACCTGCAATCCTTTGGCACTTTTCAACTGGTAGGTATAGTAACTCTTCCCAGCTTCGTCCAGGTACTTGGTCACTGATAGGTGGCTAGACTCATCCTGGCTCTGCACTTTCGTTTCTTGGATGTTGCCCTTAGTAAGAGGTGTAACATGGAACTTGTTTTCTCTGATAATTGCAGCTAGTTTTGTTAACCAGCGCACTTGAGGTTTTCTCACGTATATATATTGGTGGCGGCTTTATCTTCTTCTGCTCCTGCTCCTGCACTTCGCAGTCATCCAACAGTGCAAACCTATTTTAATTTGAGTCATTGGAGGCGTTGGCACGATTTATTTTTAGCTGTCGGTATTGAGCATAGAGCACGTGCCTTCTAGATCACCAGATCTATTGGACTGCCGGTCGATTTCTCGGTTAGTTCTGGTGTAGTTTGGTTTCACTGGCGGGGTCGAAGCCTTTGAAGCCGAAAAAAAAATTTTTTCAAGAGTGTCCGTTGACATGTCTGTATACGCCTTAGTAGATGGTGCTGGTTTCAGTTCCATGTGTGAACAATCATACTTTTTATATCTTGGCCAGTTTGTTCTAAAATTTGTGAGTCTTTAGGGTGGGTCGACTATGTGTGGTCGATTTATTTAGAAAAACAGGTGAGTGATCTGATGCTAAATATGTTAGTGCTTCGGCGGAGACCATGTTGCGGGGTACTTTTTTAGTAATTGCAAAATCGACCAGGTCTGGAATTTTTATGGGATATAGTCTAGCTTGTCTGGGTATAGTCTAGCTTGTTTTTCGGTTTCATAAGCGAATTGCACAACTGCTTACCCTTTGGCATCACAAGTCGAGATCCCCAATGGGTGTGCTTGGCGTTATAGTCACCCGTTTCGATGAATCTGTCACCTAGTGTGTTAAAGAATTCAATGAATTGATCCTCAGAGATTGGAACCACCACGCTGGTTGAGTTGTAAGACTATGGACGTAGACTGTAAGTGGTTTTTGTCAAAATTGTTTAACTGGTGGTGTACAACAAGTATCCTGGTATATGAAAATTGTATTTATTTGTGACGTGCGTTTCTGATAGTAGCATTACGTCGATGTTTTTTTCGTTAATGAACTGTGTGAGTTCTTGTGTATGCCGTGAAACGGCATTTGCGTTCCACAGAGACACCCGTAGGGATGCCATTATGGGGATTTTGAAGATACAAGAAGTTGTATCAGGTTATTTTCGTTTTTCATGAGCTCTTGCTCATGAAAGGAACGTCATGAAGTCATTCATGCTTTTCTGTAGGGGTGGCATCATAGCTTCGATGCCACTTTGTTAAGTCTTTTGGATATTTGTCAATGTATGCTCGGAATGAGCACTTCTTGTTGGTGGGGCATACTTACTTTTCCATTTTTTCTTTATGAAATTTTTATCCTTTTTTGGATTCAAAAGTTATTTTGCGATCTTATCTTATGTTATTTATTCGGTTCTCTTCCTCTAATTACAATGTCTTCTGCTGTTAACGGTGCTGTCTCTGGATATAGTCTGTTTCATGCGCGGAGATAATTACCAGGGTAAGGTGACAAGAATGAACTAGGAGAAGTTCCTGCTGAAGTGAACATATAAAAATCAAAACATATATGCTTGATGAACTCTGTCTGACCTAACCCTGCATCGGCGGGAAAAATTACCGAACTGCAATTCTACACTGAGAGAAATGAAATTATATTATATATATATTATATATTATATTATATTATATTATATATTATAAGTTTTTCAATAATTTATAAAAATGTGTACCCGATGAGGAGACTTAGTTTACATCTCTTTTGTATTTTTAATTTTTTTTTAATCAATTTTTTTTAGTATTTAATATTTTATTATATTATTTAAACTTATCTAATCTAATTATTTTCCCAAGATGAACACATTTTCAGAGAGTGTGCGTTTAAATTTTCGGGTTCAATTTAGAAAAATTCAGTTTTGTGTGTTCGGACAATTTCAAAGTATTCGTGGAAAATGACACGCTTTCATTTCAGCTCATCTGCGCCGGGAGATCGATCTTTCGCCGAGGATAAAAAATTTTAATCAGTTTTATTTACATAAAAAAATTTTAATTTGAAATACACTGAGAGATATTACGAAGAGAAATCTAGTTAATAGCAAACCAAATTTTATTTTCCCATTATACTCCGGGGAAAATCATGGAGGCTTAATAGCAAATGTAAACCAATTTAAGACATTTTTTTATTTATTTTTGAACTTTGGTTTCCATATGATTTAAAAAAGGAAAGATTTTGATGAATACATTGTGAAAAATTTATTGGACCTTAATGATATTGCGGAAGTAAACATAAATCATATATTAATTAATATCTAACCGAATTAACGCAACCCACTCTCTAACAGTTTTTTTTATTGTTTAGTGTATAAATATAGTGAAAAAACTACACTGAAAAAACTGAAATATGGGAAATTTTAAATAAATTATTTGTTTCTTCTTAAAAAATATATTTAGCAACTAGTGCTCTTCGCATCTATTTATTCATGTTTTGCTTATTTATTGAATCTTCCCTTTTACTTAAGGGACTACCAATATGTTTTCAAATCTTATTCTAAACTAACTAAGTATCATTTTATGAAATGATTCGTGCTGTGTGGCCTAACAAATTTAACGCTGGGCTGGTTGGTCGTTCCGGTGCAGTCGGCTTTGTCTCATACTCAAATAAGTTTTCTTGCCGGTATGGGAACAAACATATTTTTCGTACCTCGCCCAGTTGGTCCTATTGCTTGTAAGCCTACACGGTCGTTCGATGTGTTGTAGTTGGTGCAGAAGATGAAAGATTACCGGACAGTGATTAGATGAGAGTTCTGGAAGTGCCTCAGCTGTAATCATTGATTGATATATTCTTTTTGTGATGGGAAAGTTAATAAAATCTGGAAGCTTCATGGGATCTGCTGGCCAGTATGTAGGCGCTTCCGGGGAAACATAGTTAAGTTTGTGTAGCGGTTTGATGATTGCGTTGTACAGCTGTTTTCCTTTAGGGTTCGCTACATGTGCTTGGCATTCCAATAGCCAGCTGCAAAAAACCTTTCACGAAACGAGTCAAAAAGTGTTGTGAATTTTTTCTCAGAGATTGTAAAAGCGAGGTGGGCAATAGACAGCAGCCAGAGTGAGAGTACCGTTATGGCGTTGGAGGTTTATAGAGGTACATTGTAAGCCAATTACCAATAAGGTGGTGCTTAATTCGCAATCGTATTAGTATGCCAGTGCCTCCATGGGCCTTGCCATCCGGGTGATTAGTATAGTAAAACTTATATCCTGGTATTTGGAAGTTGTACTTTTCCGTAAGGTGAGTCTCTGAGAGTAGCATAACGTCAATGTTTCTGTCGGCTAAGAACTGAGCAGGTTCTAGCTTGTGCCGCAAAACGCCAATAGCGTTCCAGGTAGCTATTATTAAGGGAGTCATTATCCTGTTTTAGAAGAAACGAGCAGTTGAATAAGGATGTTTTGGTTCCTCATAAGCTCTTGCATAGTTTCTTGCACGAAGGTCATGAAGTCTTTCATACTTTGCTGCATCGAAAGCATGATCGCTTCAACGCCAATTGGCTGCTGTTGCATGTTCTGTGTGTTTATTTGTGTTTATTTGGTGAGGTGACTGCTGTTGGTGCTTGGATCCCTGATTTTAGTGCACTTGCAAAGAAAGAAATTGGCATTGTTAGGTGGCTGGCAGACGAAGGGATGTTAGTTGTAGTCGGTTCCATTGCTTTGTGAATTGTTGGTGTGATACGATCTCGAGCTGAATCCACTCGTTTGTTTAGGCGACTCTTGAGTTCCTTGTAAACAATGCATATTCGCCAGTCGTTTTTATCCTTAGGACAGTTTACAGTACTGTGGGCATCGCTGCAAACGACGCAGATTGATTTTGGGGTGCAGTACGCTTTGGTGTGTCCATATTCTTGGCAGTTGGTGCACTGCACAGGTTGCCTGCGCTTGTGTGGCTCTTCTACGGCTATCATTCGGTGCAGTAAACAGTGTAGCTTATCTATAGAAAGTACTTCATTTTTCTTGTTTTTCTGACTCGATGGATCCAGTTCGACTTTAAAGAGTGGCTGCGGCTCTTTGTTCCTGTTGAGAACGTTGATCACCGTTTTGGCGTTGAAGTTCTTCTCCTTTAGTGCCGCGATAATTTCGGATGAGGTCACTGATGACTCTATTCCTTTAATGACAACCTGCAATCCTTTGGCACTTTTCAACTGGTAGGTATAGTAACTCTTCCCAGCTTCGTCCAGGTACTTGGTCACTGATAGGTGGCTAGACTCATCCTGGCTCTGCACTTTCGTTTCTTGGATGTTGCCCTTAGTAAGAGGTGTAACATGGAACTTGTTTTCTCTGATAATTGCAGCTAGTTTTGTTAACCAGCGCACTTGAGGTTTTCTCACGTATATATATTGGTGGCGGCTTTATCTTCTTCTGCTCCTGCTCCTGCACTTCGCAGTCATCCAACAGTGCAAACCTATTTTAATTTGAGTCATTGGAGGCGTTGGCACGATTTATTTTTAGCTGTCGGTATTGAGCATAGAGTTGATGTTGATGCTGTTGCAGTTCTTGTTGTAGTTGTTGTTGCTAAAGGTGTAGTTGCAGTCGATATCGTGATTGCTGTGCTGGTAGCTGAAGAGCTTGACACCGTTTGGAACGGGGAGAGCTTGAGAGAGACGCTCTCAGTGCTTTCTGGTTCATTACGTGCAGCCATAAGCATTGGTGAGCAAGACCGCGATCGTTGGCATTCTGCAGGTGTTAGGTCATTGGGTGGATGATTTGGAACTCGCGGGAGTTACCTCCGGGGTGCTTCGCGAGGTTTTGTAATACAGAGGAGAGAGGAGTTGTATGATCCAGAATGTAGCCTCGGCTGTCTCCAGAGAATTTGATCAGATATTTGTTGTGGGATTAAATAGTAGGTACGTCCACAAGTGCTTGCTGCTCAGCCTCGACTGCTCGTCGTCTTTATTCTTGGTCTTAAATAAGCTAACAGTGAATATGTACGTGTGTGTTACAATGTTAAAGTTCTTAGAATTAAAGTATCTGACACAGCAGAAAGTATGAGTATGTTTATAAGTATGTATATGGAATTTTATGCGTTGCCCTGTCTGAGCGAAAAGAATGTGGTGTCAGCTTTTTGGGCGGATGTCGGCGGCTGACTCGTCGTTGATGTTTATGTCACAACTTTGTATCGCAAAGCTTCCTGGTTCGGGGTGGTGTATGGTACCGATGGGTCGGTAACTCTGACACGACGGTGAAGTACGCATTGTTCCGCTTCGAAGAGATATATTCGGCGCTCGTCTTGATATTTTTGCCGCTGAGCACGCAATTCGAGTTGGCTCATTTTAGAACGATCGATTTGTTCGTTGTCTATTTTTTTTTTTTTTTAGTTTTACTTTATTATTTCACACACCAAAAATTTTATAGTATAGCAATTTAACATTACCAATAGCGCCTCTTTCGCTTTCAATTTATTTATTTATTTTATGTTATTAACTATTTGCTTCATTAAAGTCAAGTGATTTTATACTGAGCTCGATGAAAACACGTATGTTCACTTGAAAAGCCACAGACAGACTACTATAACTTACTTGAATAGCTTTTATAATTTTTTTTTTAAATTTCTACATAAACATTTCCTTAAATTAATTTAGTTTGTATTTATTTATGTACGTATTAAATGTATTATGTACTTATTATTAATTATTATAAGTATTGTTATTAATTATTAGTCACCAACCAGAATACAAAAATGAATTTCTAAAAATTTAAATACTGAATTCGGCTGATGTTTCTCCGGACATAGGGCACCAAGGGGCCACTAGAGCCATCCTCTTAAGGAGTGTGGTCATAGGTAAGGTTTGGCAATCCGCG
The DNA here is from genome assembly GCF_000001215.4 of Drosophila melanogaster. Lineage (NCBI taxonomy): Eukaryota > Metazoa > Arthropoda > Insecta > Diptera > Drosophilidae > Drosophila > Drosophila melanogaster. Next base: position 3,331,051 of record NT_033777.3, on the reverse strand, counting down.
AACACAATTACGGTGTTTCGCTGGCACCAAATTCTCGTGCATTTTTTTCTTTTCTAGAGCTGTATATTAATGTGCTTCCTCCGAATTTGTATACCAGCTATATTCTATATTCTCTTGCACGCTCAATTATTGATCTTATTCATTAATGTCTGTAGCGAAAAGGTATCTGTACAAGCAAGACCACCACACCAAACGCCATGAGCTAGCGCCGGATTCTAAGTCGTGCACCCACAAGAACTGGTTCCCTCGCCTTCCATCAATCTATTTCGTTACATGTTTCATTATCTTAAATGATAAGCTGTTCCTATCGTAAGAAAAGTAAATTTTTTGTATTATATTATTATTATTATATAATAAATATTATTATAATTCTTTGAAAAGTAGGTTAGAGGCAGACGCGTTTCCGGCCCTATGAGGCATATATATTCTTGATCGGGATTAATAGCCGAGTCGATCTGGCCATTTCCGTCTGTCCGTATGAACGTCGAGATTTCGGAACTATAAGAACTATAAAGTTCAGATTCAGGATACAGATTCTATAGACAAAGACGCAGTGCAAGTTTGTTGACCCATTTTGCCACGCCCACTCAAACGCCCTAAGACCGGTTGTAACGCCCTACAACCGCCCAAAACTGACACGCCCTTTGACACTTTTGATATTTTTTCATTTTTGAGGTAAAGGAGAAGGAAGCTTCTTTTATCCTTTTTTTAATTCTAACCTAAATTTTTTTTTCCAGGCAAACAAATCAGCAAGCTTTCAAAGCGAACGGTCGTGTTTTTTTTTTGCGCCCCGATTTTTATTTTGTGTTTGTCAAACCAGCCGTGGTTTTTAATAATCTTCTTTAATTATCATATATTTTAAACATAATTATTAAAGATCCGTTCGCTTCGCGAGTGATTCTTGTGTGATTTGTGCAGTAGTTTAAACAAATATACAAAGTATTTTGCATTTTTCGTCTTTGTGTTTTGTTTACCTTATGTGCGTTGTTCGCAGTGCTGTTTGGTGTTGTTTTTTGCATGCAAATTAACTTTTTGCGGTATAAATTATTTAAAAAAATAATTTTTTATTTTTTAATATTTTTATTGTTGTTAAACTTTTCAACTTATCACTTTATTACAAGACACTTATTGTTATCTATTTATACATTTATAAACCGTTTTTTTAATCCTCCCGAATCAGACTGATCTTCAAATTCTGAATCCTAATCCAATCAACCTCGGCCAGAAGCTTTTCTTTGACACTTTCTGAACTTTTGATAAAAGCTTTATGCTGAAATTATTCCACTGCATTGTGAAATTCAATTATGCTGATCGATGCAGTTTTTGATTGAAGCGTAATAAGTTGGCCGTGGTTTGGTCTCCAAGCGGAAGCTGTGTTTACGTTAAGTTTGGGTTATTTACTTTAGCGGGTAGCTAAGCGCTGGCAAAGGCAATGACAAAAACAAAGACAAAGGAAATGCCGACGAGATTGAGAATTGAAATTTGTTTATAAACTGTGGAAGGGTGCTATGTTTATGGGTTGGATAACTCGAGATTGAGAATTGAAATTTGTTTATAAACTGTGGAGTTGGATAACTTGCCCTTAAACTGCCCTTTTCGCTCTCACTATCTCTCTATCTCTAAATCTAAATTTCTCAGCGTGCAGAATGCGCTCGTGCGGTTTTTCTTAACAGCTCGCTTGAAAGTTTTGATCTTGTGTTTTTGTGCACAGTGATCTGATTTTAGATAAACATGGAAACCGTAAATGTTGTCTGCTTTTATAAAAATTGTTGCCAGGGTATTAACCCTGAGCAGCCAAAAATTACTTGTTGGCTATGTGATAGAATGGTGCATACTAAGTGCGCTGGTTTTAATGGCCGTACAACTGATGACCTAGCAAAGGGTAAAAATCTAAATTACTGTTGTGATGCTTGCCTTGTGGTTGCGAACGAGATGAAATCGTTTATGTGCCAAACTAAAGGTGGCTCGAAAGAACTGATCAACAGTTTTGGCATAGCTAGAGATACTTTTTGTCGAGCCGATGATCTTCTTTCCGCGCTTGATTCACAGTTTTATGGCCTTAAGCTATTAGATGAATCTCCAAAGCACCAAAAAGCCACTGGTGGTAGGCTGCCTAAGGCCCCGCAACCACGAGCAAATGATCAACAGGACTCCACAACCGATCAGCTGTCAATCGCAGAAAATCCGCGTGTGTTGCTAAGATCGGCAGCTAAAAAAGATTCGGAGCAATCCGATCAATCCGCTGTGGAGGGAGACGACCCTGAGATTGCTAAAAATTCCGAATTTTCTGCACTGGTTTCTCAACCAGTGATTCCACCTGTCTCGATTGGTTTACCACCACAAGGGAACATTGAGTCCGGACTACCGGCACAAGTTGGCACTTTAGAAATGCAATCTGCACTGGCCAAACCCACTCGCGGTGGTTCCACTAAAGAAACAAATTTTCGTTTCTCGGCTTTCCCTGATCAAACATCGTCTGATGTATTGTCTTATATACAAGACAAAACAAAAGCCGATAATATAAAAGTGGAAAAATTTAACTTCTCTTACGCTAGGGACATATAATCTTTCAAGATAACTGTCCCAAACGAGCTGTTTTCGACCATATGTTCGGGTGATTTTTGACCGGATAGTATGGTGGCAAAAGAGTTCGAAGCTAAGATCAAAAATAGGAAAAAGGGGCCCGTGGGAATTAAACTTCCCTCACGTGGCCAGACCACTGAACCATCCGCCTCTTCATCTTCTTACTCTTCAAAAAACTAACAACGAATCTTACTATCTCCTATCAAAATTAGAGGCTTGCGTAGCAAATTAACCAAATTGTATTGTGATAGTCTTTCATTTGCATCTCATATAATAGTGTTCACGGAGACTAACTCCGAAGTCTTCCCAGGTATGTACACTATATATAGGTATGACCCTTTCTGCAGACGGGTTGGTGGAGTCTTATTTGCGGTTAGATCTACCCTCGCGTCGGAGGAGCTATTTTTTGACGATTCCCGTAACTCGGAATTCTTATGCGTAAAGCTGTCTTTTTCCGACAGATCAGTTTATATTACGTGCTCGTATATTCCGCCATCTTCTGAATTCCCAGAATATCAGAATCATATGTCTGCTGTCCTGTCCATCTTGAAGAAACTGTCTGACAGGGACCAATTGGTAGTTCTAGGTGATTTTAATATACCTGGCACAATGTGGTCCCCAGAAAAACAATCGAATATCCTTCTCCCTTTAGCACAACATGATTTTATTGACGGCTTGCTCGACTTATCGTTGTCGCAAGTTAATTATATTCCAAAGTCTCTTGGTCGACTGTTGGATCTATGTTTTGTAACAAGTCCTGAAAGTGTGTTTCTGTCCAGGGTAGCACATCTTACTCAACCTGAAGATCCATATCATCCTACTTTCGAGGTAGGTACGGTATTAAAAGTAAATTCAGAGAAGTCAACAGAGCGAATTCCCTGTTTTCGGAAGGCAAATTTTTGGAGGCTAAACAATTTTTTAGCTGGCTTTAACTGGTCCGATCTTTACTCCTGCAAAATAATGGCGGATGCGATTAATATGCTTTATGCCGCAATTAAATCATTTTTTGACTCTTGTGTTCCGATGTACTATCCGTCAATCTCTAAACCTCCTTGGTTTAATAAAGAGTTGACACACCTAAGAAATGTAAAGTCCAGACTCTACATAAAATTTAAAAATACCGGTTCTCAGTCCATCCTTTTTAAATATTTAAGCGCTCGGTTAAGCTTTACCGTGCTTAATGCTCAGTGCTACAAAAATTATTTAAACCGTTGTAAGTTCCAGTTTGCGCAGGATCCGAAACAGTTTTATAATTTCGTTAGCACATATGGAAGGAGTCCTTTGTGATTCCACTTCATAAAAAAGGTAGCAAACTGGATGCAAGCAATTACAGAGGAATCTCTAAATTGTCGGCTATCCCAAAACTTTTTGAAAATGTTCAATCATATCACCGTGTCACGCATATCAACAACCACTAACCTCTTGGAGCTTACTTCTTTCGTAATACAGGGTTTCAAAAATAATCTTCAAACAGATGTCATCTACACGGATTTTAGTAAAGCAGTAATCATTATCTTCTAATAAGAAAACTTGATCTTTTAGGTTTCCCTGTTGATCTCCTAAATTGGATTTCAAGCTATCTGAATGGAGGGACCATAAGTCCTCTTTAAAAATTCTCTATCTTGTATTCTCCGAGTCACATCCGGTGTCTCACAAGGGAACCATCTTTTTTACCTTATTCATTAACGACGCAGACGATGTTAATTATGCCCCCAGCACAAGGACACTTCGTGCCATTTGGACTTGCAATCCGATCTAGACCGATTTCAAACATGGTGCCGTGATAACGTATTAGACTTTAATGGCTCCAAGTGAAAAGTTTTGACCTTTTGCCGTGCCAACCCAATACGCACGACTTATACTCTAACACGAGTTGATGATCTTGGTGTTCTTCTGGACCCTAAACTAAAATTTTCTGACCATATTTACGCTATTGTCAATAAGGCCAGGGGTGTGCTTGGTTTTATAAAAAGGTGGTCTAAGGAATTTAATGATCCTTACTTGACTAAAACCCTATTTATTTCGTTAGTCAGTCCGATTCTCGAGCACGGATCACCTGTTTGGAGTCCACAATACGCAAAATGGGGACCCACAGTTTTCAGTCATATTCATCGTGCCTTTGCTCTCCAGTCAGGTACTCAGCTTTCCTATATAAAAACCATCTTCCATTTTAATATCAGAAAAATTTCAGTATTTCACTTGACTTTCTCTACGTGTTTTGTGTACTCGTCAGACTGGAAGAAGGCAAGGTATCCAGAACAACATTTAAAGAACCATTGCGAGGTTCAATCTCAAAGTTGAATCTTTGCAACGCTAACGTCCCTCGTGCTAGTCGTGAATTTAAGTCATGATGAGACATTAACCAGTTAAGCGACGAATGATAGGTTATAATTTCAAAAGGAAGTCCTTCCACGTAGACCAAACATTCCTGCTCCGTGAAGGTATAATTTCGTTTTGTTTCTTTGAGACAAATGCGATAGAGCGCTCATCACCCTCTTCCGACAAGTGCACCACACCTACGCCTGGCTTACTAGCGTAGCAATGTATCGCAAAAGACTTCGGAAATCCGGACTACACAAGACAGGAGCTTTACTAAGAGTTCGCAGAACTCTTCTATTGCCTCTTTTGTTAAGCTAAACTTCCGCTTTGTTGTCATTAAATCAGTCATCGGTGCAGAAAGAGTTTGAAAATTCGAAACGAATTTCCGGTACCATCCACACATTCCAATGGAACTCCGCAAACTTTTCAAACTCTTCGGTAACGGAAAATCGGTGATTATGGCAATCGTATTCCACCGTCACCGATAATGTGGCCCAAATTGCGTACTCGTCGCATGCAAAAAAAAAATTTGAGATGCCAAAAGGCACGGACTGTAAGGGCCAATAAGGGCCTGCCAATATGCATCGTTTAGATACAGACTTTATATATACTCTTCTATTGGTAAACGACTCAATATACCATTTGTTTGCGGGAACGGATATTCATCCTTCTCCGTAAAGCTATTGACCTTGCGACAGTCAAGACAAATTCTAACTTTACCTGGCTCAGACTCTTCTATTACCCCTAATCGCAACATCCTGTCATGTCTTTTTCGCTATTCCCAAATCAATCGAGTCAGGAACTAGGTTAGTCTTGTCCAATCCTTAAGGCCAAAATGAGGGAAAACAATTGATCACATTTAACTTTGTCACCTTCAGATAATTTGTGATGATCCGCCACATCTATTGGTTGGTTAGGTCAGCGGGAAGAAGATCATATAATATCTGCCGTCACATTATTTCCACTTATCTACTTGAAATTTCTGCATTCTACTGCATCTTTTACTAAATCTCCTCCAATACACGTAATTGACGCGACTGAATCTAACAAACAATAAACAAGGCGATCCAATGAACGAATCGGTAAGAACTGTTTGGGATCTCGAGGTCCCGTCGGAATAGAACTGGTGTACTCCAATACACTTTTTGACATCTTTCCAAACGATTTTTTACAACGAGAACTACGAGATTCTGGGGATCCTTTAAAACTTGGAATACTGACATTCCTAAAATTAGAAATTTTGCTAAGCGGAGAATAGAGAGGTTTATTTGGTTCGTCGAGTTCGGTCGTTGTGGATTGATTTCGAGGCCTTGCAGTTTTTGAACACTTGCTGCAACTTGGTTTAAAGGTGTTTGCTGCACCGCACCCGTAACCAAAAACAAAAAACTCGTCTTTTAAGTAGGCATTCTTGGAAGCGGTGTCCTCCGATTCGGCAATTCTAACATACTACAGAAAAAGCTTCTATATAATAAGCTTCTTACTTTCTAATGCCGACCCCACCTCACCTTCCCACTACTGATATTCCTACAGTTGAAATTCCTAAAAGTTGAAATTTCCATTAAAAGTCTGATTCGTAAGTGCCTCGAACGTGTATATAAAATTTTCAACTGACACCCCTACTCCGGAATATTTTATTTTCCACCCATTTAGTATGTGGACTATTTTATCCGGTTATCAAACAAATCGTAAGTAGCACTTCGTGGCGAAGGAACAGGAATTGGCGTTGTTGAATAATACATCTCATTGGCACTGGGTTAATGAGCGGACACTTTACTTGCACTATCAACTACAGAAGGATTGGCCATTACTCGCTTCCTGCTTTCGGTAATAGAATTTTGTATCAACTCTGCAATCTTTTCTAAAAGCGTTGCTAGAAGCCTATGATTCTTGGGTAATAGTGTTATTGTATTTGCACTTATTGGGCTTGAACTGGCCTTATTGGTGTTAGACCCACAAACTGATGTTGAAGGTTCCCCGACTACCGTAGCGGTTTCTCATCCTATCCTTTCAGCTGGTTCGACAAGTGGTCTACAGACTAGTTTGCACATCGACAGCTCTCACTTTTTTTTTAAATGATTCCCGATGCATTTCCTGTGAAATTTATGGTATGTAGTTATGTACGAGTCTGGTGTAGTGATCTCTGCTGCACATATTGCGCAAACAGAATTTGACACACTAGGGGAGTTCCTAGTTGGCAATCTGTTTAACCCCATCATGTTTAAGTAAAATATAACGGATATTGATCCTGATCAAGAATGTATATACTTTATGTGGTCGGAAATGCTTCCTTCTGCCTGTTACATACTTTTCAACGAATTAAACAAGATAAAACTTAAATCGATAATATATTAAAAAAAAATTTACTTTTCTTACGCCAGGAAGAGTTTATCGTTTAAGATAATGAAACGTGTAACGAAATAAATTGATGGAAGGCAAGGTAACCAGTTCTTGCGGGTGCACGACTAGAATCCGACTCTAGCTCATGGCGTTAGGTGTGGTGGTCTTTCTTGTACATATACCTTTTCGCTACAAAAATTTATGAATAAGATCAATAATTGAACGTGCTGCAACAAAAGAATATAGGAGCTAGTAATATTTTCGGAAGAAGACAGCTCTAGAAGAGGAGAAAATGCACGAGAATTTGCTGCTAGCGAAACACCGGTGTAATTGTGTTCGCAGGTTGCCCTACCCTACCTATGACCACATTCCTTAAGAGGATGGATCTAGTGGCCCCTTTAAAAATAAAATTTTTAATAATCTTTGAAATACAAATTTTAAACAAATTATCATAATCATTTTGTTTACATTCTTGTATTACGCCATTTTTGTTATTGGCCAAATGATATACGATGTTTTTATTGTTTTAATGACAAGATATTTGCTTTTTACCAAAGAAATAAATTAAAATCTTAGTTTATTTTATAAACTTACAGTTGTTTCGATCACCGCCAAAGAGCTTGTGATATCGAAAAAAATCCGGACGTCCGCCAAAGTATTTTCCATTTTTGTTTAAGACTTCTTTTATTAAATCAACGTTATTTACCACTATGCAGCGAGTGTGCCCAAGAGATAGGGAATAAATGTCGCCATATTTTTTGGTCAATGTGCCAAAACCGTAAAAGGGGTTATACTGAAATCGTCCAAGTAAATTTATATTTCCGATTATTGGCCAAGGGTGTGGCCCCGGGGCCTGATCAAAACATTGATATTTTTTTTCTTGGTATAATAGTCCGATTACCACAAATGCTTTTTGCTTGCATTTTAAGAGTAAAAATACGTAAGAAATTAATATAATCGTAATCGCAATAGCGAATAGCACATAAAATACGGAAGTAAGCATTTTCAGCCTTAGTAAATAGTTCTCAACATACTCTTATATACAAAAACCCTTTCCAACAACAATAAAATTTCATAGGTCAAACGCATATTTAAAATAAATTCTATAAAAAAGAGAAGTAATTTTATTGTAGTCTTAAAACTTTAAGATGGTGCCTAAATAATAAAGCTTATAACTATACCAAACAAGGCGAATATATTGGTAAGAATATATTAAAGAGTATACTAGATGCTGGATGGTTTCCGATACCATTTATTTTATATATTCATGATCCGGATTACTTGTCGGGTCGATCTAACCGTATCCATCTGTCTGCCCATCTGTACGTCTAGATTAGATTAACCATGTTGATTATAGGGACCCCTACGCCGTGCAAGTTAATTTCAAAATCTTGTTGTCCACGCTAACGCCCATAATCGGTCCAAAACTGTCATCACTGTTAAACAATGGTTTCATTCTATTTCATTTTATTAGTTATCTAGCGGAATTCTCTTGATATGACAAAAACTGTTTGCCATTCCCACTCTAACGCCCATAATCCATAGCACTCCGACTAGTTGAGTAACGAGTATCTGATTGCATTTAAATAAAGTGACGAAGTAACAAAGAAATTGAAATTAAAAGTGTGGGCGTGACAGTTTTGCGGCTTTAAGGCGTTAGAAGAGGTTGGGGCGGTTCGTGGGCATAAGAGTGAGCCTGACTGATTTTTTTTTTTTGCAAATCGATAGTAATTTACAAGACAATACAAGAGAGAATGCCATTAGATATCCGTTACTAAGCTAGTGTGAATGCGAACGATAAAAGTGGGCGTGGCATTTTTGGGCTGTTTTAGGCCTTTAGAGTGATTGTGCAAAAAGTTTTTGGCAAACCGATACAAATTTACAAGTCTAATAAAATTATGAACAAATATTAGGGTTGTTGATAAGTTCATTAGTTTGATGGGGCTTATGTCATCAACTTCCCGGAAAAATATCGATATATCGATATTTTGATATATTATTATTATTATTATTATTATTATTTTGACAAATCGATACAAACAAATATAAAATTATATCAACGCATTTTTTAAAAGTGTGGGCACGGCAGCTTTGGGCGGTTCTCATTTTATTTCCCAATATCTACCTGTCATAAATAGGAATTTTTATCTCAGAAACTAAAATATTTATTTTTTTAAAGTTTTTTATAAAATTTTAATCACGGAGAGAAACGTTAAACAAAACCAATTAAGTTTAACACAACCATCGGTCAGCACAGGGACGTAAAGATGGATGACCCTTCCGACCAAGAGCGTCGCCTGGGTAGGGCAGGGGGGGCTGCTATGTGAGGAAAGAGGTGGAGAAAGTAACAACAATGGCGATGACGAAAAAGTGGAAAACGAAATCGAGACAACTGTGCCTGCTCCCGACTTAGGTGTTAGTATATCTAAAGGTCAGGACCTTCCACCGAAATGGCAAGACAAAGCTTATCGGAAGATTTAGCCCAGGATGATTGCAATGAAAACGATATTGGACGATATGTTGGACGCTCATCGCTCTTATCCTATGAAAAAAGACCGAACTGTTCAAAAAATGCTGTACACCGCCCAAGACGTATGATTTTTCCATGGACGCGAAGAATTTAAAAAGAAAATTCAACTATGCCTGGTTAAAAGCGTATTCGCCATGGTTGGTATATTCCCGTTGCCAAAAAGGTGCCTTTTGCAAATATTGCGCTTTATTTCCGCCAAATCCAAATTCATTTCACGGAGTATTGGGTTCTTTTGTCGTCAAGCCATTTGTTTAAAGATTTCCACGAACATAGCAAAAAACACATGAAAACCCACATTCATAAGACGGCACAAGAAGCTGCTGGATTATTTCTAGAGAATGTGCCTGTGGACGCACAAATAAATAAATACTCCCAAAACGTTATTCAGGAAAATATAAAGATAATAACATCTATTATTTTCTGTATTGTGTTTTGCGGATCCCACGACATGACGTTGCGAGGCAAGCACTACGGTGAAGGAATTGTAGAGGACTTATACAAACTTAGAATCGACGCTGGAGACAATGTTTTAAAAAAGCATATGGAGCATAGAAAAGGAAATGCAAGCTATAGATCAATTGAAATTCAAAATGAAATCATCAGCCTTTGTGCTGAAGTTCTAAAAAACCAAATTATACAATTAGTTCAAAATGCAGACGCATATAGCGTTATAGCTGATGAAACCGCTGATGTGTTTGGATCAGAGCAATTGTCAATAGGGTTGAGGTATTTCCATGAAGGCAAAAACGAAGTCCATGAATCGTTTGTCGGGTTTGTGGAAATAAAAACCAAAGACACTAGAATAACAAGATGCGTAACGCCATACGATTTAAATAATGAATGTTATGCACATAGAACAGATCTTTTAAACAAACTCATAAAAGTTTTGCTTTCTAAGCATTGTGAGTGGACTGTGATAGCTGATAGACAAAAAAAGCAAGCTAAGCTCAGCATTCTATGTCATAAATAAAAAAAATTAGCGTTATTTAAATAACTAACGACTGAAAAATCGAGCAATATATAATAAAAAACAATAGTGAGAAAAATAACTTAATTGGGGAATATGGAAATGCTTTAATGTTAAACATTAAAATATTTCAAGTCGACTCGAAGGTCATATACGTAAATATAAGACCCCATTACAATTGTAATAGCCTCCCCGTGGTGTTCCCTGGGTACCGATTATTACACATATTACACATAAATAATTATCAACATAAATATAAATATGTAAACGGTAGCTAATTCGAGAGGCGATTTTAACAAACGAATTTAAAAAGCTTTTTTTAATAATTATTTTATTTTATCATATTGCTATGAAATTGGTTGCTATATTGTTATAATATGTACAATGTAAATTCATTTTTTCGATCAGTATTGATTTCGGCCCGAAAATCGTCTTCTAGCACAACACGCACACACTCTTGTTTTTACTCACACAAGCAAGCAAATTATATTTTTAGATTTCTTACGCTCTCAGCGGGAGTGAGCGGAAAGAGAGTAATTTTGGCCGTCACCAAAAAAGTGACTGCATAGTGCCAAACCAATGTATGGCCGTTACGCATCTTGTTATTCTAGTGTCTTTGGTAAAACCACCCGGTAGAGTCGTGCCACAGATTTGCGCAGTACTCACGCGAGTTAAATGACCGCTTATTGCGTAATAGCATAACTATAAAGTTGCGATTTTCTGCACGTTCTTCGGACCTGACCACGGCTCTTCAGAATGAGGACATTAAGTGCATACTCACTAGTATGAATGGCAAGATTAACAACCTGCTATCCGCATTTGAGGCTCAACGGCACGTCACAAGAAAGACTAAGGGCGTAGTTTCTGAACTCTCAGCCCTCAATTACGAAGGGGCCACTAACGAGCACCGCTTGACGCGCAGTGCTCCTCAGACTGAGGAACAAAAGCCTACCAAAAAGGCTCCTCACAAAACGCCCAAGGGGTATGTGTCAAAATTTCAGGCGCTCAAGCTGAGCAACCACACGATTTGGACGCTGTGCGCACGGGAGCTCAAAGAATAGCTCTATCCTGCAGCGGACTGGACGAGTTTATTATATGAAGCAATTAACCCATAAGTCTCGAGTCGAAGGCCCCCGTAGCTAGTACTCATTAAATTTAATTAGATTTAGTATATTTATATATGTATATGTCGGCGCATACTTTTGTAAGCTGGTGGATGTGCTAGAATATTTCACAAGAATAATAATTTCATCATATTGTATTATGTGTTAGAATATTCCAGAAGTACAGTAATTTCATCATTTCGGGAAATCATTGGTATTTCGTCATATTACATTATTGCATACTGCGTTGCTATTGGTCGGCTGTATTTTTGTAGCTTTGGCATCTCCCGTTACAGCGCGGCGGCAGCGTGTGGTCGCTGTCGCCGAGTGTGGTTCGAAGGATAGCACGGAGAAGAAGTGAGTGACACAAATTAATTGTGTGTAGATCTTCGGTGCGTTCGAAACTCGCTGCGCGAAATGGAGAATAATAATTGTGCTCCGACATATATATAATTACAACTTCGCGGTTTGTTGGTTTATAAAAAAAAGTATTTTTATTGATCAAAAACTTAAGCGAATGTCGGAGACAAATTCACGTCTTACACAATTGAAGTATGAATAAAATCTAAATCTAATTTGCAAAGCGAACGCTTAGCAAACCCTTGGCTGAGCTTATTTACTTCTTCATATTGAGCGTACTTAGGCTCTCATTTATGTTTACGTTAATTAGGCGCTCTCTTGAGTGGATTGCGCATGGATATAGATCAGCCGAGTTTGAGCTACGTGGAAAGTTTTGACCCTTAAAGCTGTGTTAGCAGTTTTGACCCTCTGGTGGGAGTCGCGAATGCGGCTGCGGATGTTTATGTCTGTTGGATTGGGTGCATTCTTGAGTGGATCACTCATGGGTACTGATCAGCCGAGAACTTGAGCTGCGTAAGCGGTTTTGACCCTTTGGTGGGAATAACTGATTCGGCAGCGGATGTTAATGTTTACATTAGGGTAGGCTGGATTTGTTATTGTCACCAGAATTTGGGTTCTTATTGGATACATGATTTTATGACTTATATCCTAAGGCATTCTATGATTTTGTGTATGGCTGTTCCTATGTGGTTATGTATGTGTGTGTGTGTGTAAGTATATGTGGTCTTATACTATGGCACATATGCTACTATATATATATTTATTTATGTATATATTTACTATATTTAATTTTATTAAATAAATAAATAAATAATCCATTACCATTTTCCAAATCCATTACCATTTTACCAAACAATAGCACTCAAGACGCGATTTAGTCTACTTCTCACAAAAATCTAGTCGCAACTGATCCCCGAAAAATGGCTCGTGCCCTTTTCCCTATTGCCCGCATACATATTTTGTCTTTGAATGTTCCGTTTCTTACGATGCCTATGCGCTCGGCAACTGAGAGAAGGAATCGGCAAGAAATAAAATGGAAATAAATTTGTTGCAAATGTCATCGGATTTTCTGCTGGCGTAGCCGATGATTTTCTGATGTTATTTCGCAGCGATGAATTGTGGAACAGCAGGGTCCATATGCCCATCACTTTACAAGTTCTTAGACTTTAAATTTATATTAGTTTTGATCATAGCCTTAATATGATAATTTTGACAAATTTTTAGAAATAGAAATACGCAATACATTTTTTAAATGACTTTGCACGGAGGTCCTATTTTTTTAAGTGTTCGAATTTAATCGTGGACAAAAAACGTTTAAAAGATACGTTGCCGTATTTGTTTGTATTGCCACCAAAGCCATACATTTAGAAATTGTAAGCGATCTTATATCTTTTTAGGTAATGGAACAAATTTTGTAAAAGCTGGCAGTAAATTAGATAAAGAATTTAGATGGCAGAGAGCAATTTGAACTTATTAGATAACCATAAAAACATTGATAACCGAATTCAAAAACAAACATCAGTGGTTAATTCAACTAGTAATTTATTAAAAATTACAACCGAAATGTTAATGCAAATTTTAAGAGTACACACAAGGGACACATACCACAAAGCTACAAATAAGATGAAGCTTAGCTGCAAATGAGCGACTCATCCTCTCTCTACAAATACTCTTTTCTATGCAGGAGTATATGCAGGCCATGTGACTTTTGTATACATGCGTACATACTTTCCAAAACGCCACCTCAAAAGCTATATTTCTATACTTTTATTACTTACGAGGCTGTGCATGTCTTTCTGGGTAATAATTTTGATCCAGCATTCGCTGCGAGGAGCTGGGGAAACCCAGTAAAACCCAACCAGATCAATTGAACATATTATTTACATAAACTCAGTTTTGCGGACAATTTTAACTTAAAAGTCCAAGTCCATTTCTCAATGTAATGAATCTTGCAGATGGCAACGGCTTAGTTAGTATATCAGCATGATTTAAATCTGTAGAAATATACTAAATACAAATAAATTTATTTTCAACTTGTTCTCTTGTAAAATGATATTTAATGTCTATGTGCTTAGTTCAACAATAATTATACAAATATACAACCTATATTATCATCATAGATCTCTATTCGACCTTTTAATTCTAGTTTAATTTCTACCAATAAAGACTTGAGCTATAAGGCTCCAACACCTTCAAATAAGGCCATCTACTCTGCTTCGGTGGATGAAACTCCGACAGATTTTTGCTGCATTGTGTTCCATGAAACTAAACACTTTTCAAACATTATAAAAAAATATTCAGTAGTACTTCGTCTGTCTGTCTCATTTCCTGCCCAATCAGATATTTACCAATAATACTAAACTGTACTTTTTTCTCAAAAATCCCAATCTCAATTCAACAGTTCCTTTAAAATACCTTAAAACTCTTTTAAGACATAGCCATGTACATCAAACAACCAATCAAGTTTCTACATGGTGCCTCACCAGATTCTACAAATTTTAGAGCCTCATAGTTTAGTTTAAGTACTAACTGCATTGCAGTCTTCCATGTTACATTTTTCTCAACACGTTCTTTATATATGCAGATTGACTGAGACATATCTGACTTCTATTTCTATCAATTTTAATTCCGATAAAATATGGAACTTCTTTTAAATCAGTCACTTTAAATTTATTTAGAAGGTATGATTTAAATTTAGACATAGTTTCGGATTTACTAGTGGCAATTCTTACATTGGAACTGAGCCAGATTTTTTTTGGCGTAAAGTCAAATAATAAAGCTAGAGAGCTGCATTTTTGTAGAATTGGTGCATTTGACATTTAAAATACGTACGTGAAATTTCAAATAAATCGGATATTTATATATTTTATAATAATATATTTATATTATATTTATAATATAATTTAATATAATAAATTTAAGCTGAATTTTCTTTATGTATGTATTTAATATACATATAATCAAAATGTTCTGCATTTTTATTTTGAGACGATCTTTTGTTTATATTAAGGCTTGAAAGTAAAGGATCCGATGAATCCATGGACAAGAATAATGCATAAGAATAATTCGACTGGCCGTATGATTCAGCAAATTTTGGAAAGATACTTGGGCAAAGGTCTCTGTCACATGAGCTCCCGCAGGTAAAATGGATGCTCTCATGTCGTTGTATTTTGCTTTGGATAGAGAGCTGTCAATCAAAAATGTAAGTGCCTGAATTGGTGTGAGCGGTACTGGCTCTGAGAATATCAATTTCTACCTAATTTCAGTGGATGCAGTTGAAGTTGAAATGGTTTGCTTTCATACAAAGGCAGTATCGCCCATTTTTTTTCTTTTTGGCTGAAATTGATGCTGCATGGACACGAAGACTTGTATTATATTCTTCAATATTAGCCAGATCCATTGCTATTTTTCTTTTGAGCCGTGATCCTGCATCACTGTAAGGGAGTCGAGGTCGTCCCATTAGACCGTCTATAGCGACTTTTGGTTTGTTGTTGTTTTGGTCCACGGCAACCGCGCCTATAGCAAAATTGCTACCATCAGTAGTTAATGAAAAAGACTTTTTAAAATCTGGGTGTATTAATATGGGATCGGACGTTATTAACACTTTTAATTTTTCAAAAGCTAAGTAATAGTCTGAATCTTTGATATTTATTATTGAGCCTTTTTTTAGTCGTAATGTCATTGGTTTTGCTATTTTAGCGAAGTTTGGAATAAATTTGCGGTAAAAACCGCAAAGACCAAGAAATGATTTTATTTCCTTAGTGGACTTTGGTATAGGGAAATTCACTACGGCTTTAATTTTTGCGGGATTTGGTTTAATACCATCTGTTGTAATTATGTGCCCTAGGAATTCATTTTCCTTTTTTAGGAATTCGCATTTATCTAGCTGTAATTTTAAATTTGCTTCTCTGAGCTTTAAGAATACCTTTCGCAAAGACATTATGTGTTCTTCCAATGAAGTGGAATACACAATTATGTCATCCATATATACGAGACAGTTTTTGTATTTTAAATCTGCTAAGAGATTATTCATGCAACGTTGAAAAGTTGCGGGTGCATTTTTTAAACCAAATGGCATTCGAGTATATTCAAAATGACCATTTTTGGTTGAAAAAGCTGTCTTCGCTATAGAATTTTCATCCATTTGTATTTGATGAAAACCTATTGCGAGGTCAATGGTTGTAAAGTATTGGCAATTTCCAAGCTTATCCAATATTTCATCCATTACTGGTATTGGGTATTTGTCATCAACGGTTATTTCGTTGAGGTTGCGATAGTCAATGACTATGCGAAATTTCGATTTTCCCGATGCATCTGGCTTTTTGGGTACTACCCAAACAGGAGAGCAATATGGAGAATTCGATTTTCTTATGATTCCTTGTCGAATCATGTCTTTCATTTGGTTTTCGACTTCTTCGTCGAAGCTTTGTGGGTATTTATATGGACGTCTGTAAATTGGGTCTTCGTGTTTAGTTGTTATGACATGTTTAGTTGTACTTGTGAAGGTCAAATTTTCACCTTCTTTGTACTGTATGTCACTAAACTCGTATAAGACACTGGTGAGGGCTTTCCTCTCTTCATCGTTTAGATGATCAAGTCGAAATTCATTTGTTTCATTGAGTTCGTTGTCAATTACATAATTGACATACTCAATATTTGGGGAATCTAATAAGTTTTCTTTTAAACTCTCTTTAGGTGTTTCCTCTTCTTCGTTAATATCTTCAAGTCGCAATTTAAATGTGTATTTATTTAAAGTGACTGTATTGGATGTATAGCATATAGTTGCTTTGGAATCTTCCAAATATTCCCTGCCTAACAAAATGTCGTATTTTTCTGAGAATTTATGTAAATAAAATGTTTGCTTTGTCGGACATAATTTACTAGGTTTTAATGTAATTTTTGATTTTAAAATAATTTGACCGTTTATTGTGTGTACATCTAATGGAGCTTTTGAGTTGATCGGACAATTGAAAAAATTTTTGCTCATCAAATTTATTGATGAACCTGTGTCAATCAAACATTTGAGTTTGATATCGTTCATGGTTATTTGTATGAAGGGGTATGTTCTTCTTCTACTTCTGATTCCGATCCCGAGGCAAGTTGATGAAAATTTTCACTGGTATCAATTTTAGACTGACCAGTGGAACTTTCACGCTGCCTTTTTTGGGGCTGGTTAGTAGTAGAATAAGATGTGGGTTTTTGAAAATTTAGAGCGTTTTGCGCTCTACCTTGTTCTAACTTTTGTTTGAACTCATTGTATGTCGCTTGGTTGCTTTCAACTTTTTTTGAATTATTATTAATTATTTCGATTTTGACTTTGCTGTGCTTGAATATAATAAGGTTTTATACCTTGGTCATTATTATTTCCTTTATTCTTCTGAGAATCATTATTTTTACTACTGCTTTGTGGTGTAGATGGGCTGTTTAATTTAGCTTTAGCTTTTTCTGTATTTAATACAATTGTATCGTAAAGGCCTTCCCTTTGCGCTACTTGTCTTAATAATGTTGTTGTTGTAATGTCATATCTTGCTAATGTCATGAACATTCTGTCTGGAATTCTTTTATAAATTACATCTTTAATAGTATTAGCCATTGCGGCGGTATAAAGAGTTGTATTTGTATAATTATTTTCTAATGATAATTTACTTGAAATTTCGAACATCTTATTTTCTAGTTCTTCTACAAACTTACGAATACTACCACTCCAGTAGGTGTTGTAAAGTCTTCTTAGCAACTCTTCGTATGGGATTTGGGTTTTAAAATTCATCAATGAATGTACACTATGTTGCCTCTTGTCTGTTGTCGGGTATAGGGACATCACGAAGTCCACACGTCTCACAAATGATGCCAGTTCTCTTGTGGAACCGTCAAATGTTGAGATGTGACGAATCTGGCCCAAAGCCTGATTCAAATGTAATTCAGATAGAATCATAATTTGTTCGCTGGGTTGTGCCATGTTGTTGGCTATAGTTGATTTTTCTTTGAATCACTTGGTAGATTGATACCGGGGTTTTATTTATTTATTTATTTATTTTTTTTTTTTATTTAAAATTCGCACACCTTTGTAGCAGTCCAATCAATGCTAGATGGGCTACACAACACTGACCTGGTAACAGTCACACCTTTTATTTATTTTGGTGGGTCACACTTTAATGGTCACTTGCAGTTTTTTAATTTATATTTGTATTAATAGTATCCAACATCGAGAGTTAGATAACTGTTCACAAATATTTTGTCACATAAGTTCTTTTGCGGATCTGCTTTGTATAAACTGAAGCACAAGCGAAACTTTGTTCGTCACGAGTTATTATTAATCTCGAACTAATCTATTAGCTCTAAGAGATTATGTTCACACGCGGATCCTACCGACTGCGCCAATTACAACTTCGCGGTTTGTTGGTTTATAAAAAAAAGTATTTTTATTGATCAAAAACTTAAGCGAATGTCGGAGACAAATTCACGTCTTACACAATTGAAGTATGAATAAAATCTAAATCTAATTTGCAAAGCGAACGCTTAGCAAACCCTTGGCTGAGCTTATTTACTTCTTCATATTGAGCGTACTTAGGCTCTCATTTATGTTTACGTTAATTAGGCGCTCTCTTGAGTGGATTGCGCATGGATATAGATCAGCCGAGTTTGAGCTACGTGGAAAGTTTTGACCCTTAAAGCTGTGTTAGCAGTTTTGACCCTCTGGTGGGAGTCGCGAATGCGGCTGCGGATGTTTGTCTGTTGGATTGGGTGCATTCTTGAGTGGATCACTCATGGGTACTGATCAGCCGAGAACTTGAGCTGCGTAAGCGGTTTTGACCCTTTGGTGGGAATAACTGATTCGGCAGCGGATGTTAATGTTTACATTAGGGTAGGCTGGATTTGTTATTGTCACCAGAATTTGGGTTCTTATTGGATACATGATTTTATGACTTATATCCTAAGGCATTCTATGATTTTGTGTATGGCTGTTCCTATGTGGTTATGTATGTGTGTGTGTGTGTAAGTATATGTGGTCTTATACTATGGCACATATGCTACTATATATATATTTATTTATGTATATATTTACTATATTTAATTTTATTAAATAAATAAATAAATAATCCATTACCATTTTCCAAATCCATTACCATTTTACCAAACAATAGCACTCAAGACGCGATTTAGTCTACTTCTCACAAAAATCTAGTCGCAACTGATCCCCGAAAAATGGCTCGTGCCCTTTTCCCTATTGCCCGCATACATATTTTGTCTTTGAATGTTCCGTTTCTTACGATGCCTATGCGCTCGGCAACTGAGAGAAGGAATCGGCAAGAAATAAAATGGAAATAAATTTGTTGCAAATGTCATCGGATTTTCTGCTGGCGTAGCCGATGATTTTCTGATGTTATTTCGCAGCGATGAATTGTGGAACAGCAGGGTCCATATGCCCATCACTTTACAAGTTCTTAGACTTTAAATTTATATTAGTTTTGATCATAGCCTTAATATGATAATTTTGACAAATTTTTAGAAATAGAAATACGCAATACATTTTTTAAATGACTTTGCACGGAGGTCCTATTTTTTTAAGTGTTCGAATTTAATCGTGGACAAAAAACGTTTAAAAGATACGTTGCCGTATTTGTTTGTATTGCCACCAAAGCCATACATTTAGAAATTGTAAGCGATCTTATATCTTTTTAGGTAATGGAACAAATTTTGTAAAAGCTGGCAGTAAATTAGATAAAGAATTTAGATGGCAGAGAGCAATTTGAACTTATTAGATAACCATAAAAACATTGATAACCGAATTCAAAAACAAACATCAGTGGTTAATTCAACTAGTAATTTATTAAAAATTACAACCGAAATGTTAATGCAAATTTTAAGAGTACACACAAGGGACACATACCACAAAGCTACAAATAAGATGAAGCTTAGCTGCAAATGAGCGACTCATCCTCTCTCTACAAATACTCTTTTCTATGCAGGAGTATATGCAGGCCATGTGACTTTTGTATACATGCGTACATACTTTCCAAAACGCCACCTCAAAAGCTATATTTCTATACTTTTATTACTTACGAGGCTGTGCATGTCTTTCTGGGTAATAATTTTGATCCAGCATTCGCTGCGAGGAGCTGGGGAAACCCAGTAAAACCCAACCAGATCAATTGAACATATTATTTACATAAACTCAGTTTTGCGGACAATTTTAACTTAAAAGTCCAAGTCCATTTCTCAATGTAATGAATCTTGCAGATGGCAACGGCTTAGTTAGTATATCAGCATGATTTAAATCTGTAGAAATATACTAAATACAAATAAATTTATTTTCAACTTGTTCTCTTGTAAAATGATATTTAATGTCTATGTGCTTAGTTCAACAATAATTATACAAATATACAACCTATATTATCATCATAGATCTCTATTCGACCTTTTAATTCTAGTTTAATTTCTACCAATAAAGACTTGAGCTATAAGGCTCCAACACCTTCAAATAAGGCCATCTACTCTGC
Source organism: Drosophila melanogaster (assembly GCF_000001215.4). NCBI lineage: Eukaryota > Metazoa > Arthropoda > Insecta > Diptera > Drosophilidae > Drosophila > Drosophila melanogaster. Next base: position 3,310,354 of record NT_033777.3, on the reverse strand, counting down.
TTCGGTGGATGAAACTCCGACAGATTTTTGCTGCATTGTGTTCCATGAAACTAAACACTTTTCAAACATTATAAAAAAATATTCAGTAGTACTTCGTCTGTCTGTCTCATTTCCTGCCCAATCAGATATTTACCAATAATACTAAACTGTACTTTTTTCTCAAAAATCCCAATCTCAATTCAACAGTTCCTTTAAAATACCTTAAAACTCTTTTAAGACATAGCCATGTACATCAAACAACCAATCAAGTTTCTACATGGTGCCTCACCAGATTCTACAAATTTTAGAGCCTCATAGTTTAGTTTAAGTACTAACTGCATTGCAGTCTTCCATGTTACATTTTTCTCAACACGTTCTTTATATATGCAGATTGACTGAGACATATCTGACTTCTATTTCTATCAATTTTAATTCCGATAAAATATGGAACTTCTTTTAAATCAGTCACTTTAAATTTATTTAGAAGGTATGATTTAAATTTAGACATAGTTTCGGATTTACTAGTGGCAATTCTTACATTGGAACTGAGCCAGATTTTTTTTGGCGTAAAGTCAAATAATAAAGCTAGAGAGCTGCATTTTTGTAGAATTGGTGCATTTGACATTTAAAATACGTACGTGAAATTTCAAATAAATCGGATATTTATATATTTTATAATAATATATTTATATTATATTTATAATATAATTTAATATAATAAATTTAAGCTGAATTTTCTTTATGTATGTATTTAATATACATATAATCAAAATGTTCTGCATTTTTATTTTGAGACGATCTTTTGTTTATATTAAGGCTTGAAAGTAAAGGATCCGATGAATCCATGGACAAGAATAATGCATAAGAATAATTCGACTGGCCGTATGATTCAGCAAATTTTGGAAAGATACTTGGGCAAAGGTCTCTGTCACATGAGCTCCCGCAGGTAAAATGGATGCTCTCATGTCGTTGTATTTTGCTTTGGATAGAGAGCTGTCAATCAAAAATGTAAGTGCCTGAATTGGTGTGAGCGGTACTGGCTCTGAGAATATCAATTTCTACCTAATTTCAGTGGATGCAGTTGAAGTTGAAATGGTTTGCTTTCATACAAAGGCAGTATCGCCCATTTTTTTTCTTTTTGGCTGAAATTGATGCTGCATGGACACGAAGACTTGTATTATATTCTTCAATATTAGCCAGATCCATTGCTATTTTTCTTTTGAGCCGTGATCCTGCATCACTGTAAGGGAGTCGAGGTCGTCCCATTAGACCGTCTATAGCGACTTTTGGTTTGTTGTTGTTTTGGTCCACGGCAACCGCGCCTATAGCAAAATTGCTACCATCAGTAGTTAATGAAAAAGACTTTTTAAAATCTGGGTGTATTAATATGGGATCGGACGTTATTAACACTTTTAATTTTTCAAAAGCTAAGTAATAGTCTGAATCTTTGATATTTATTATTGAGCCTTTTTTTAGTCGTAATGTCATTGGTTTTGCTATTTTAGCGAAGTTTGGAATAAATTTGCGGTAAAAACCGCAAAGACCAAGAAATGATTTTATTTCCTTAGTGGACTTTGGTATAGGGAAATTCACTACGGCTTTAATTTTTGCGGGATTTGGTTTAATACCATCTGTTGTAATTATGTGCCCTAGGAATTCAGTTTCCTTTTTTAGGAATTCGCATTTATCTAGCTGTAATTTTAAATTTGCTTCTCTGAGCTTTAAGAATACCTTTCGCAAAGACATTATGTGTTCTTCCAATGAAGTGGAATACACAATTATGTCATCCATATATACGAGACAGTTTTTGTATTTTAAATCTGCTAAGAGATTATTCATGCAACGTTGAAAAGTTGCGGGTGCATTTTTTAAACCAAATGGCATTCGAGTATATTCAAAATGACCATTTTTGGTTGAAAAAGCTGTCTTCGCTATAGAATTTTCATCCATTTGTATTTGATGAAAACCTATTGCGAGGTCAATGGTTGTAAAGTATTGGCAATTTCCAAGCTTATCCAATATTTCATCCATTACTGGTATTGGGTATTTGTCATCAACGGTTATTTCGTTGAGGTTGCGATAGTCAATGACTATGCGAAATTTCGATTTTCCCGATGCATCTGGCTTTTTGGGTACTACCCAAACAGGAGAGCAATATGGAGAATTCGATTTTCTTATGATTCCTTGTCGAATCATGTCTTTCATTTGGTTTTCGACTTCTTCGTCGAAGCTTTGTGGGTATTTATATGGACGTCTGTAAATTGGGTCTTCGTGTTTAGTTGTTATGACATGTTTAGTTGTACTTGTGAAGGTCAAATTTGCACCTTCTTTGTACTGTATGTCACTAAACTCGTATAAGACACTGGTGAGGGCTTTACTCAAAATAATTTGACCGTTTATTGTGTGTACATCTAATGGAGCTTTTGAGTTGATCGGACAATTGAAAAAATTTTTGCTCATCAAATTTATTGATGAACCTGTGTCAATCAAACATTTGAGTTTGATATCGTTCATGGTTATTTGTATGAAGGGGTATGTTCTTCTTCTACTTCTGATTCCGATCCCGAGGCAAGTTGATGAAAATTTTCACTGGTATCAATTTTAGACTGACCAGTGGAACTTTCACGCTGCCTTTTTTGGGGCTGGTTAGTAGTAGAATAAGATGTGGGTTTTTGAAAATTTAGAGCGTTTTGCGCTCTACCTTGTTCTAACTTTTGTTTGAACTCATTGTATGTCGCTTGGTTGCTTTCAACTTTTTTTGAATTATTATTAATTATTTCGATTTTGACTTTGCTGTGCTTGAATATAATAAGGTTTTATACCTTGGTCATTATTATTTCCTTTATTCTTCTGAGAATCATTATTTTTACTACTGCTTTGTGGTGTAGATGGGCTGTTTAATTTAGCTTTAGCTTTTTCTGTATTTAATACAATTGTATCGTAAAGGCCTTCCCTTTGCGCTACTTGTCTTAATAATGTTGTTGTTGTAATGTCATATTTTGCTAATGTCATGAACATTCTGTCTGGAATTCTTTTATAAATTACATCTTTAATAGTATTAGCCATTGCGGCGGTATAAAGAGTTGTATTTGTATAATTATTTTCTAATGATAATTTACTTGAAATTTCGAACATCTTATTTTCTAGTTCTTCTACAAACTTACGAATACTACCACTCCAGTAGGTGTTGTAAAGTCTTCTTAGCAACTCTTCGTATGGGATTTGGGTTTTAAATTCATCAATGAATGTACACTATGTTGCCTCTTGTCTGTTGTCGGGTATAGGGACATCACGAAGTCCACACGTCTCACAAATGATGCCAGTTCTCTTGTGGAACCGTCAAATGTTGAGATGTGACGAATCTGGCCCAAAGCCTGATTCAAATGTAATTCAGATAGAATCATAATTTGTTCGCTGGGTTGTGCCATGTTGTTGGCTATAGTTGATTTTTCTTTGAATCACTTGGTAGATTGATACCGGGGTTTTAATTATTTATTTTATTTATTTTTTTTTTTTATTTAAAATTCGCACACCTTTGTAGCAGTCCAATCAATGCTAGATGGGCTACACAACACTGACCTGGTAACAGTCACACCTTTTATTTATTTTGGTGGGTCACACTTTAATGGTCACTTGCAGTTTTTTAATTTATATTTGTATTAATAGTATCCAACATCGAGAGTTAGATAACTGTTCACAAATATTTTGTCACATAAGTTCTTTTGCGGATCTGCTTTGTATAAACTGAAGCACAAGCGAAACTTTGTTCGTCACGAGTTATTATTAATCTCGAACTAATCTATTAGCTCTAAGAGATTATGTTCACACGCGGATCCTACCGACTGCGCCAATTACAACTTCGCGGTTTGTTGGTTTATAAAAAAAAGTATTTTTATTGATCAAAAACTTAAGCGAATGTCGGAGACAAATTCACGTCTTACACAATTGAAGTATGAATAAAATCTAAATCTAATTTGCAAAGCGAACGCTTAGCAAACCCTTGGCTGAGCTTATTTACTTCTTCATATTGAGCGTACTTAGGCTCTCATTTATGTTTACGTTAATTAGGCGCTCTCTTGAGTGGATTGCGCATGGATATAGATCAGCCGAGTTTGAGCTACGTGGAAAGTTTTGACCCTTAAAGCTGTGTTAGCAGTTTTGACCCTCTGGTGGGAGTCGCGAATGCGGCTGCGGATGTTTATGTCTGTTGGATTGGGTGCATTCTTGAGTGGATCACTCATGGGTACTGATCAGCCGAGAACTTGAGCTGCGTAAGCGGTTTTGACCCTTTGGTGGGAATAACTGATTCGGCAGCGGATGTTAATGTTTACATTAGGGTAGGCTGGATTTGTTATTGTCACCAGAATTTGGGTTCTTATTGGATACATGATTTTATGACTTATATCCTAAGGCATTCTATGATTTTGTGTATGGCTGTTCCTATGTGGTTATGTATGTGTGTGTGTGTGTAAGTATATGTGGTCTTATACTATGGCACATATGCTACTATATATATATTTATTTATGTATATATTTACTATATTTAATTTTATTAAATAAATAAATAAATAATCTATTACCATTTTCCAAATCCATTACCATTTTACCAAACAATAGCACTCAAGACGCGATTTGGTCTACTTCTCACAAAAATCTAGTCGCAACTGATCCCCGAAAAATGGCTCGTGCCCTTTTCCCTATTGCCCGCATACATATTTTGTCTTTGAATGTTCCGTTTCTTACGATGCCTATGCGCTCGGCGACTGAGAGAAGGAATCGGCAAGAAATAAAATGGAAATAAATTTGTTGCAAATGTCATCGGATTTTCTGCTGGCGTAGCCGATGATTTTCTGATGTTATTTCGCAGCGATGAATTGTGGAACAGCAGGGTCCATATGCCCATCACTTTACAAGTTCTTAGACTTTAAATTTATATTAGTTTTGATCATAGCCTTAATATGATAATTTTGACAAATTTTTAGAAATAGAAATACGCAATACATTCCACAGTCCACACGTCTCACAAATGATGCCAGTTCTCTTGTGGAACCGTCAAATGTTGAGATGTGACGAATCTGGCCCAAAGCCTGATTCAAATGTATTTCAGATAGAATCATAATTTGTTCGCTGGGTTGTGCCATGTTGTTGGCTATAGTTGATTTTTCTTTGAATCACTTGGTAGATTGATACCGGGGTTTTATTTATTTATTTATTTATTTTTTTTTTTTATTTAAAATTCGCACACCTTTGTAGCAGTCCAATCAATGCTAGATGGGCTACACAACACTGACCTGGTAACAGTCACACCTTTTATTTATTTTGGTGGGTCACACTTTAATGGTCACTTGCAGTTTTTTAATTTATATTTGTATTAATAGTATCCAACATCGAGAGTTAGATAACTGTTCACAAATATTTTGTCACATAAGTTCTTTTGCGGATCTGCTTTGTATAAACTGAAGCACAAGCGAAACTTTGTTCGTCACGAGTTGCGCTTTATTAATCTCGAACTAATCTATTAGCTCTAAGAGATTATGTTCACACGCGGATCCTACCGACTGCGCCAATTACAACTTCGCGGTTTGTTGGTTTATAAAAAAAAGTATTTTTATTGATCAAAAACTTAAGCGAATGTCGGAGACAAATTCACGTCTTACACAATTGAAGTATGAATAAAATCTAAATCTAATTTGCAAAGCGAACGCTTAGCAAACCCTTGGCTGAGCTTATTTACTTCTTCATATTGAGCGTACTTAGGCTCTCATTTATGTTTACGTTAATTAGGCGCTCTCTTGAGTGGATTGCGCATGGATATAGATCAGCCGAGTTTGAGCTACGTGGAAAGTTTTGACCCTTAAAGCTGTGTTAGCAGTTTTGACCCTCTGGTGGGAGTCGCGAATGCGGCTGCGGATGTTTATGTCTGTTGGATTGGGTGCATTCTTGAGTGGATCACTCATGGGTACTGATCAGCCGAGAACTTGAGCTGCGTAAGCGGTTTTGACCCTTTGGTGGGAATAACTGATTCGGCAGCGGATGTTAATGTTTACATTAGGGTAGGCTGGATTTGTTATTGTCACCAGAATTTGGGTTCTTATTGGATACATGATTTTATGACTTATATCCTAAGGCATTCTATGATTTTGTGTATGGCTGTTCCTATGTGGTTATGTATGTGTGTGTGTGTGTAAGTATATGTGGTCTTATACTATGGCACATATGCTACTATATATATATTTATTTATGTATATATTTACTATATTTAATTTTATTAAATAAATAAATAAATAATCCATTACCATTTTCCAAATCCATTACCATTTTACCAAACAATAGCACTCAAGACGCGATTTAGTCTACTTCTCACAAAAATCTAGTCGCAACTGATCCCCGAAAAATGGCTCGTGCCCTTTTCCCTATTGCCCGCATACATATTTTGTCTTTGAATGTTCCGTTTCTTACGATGCCTATGCGCTCGGCAACTGAGAGAAGGAATCGGCAAGAAATAAAATGGAAATAAATTTGTTGCAAATGTCATCGGATTTTCTGCTGGCGTAGCCGATGATTTTCTGATGTTATTTCGCAGCGATGAATTGTGGAACAGCAGGGTCCATATGCCCATCACTTTACAAGTTCTTAGACTTTAAATTTATATTAGTTTTGATCATAGCCTTAATATGATAATTTTGACAAATTTTTAGAAATAGAAATACGCAATACATTTTTTAAATGACTTTGCACGGAGGTCCTATTTTTTTAAGTGTTCGAATTTAATCGTGGACAAAAAACGTTTAAAAGATACGTTGCCGTATTTGTTTGTATTGCCACCAAAGCCATACATTTAGAAATTGTAAGCGATCTTATATCTTTTTAGGTAATGGAACAAATTTTGTAAAAGCTGGCAGTAAATTAGATAAAGAATTTAGATGGCAGAGAGCAATTTGAACTTATTAGATAACCATAAAAACATTGATAACCGAATTCAAAAACAAACATCAGTGGTTAATTCAACTAGTAATTTATTAAAAATTACAACCGAAATGTTAATGCAAATTTTAAGAGTACACACAAGGGACACATACCACAAAGCTACAAATAAGATGAAGCTTAGCTGCAAATGAGCGACTCATCCTCTCTCTACAAATACTCTTTTCTATGCAGGAGTATATGCAGGCCATGTGACTTTTGTATACATGCGTACATACTTTCCAAAACGCCACCTCAAAAGCTATATTTCTATACTTTTATTACTTACGAGGCTGTGCATGTCTTTCTGGGTAATAATTTTGATCCAGCATTCGCTGCGAGGAGCTGGGGAAACCCAGTAAAACCCAACCAGATCAATTGAACATATTATTTACATAAACTCAGTTTTGCGGACAATTTTAACTTAAAAGTCCAAGTCCATTTCTCAATGTAATGAATCTTGCAGATGGCAACGGCTTAGTTAGTATATCAGCATGATTTAAATCTGTAGAAATATACTAAATACAAATAAATTTATTTTCAACTTGTTCTCTTGTAAAATGATATTTAATGTCTATGTGCTTAGTTCAACAATAATTATACAAATATACAACCTATATTATCATCATAGATCTCTATTGGACCTTTTAATTCTAGTTTAATTTCTACCAATAAAGACTTGAGCTATAAGGCTCCAACACCTTCAAATAAGGCCATGTACTCTGCTTCGGTGGATGAAACTCCGACAGATTTTTGCTGCATTGTGTTCCATGAAACTAAACACCTTTCAAACATTATAAAAAAATATTCAGTAGTACTTCGTCTGTCTGTCTCATTTCCTGCCCAATCAGATATTTACCAATAATACTAAACTGTACTTTTTTCTCAAAAATCCCAATCTCAAATCAACAGTTCCTTTAAAATACCTTAAAACTCTTTTAAGACATAGACATGTACATCAAACAACCAATCAAGTTTCTACATGGTGCCTCACCAGATTCTACAAATTTTAGAGCCTCATAGTTTAGTTTAAGTACTAACTGCATTGCAGTCTTCCATGTTACATTTTTCTCAACAAGTTCTTTATATATGCAGATTGACTGAGACATATCTGACTTCTATTTCTATCAATTTTAATTCCGATAAAATATGGAACATCTTTCAAATCAGTCACTTTAAATTTATTTAGAAGGTATGATTTAAATTTAGACATAGTTTCGGATTTACTAGTGGCAATTCTTACATTGGAACTGAGCCAGATTTTTTTTTTGGCGTAAAGTCAAATAATAAAGCTAGAGAGCTGCATTTTTGTAGAATTGAGTCGAGGTCGTCCCATTAGACCGTCTATAGCGACTTTTGGTTTGTTGTTGTTTTGGTCCACGGCAACCGCGCCTATAGCAAAATTGCTAGCATCAGTAGTTAATGAAAAAGACTTTTTAAAATCTGGGTGTATTAATATGGGATCGGACGTTATTAACACTTTTAATTTTTCAAAAGCTAAGTAATAGTCTGAATCTTTGATTTTTATTATTGAGCCTTTTTTTAGTCGTAATGTCATTGGTTTTGCTATTTTAGCGAAGTTTGGAATAAATTTGCGGTAAAAACCGCAAAGACCAAGAAATGATTTTATTTCCTTAGTGGACTTTGGTATAGGGAAATTAACTACGGCTTTAATTTTTGCGGGATTTGGTTTAATACCATCTGTTGTAATTATGTGCCCTAGGAATTCAGTTTCCTTTTTTAGGAATTCGCATTTATCTAGCTGTAATTTTAAATTTGCTTCTCTGAGCTTTAAGAATACCTTTCGCAAAGACATTATGTGTTCTTCCAATGAAGTGGAATACACAATTATGTCATCCATATATACGAGACAGTTTTTGTATATTAAATCTGCTAAGAGATTATTCATGCAACGTTGAAAAGTTGCGGGTGCATTTTTTAAACCAAATGGCATTCGAGTATATTCAAAATGACCATTTTTGGTTGAAAAAGCTGTCTTCGCTATAGAATTTTCATCCATTTGTATTTGATGAAAACCTTTTGTGAGGTCAATGATTGTAAAGTATTGGCAATTTCCAAGCTTATCCAATATTTCATCCATTACTGGTATTGGGTATTTGTCATCAACGGTTATTTCGTTGAGGTTGCGATAGTCAATGACTATGCGAAATTTCGATTTTCCCGATGCATCTGGCTTTTTGGGTACTACCCAAACAGGAGAGCAATATGGAGAATTCGATTTTCTTATGATTCCTTGTCGAATCATGTCTTTCATTTGGTTTTCGACTTCTTCGTCGAAGCTTTGTGGGTATTTATATGGACCTCTGTAAATTGGGTCTTCGTGTTTAGTTGTTATGACATGTTTAGTTGTACTTGTGAAGGTCAAATTTTCACCTTCTTTGTACTGTATGTCACTAAACTCGTATAAGACACTGGTGAGGGCTTTCCTCTCTTCATCGTTTAGATGATCAAGTCGAAATTCATTTGTTTCATTGAGTTCGTTGTCAATTACATAATTGACATACTCAATATTTGGGGAATCTAATAAGTTTTCTTTTAAACTCTCTTTAGGTGTTTCCTCTTCTTCGTTAATATCTTCAAGTCGCAATTTAAATGTGTATTTATTTAAAGTGACTGTATTGGATGTATAGCATATAGTTGCTTTGGAATCTTCCAAATATTCCCTGCCTAACAAAATGTCGTATTTTTCTGAGAATTTATGTAAATAAAATGTTTGCTTTGTCGGACATAATTTACTAGGTTTTAATGTAATTTTTGATTTTAAAATAATTTGACCGTTTATTGTGTGTACATCTAATGGAGCTTTTGAGTTGATCGGACAATTGAAAAAATTTTTGCTCATCAAATTTATTGATGAACCTGTGTCAATCAAACATTTGAGTTTGATATCGTTCATGGTTATTTGTATGAAGGGGTATGTTCTTCTTCTACTTCTGATTCCGATCCCGAGGCAAGTTGATGAAAATTTTCACTGGTATCCATTTTAGACTGACCAGTTGGGGCTGGTTAGTAGTAGAATAAGATGTGGGTTTTTGAAAATTTAGAGCGTTTTGCGCTCTACCTTGTTCTAACTTTTGTTTGAACTCATTGTATGTCGCTTGGTTGCTTTCAACTTTTTTTGAATTATTACTTGCATAATTATTTCGATTTTGACTTTGCTGTGCTTGAATATAATAAGGTTTTATACCTTGGTCATTATTATTTCCTTTATTCTTCTGAGAATCATTATTTTTACTACTGCTTTGTGGTGTAGATGGGCTGTTTGATTTAGCTTTAGCTTTTTCTGTATTTAATACAATTGTATCGTAAAGGCCTTCCCTTTGCGCTACTTGTCTTAATAATGTTGTTGTTGTAATGTCATATCTTGCTAATGTCATGAACATTCTGTCTGGAATTCTTTTATAAATTACATCTTTAATAGTATTAGCCATTGCGGCGGTATAAAGAGTTGTATTTGTATAATTATTTTCTAATGATAATTTACTTGAAATTTCGAACATCTTATTTTCTAGTTCTTCTACAAACTTACGAATACTACCACTCCAGTAGGTGTTGTAAAGTCTTCTTAGCAACTCTTCGTATGGGATTTGGGTTTTAAATTCATCAATGAATGTACACTATGTTGCCTCTTGTCTGTTGTCGGGTATAGGGACATCACGAAGTCCACACGTCTCACAAATGATGCCAGTTCTCTTGTGGAACCGTCAAATGTTGAGATGTGACGAATCTGGCCCAAAGCCTGATTCAAATGTAATTCAGATAGAATCATAATTTGTTCGCTGGGTTGTGCCATGTTGTTGGCTATAGTTGATTTTTCTTTGAATCACTTGGTAGATTGATACCGGGGTTTTAATTATTTATTTTATTTATTTTTTTTTTTTATTTAAAATTCGCACACCTTTGTAGCAGTCCAATCAATGCTAGATGGGCTACACAACACTGACCTGGTAACAGTCACACCTTTTATTTATTTTGGTGGGTCACACTTTAATGGTCACTTGCAGTTTTTTAATTTATATTTGTATTAATAGTATCCAACATCGAGAGTTAGATAACTGTTCACAAATATTTTGTCACATAAGTTCTTTTGCGGATCTGCTTTGTATAAACTGAAGCACAAGCGAAACTTTGTTCGTCACGAGTTGCGCTTTATTAATCTCGAACTAATCTATTAGCTCTAAGAGATTATGTTCACACGCGGATCCTACCGACTGCGCCAATTACAACTTCGCGGTTTGTTGGTTTATAAAAAAAAGTATTTTTATTGATCAAAAACTTAAGCGAATGTCGGAGACAAATTCACGTCTTACACAATTGAAGTATGAATAAAATCTAAATCTAATTTGCAAAGCGAACGCTTAGCAAACCCTTGGCTGAGCTTATTTACTTCTTCATATTGAGCGTACATAGGCTCTCATTTATGTTTACGTTAATTAGGCGCTCTCTTGAGTGGATTGCGCATGGATATAGATCAGCCGAGTTTGAGCTACGTGGAAAGTTTTGACCCTTAAAGCTGTGTTAGCAGTTTTGACCCTCTGGTGGGAGTCGCGAATGCGGCTGCGGATGTTTATGTCTGTTGGATTGGGTGCATTCTTGAGTGGATCACTCATGGGTACTGATCAGCCGAGAACTTGAGCTGCGTAAGCGGTTTTGACCCTTTGGTGGGAATAACTGATTCGGCAGCGGATGTTAATGTTTACATTAGGGTAGGCTGGATTTGTTATTGTCACCAGAATTTGGGTTCTTATTGGATACATGATTTTATGACTTATATCCTAAGGCATTCTATGATTTTGTGTATGGCTGTTCCTATGTGGTTATGTATGTGTGTGTGTGTAAGTATATGTGGTCTTATACTATGGCACATATGCTACTATATATATATTTATTTATGTATATATTTACTATATTTATTTTATTAAATAAATAAATAAATAATCCATTACCATTTTCCAAATCCATTACCATTTTACCAAACACTAGCACTCAAGACGCGATTTAGTCGACTTCTCACAAAAATCTAGTCGCAACTGATCCCCGAAAAATGGCTCGTGCCCTTTTCCCTATTGCCCACATACATATTTTGTCTTTGAATGTTCCGTTTCTTACGATGCCTATGCGCTCGGCGACTGAGAGAAGAATCGGCAAGAAATAAAATAGAAATAAATTTGTTGCAAATGTCATCGGATTTTCTGCTGGCGTAGCCGATGATTTTCTGATGTTATTTCGCAGGGATGAATTGTGGAACAGCAGGGTCCATATGCCCATCACTTTACAAGTTCTTAGACTTTAAATTTATATTAGTTTTGATCATAGCCTTAATATGATAATTTTGACAAATTTTTAGAAATAGAAATACGCAATACATTTTTTAAATGACTTTGCACGGAGGTCCTATTTTTTTAAGTGTTCGAATTTAATCGTGGACAAAAAACGTTTAAAAGATACGTTGCCGTATTTGTTTGTATTGCCACCAAAGCCATACATTTAGAAATTGTAAGCGATCTCATATCTTTTTAGGTAATGGAACAAATTTTGTAAAAGCTGGCAGTAAATTAGATAAAGAATTTAGATGACAGAGAGCAATTTGAACTTATTAGATAACCATAAAAACATTGATAACCGAATTCAAAAATAAACATCAGTGGTTAATTCAACTAGTAATTTATTAAAAATTACAACCGAAATGTTAATGCAAATTTTAAGAGTACACACAAGGGACACATACCACAAAGCTACAAATAAGATGAAGCTTAGCTGCAAATGAGCGACTCATCCTCTCTCTACAAATACTCTTTTCTATGCAGGAGTATATGCAGGCCATGTGACTTTTGTATACATGCGTACATACTTTCCAAAACGCCACCTCAAAAGCTATATTTCTATACTTTTATTACTTACGAGGCTGTGCATGTCTTTCTGGGTAATAATTTTGATCCAGCATTCGCTGCGAGGAGCTGGGGAAACCCAGTAAAACCCAACCAGATCAATTGAACATATTATTTACATAAACTCAGTTTTGCGGACAATTTTAACTTAAAAGTCCAAGTCCATTTCTCAATGTAATGAATCTTGCAGATGGCAACGGCTTAGTTAGTATATCAGCATGATTTAAATCTGTAGAAATATACTAAATACAAATAAATTTATTTTCAACTTGTTCTCTTGTAAAATGATATTTAATGTCTATGTGCTTAGTTCAACAATAATTATACAAATATACAACCTATATTATCATCATAGATCTCTATTGGACCTTTTAATTCTAGTTTAATTTCTACCAATAAAGACTTGAGCTATAAGGCTCCAACACCTTCAAATAAGGCCATGTACTCTGCTTCGGTGGATGAAACTCCGACAGATTTTTGCTGCATTGTGGTCCATGAAACTAAACACCTTTCAAACATTATAAAAAAATATTCAGTAGTACTTCGTCTGTCTGTCTCATTTCCTGCCCAATCAGATATTTACCAATAATACTAAACTGTACTTTTTTCTCAAAAATCCCAATCTCAAATCAACAGTTCCTTTAAAATACCTTAAAACTCTTTTAAGACATAGCCATGTACATCAAACAACCAATCAAGTTTCTACATGGTGCCTCACCAGATTCTACAAATTTTAGAGCCTCATAGTTTAGTTTAAGTACTAACTGCATTGCAGTCTTCCATGTTACATTTTTCTCAACACGTTCTTTATATATGCAGATTGACTGAGACATATCTGACTTCTATTTCTATCAATTTTAATTCCGATAAAATATGGAACTTCTTTCAAATCAGTCACTTTAAATTTATTTAGGAGGTATGATTTAAATTTAGACATAGTTTCGGATTTACTAGTGGCAATTCTTACATTGGAACTGAGCCAGATTTTTTTTTGGCGTAAAGTCAAATAATAAAGCTAGAGAGCTGCATTTTTGTAGAATTGGTGCATTTGACATTTAAAATACGTACGTGAAATTTCAAATAAATCGGATATTTATATATTTTATAATAATATATTTATATTATATTTATAATATAATTTAATATAATAAATTTAAGCTGAATTTTTTTTATGTATGTATTTAATATACATATAATCAAAATGTTCTGCATTTTTATTTTCAGACGATCTTTTGTTTATATTAAGGCTTGAAAGTAAAGGATCCGATGAATCCATGGACAAGAATAATGCATAAGAATAATTCGACTGGCCGTATGATTCAGCAAATTTTGGAAAGATACTTGGGCAAAGGTCTCTGTCACATGAGCTCCCGCAGGTAAAATGGATGCTCTCATGTCGTTGTATTTTGCTTTGGATAGAGAGCTGTCAATCAAAAATGTAAGTGCCTGAATTGGTGTGAGCGGTACTGGCTCTGAGAATATCAATTTCTACCTAATTTCAGTGGATGCAGTTGAAGTTGAAATGGTTTGCTTTCATACAAAGGCAGTATCGCCCATTTTTTTTCTTTTTGGCTGAAATTGATGCTGCATGGACACGAAGACTTGTATTATATTCTTCAATATTAGCCAGATCCATTGCTATTTTTCTTTTGAGCCGTGATCCTGCATCACTGTAAGGGAGTCGAGGTCGTCCCATTAGACCGTCTATAGCGACTTTTGGTTTGTTGTTGTTTTGGTCCACGGCAACCATCATCGTGGATGAAACCCAAATGGAATGTTTTTTTTTTCAATGCTTCAATTGTACGGTTACATTTAGCCAGATTTTTCATTATATATAGGTGAAAGCTTCTGATTTAGCGATATTAGCTTTCTCGTCCATAGTAATATCACTTAATTCAAATTCGCCAACAACTCAGTCAACTAAGGCTTTGTCATTTCGATCTCCTTTGATCCATTCATCCATCACAACCGATCGGCTAATCTCAAATTTGTCTTAAACGGCAAAATATAAAGAGCATAGGCAAAAGGCGTTACTAACATCAATTTAATTACAGTTTTGAGTAAACACTTCAGTTATTAGTTGTTGGCACAAATCATTTCTCACCCCACAATAGACGAAGTCTACATCGCCGTGCAGACGGACGTCTTATGTTAACGCTGCGCTAAACATTCGTAATTTTCGGAGTTGAGTCGACCGGTGCGTGCGGCAAACTGGCAGAACCACACGGTGGAGACGTGTCATATCTTGGCGCAGCAATCACGCAAGTTGAATGTACGCCTGTTGCAGGTAAATAGCAAAATACAAACTAGTGATTTCCCGCAGCGGGTAGAACAGCTGATAGCACTACCAACTTGGCGCAGTGGGAGACTGGAGAGGGATGCGTTGCCAGATCAACGGTGCGATCAGTGCTGTGCAGCGACAGTTGGGCGCGCAATTCAAAATTAAATTTAAAAACTAAACCGTTAAAATTTAATTTTCATACTGGTTCCTGGGGAGCACACCATTCGCTAAGAAAGGGGAAAAGGCACAAAGGTCGCGGACAGACCGAATATCATCCTCTCACCGTTCTGGTGCCTAAGCAGGGGCTCTGATGTCCGAGTCGAGGCGATTCAAACCTCAAACTGTAAAAGTCAGGGGGAAATCCGTGGCCCACGTGGGAACCCCTTTCTAAAGCTGGGGCCTCACCTAGGTAACCGTAGGCCGTATTTAACGGACAGTTCAGTGTGGGGCAGTCCCCTGATCGCAACGACCCATTCAGGAGGAGCTCCAGACTCTCGAGATCCCCCACTAGAGGAGCCGGTAACCCGACCCAGGGTGACGGAATCTCGGTTCCAGCGGTTGCAATGGGTGAGCAAGCAGGCCCCCAGCCGCCGTTGACTAGCGACTGCAGTGCTGCTGTAGAGGTGGAGAATTTGGCTCCTACAGCATCTACCACCGCGACAAGTCAGAAAACGATGGACCACATTGCCGTGCCATCGCAAAAGGCGAGAGTGAAGTCCCCTGCTAGATCATCTCATCGATCTTCAAACCTGACCACGGCTCTCCAGAATGAGGACCTGAAGGGAATACTCACCAGGATGAATGACAAGATCAGCATCCTGCTATCCGCATTCGAGACTCAACGGCACGTCACAAGAGAGACAAAGCAGTGACGAGCAGTGCTACCCTGATTGAGTCAAAAAAGCCAACCAAAAAGGTTCCTCGCAATGCGCAGATGCCCAAGGGACAGGTGCCCAAAGTCCAGGCGCCCAAGCCGAGCAACCACACGACGGGTGACAACGGAGAAGGAAAGGCGACACCCAGAGCAAATGAGTCTAAGCCAGGCAGCTAAGCCAGAACGCTAGCACGGGTGCAGAGTGGACCAAGGTTAAGCCTATGCGCAAAAAACCGGAGGCACTGATCGTTAACAAGACGGGTTAGGCTTCGTACGTCTTACACAATTGAAGTATGAATAAAATCTAAATCTAATTTGCAAAGCGAACGCTTAGCAAACCCTTGGCTGAGCTTATTTACTTCTTCATATTGAGCGTACTTAGGCTCTCATTTATGTTTACGTTAATTAGGCGCTCTCTTGAGTGGATTGCGCATGGATATAGATCAGCCGAGTTTGAGCTACGTGGAAAGTTTTGACCCTTAAAGCTGTGTTAGCAGTTTTGACCCTCTGGTGGGAGTCGCGAATGCGGCTGCGGATGTTTATGTCTGTTGGATTGGGTGCATTCTTGAGTGGATCACTCATGGGTACTGATCAGCCGAGAACTTGAGCTGCGTAAGCGGTTTTGACCCTTTGGTGGGAATAACTGATTCGGCAGCGGATGTTAATGTTTACATTAGGGTAGGCTGGATTTGTTATTGTCACCAGAATTTGGGTTCTTATTGGATACATGATTTTATGACTTATATCCTAAGGCATTCTATGATTTTGTGTATGGCTGTTCCTATGTGGTTATGTATGTGTGTGTGTGTGTAAGTATATGTGGTCTTATACTATGGCACATATGCTACTATATATATATTTATTTATGTATATATTTACTATATTTAATTTTATTAAATAAATAAATAAATAATCCATTACCATTTTCCAAATCCATTACCATTTTACCAAACACTAGCACTCAAGACGCGATTTAGTCGACTTCTCACAAAAATCTAGTCGCAACTGATCCCCGAAAAATGGCTCGTGCCCTTTTCCCTATTGCCCACATACATATTTTGTCTTTGAATGTTCCGTTTCTTACGATGCCTATGCGCTCGGCAACTGAGAGAAGGAATCGGCAAGAAATAAAATGGAAATAAATTTGTTGCAAATGTCATCGGATTTTCTGCTGGCGTAGCCGATGATTTTCTGATGTTATTTCGCAGCGATGAATTGTGGAACAGCAGGGTCCATATGCCCATCACTTTACAAGTTCTTAGACTTTAAATTTATATTAGTTTTGATCATAGCCTTAATATGATAATTTTGACAAATTTTTAGAAATAGAAATACGCAATACATTTTTTAAATGACTTTGCACGGAGGTCCTATTTTTTTAAGTGTTCGAATTTAATCGTGGACAAAAAACGTTTAAAAGATACGTTGCCGTATTTGTTTGTATTGCCACCAAAGCCATACATTTAGAAATTGTAAGCGATCTCATATCTTTTTAGGTAATGGAACAAATTTTGTAAAAGCTGGCAGTAAATTAGATAAAGAATTTAGATGACAGAGAGCAATTTGAACTTATTAGATAACCATAAAAACATTGATAACCGAATTCAAAAATAAACATCAGTGGTTAATTCAACTAGTAATTTATTAAAAATTACAACCGAAATGTTAATGCAAATTTTAAGAGTACACACAAGGGACACATACCACAAAAATACAAATAAGATGAAGCTTAGCTGCAAATGAGCGACTCATCCTCTCTCTACAAATACTCTTTTCTATGCAGGAGTATATGCAGGCCATGTGACTTTTGTATACATGCGTACATACTTTCCAAAACGCCACCTCAAAAGCTATATTTCTATACTTTTATTACTTACGAGGCTGTGCATGTCTTTCTGGGTAATAATTTTGATCCAGCATTCGCTGCGAGGAGCTGGGGAAACCCAGTAAAACCCAACCAGATCAATTGAACATATTATTTACATAAACTCAGTTTTGCGGACAATTTTAACTTAAAAGTCCAAGTCCATTTCTCAATGTAATGAATCTTGCAGATGGCAACGGCTTAGTTAGTATATCAGCATGATTTAAATCTGTAGAAATATACTAAATACAAATAAATTTATTTTCAACTTGTTCTCTTGTAAAATGATATTTAATGTCTATGTGCTTAGTTCAACAATAATTATACAAATATACAACCTATATTATCATCATAGATCTCTATTGGACCTTTTAATTCTAGTTTAATTTCTACCAATAAAGACTTGAGCTATAAGGCTCCAACACCTTCAAATAAGGCCATGTACTCTGCTTCGGTGGATGAAACTCCGACAGATTTTTGCTGCATTGTGGTCCATGAAACTAAACACCTTTCAAACATTATAAAAAAATATTCAGTAGTACTTCGTCTGTCTGTCTCATTTCCTGCCCAATCAGATATTTACCAATAATACTAAACTGTACTTTTTTCTCAAAAATCCCAATCTCAAATCAACAGTTCCTTTAAAATACCTTAAAACTCTTTTAAGACATAGCCATGTACATCAAACAACCAATCAAGTTTCTACATGGTGCCTCACCAGATTCTACAAATTTTAGAGCCTCATAGTTTAGTTTAAGTACTAACTGCATTGCAGTCTTCCATGTTACATTTTTCTCAACACGTTCTTTATATATGCAGATTGACTGAGACATATCTGACTTCTATTTCTATCAATTTTAATTCCGATAAAATATGGAACTTCTTTCAAATCAGTCACTTTAAATTTATTTAGAAGGTATGATTTAAATTTAGACATAGTTTCAGATTTACTAGTGGCAATTCTTACATTGGAACTGAGCCAGATTTTTTTTGGCGTAAAGTCAAATAATAAAGCTAGAGAGCTGCATTTTTGTAGAATTGGTGCATTTGACATTTAAAATACGTACGTGAAATTTCAAATAAATCGGATATTTATATATTTTATAATAATATATTTATATTATATTTATAATATAATTTAATATAATAAATTAAAGCTGAATTTTCTTTATGTATGTATTTAATATACATATAATCAAAATGTTCTGCATTTTTATTTTCAGACGATCTTTTGTTTATATTAAGGCTTGAAAGTAAAGGATCCGATGAATCCATGGACAAGAATAATGCATAAGAATAATTCGCGACTGGCCGTATGATTCAGCAAATTTTGGAAAGATACTTGGGCAAAGGTCTCTGTCACATGAGCTCCCGCAGGTAAAATGGATGCTCTCATGTCGTTGTATTTTGCTTTGGATAGAGAGCTGTCAATCAAAAATGTAAGTGCCTGAATTGGTGTGAGCGGTACTGGCTCTGAGAATATCAATTTCTACCTAATTTCAGTGGATGCAGTTGAAGTTGAAATGGTTTGCTTTCATACAAAGGCAGTATCGCCCATTTTTTTTCTTTTTGGCTGAAATTGATGCTGCATGGACACGAAGACTTGTATTATATTCTTCAATATTAGCCAGATCCATTGCTATTTTTCTTTTGAGCCGTGATCCTGCATCACTGTAAGGGAGTCGAGGTCGTCCCATTAGACCGTCTATAGCGACTTTTGGTTTGTTGTTGTTTTGGTCCACGGCAACCATCATCGTGGATGAAACCCAAATGGAATGTTTTTTTTTTCAATGCTTCAATTGTACGGTTACATTTAGCCAGATTTTTCATTATATATAGGTGAAAGCTTCTGATTTAGCGATATTAGCTTTCTCGTCCATAGTAATATCACTTAATTCAAATTCGCCAACAACTCAGTCAACTAAGGCTTTGTCATTTCGATCTCCTTTGATCCATTCATCCATCACAACCGATCAGCTAATCTCAAATTTGTCTTAAACGGCAAAATATAAAGAGCATAGGCAAAAGGCGTTACTAACATCAATTTAATTACAGTTTTGAGTAAACACTTCAGTTATTAGTTGTTGGCACAAATCATTTCTCACCCCACAATAGACGAAGTCTACATCGCCGTGCAGACGGACGTCTTATGTTAACGCTGCGCTAAACATTCGTAATTTTCGGAGTTGAGTCGACCGGTGCGTGCGGCAAACTGGCAGAACCACACGGTGGAGACGTGTCATATCTTGGCGCAGCAATCACGCAAGTTGAATGTACGCCTGTTGCAGGTAAATAGCAAAATACAAACTAGTGATTTCCCGCAGCGGGTAGAACAGCTGATAGCACTACCAACTTGGCGCAGTGGGAGACTGGAGAGGGATGCGTTGCCAGATCAACGGTGCGATCAGTGCTGTGCAGCGACAGTTGGGCGCGCAATTCAAAATTAAATTTAAAAACTAAACCGTTAAAATTTAATTTTCATACTGGTTCCTGGGGAGCACACCATTCGCTAAGAAAGGGGAAAAGGCACAAAGGTCGCGGACAGACCGAATATCATCCTCTCACCGTTCTGGTGCCTAAGCAGGGGCTCTGATGTCCGAGTCGAGGCGATTCAAACCTCAAACTGTAAAAGTCAGGGGGAAATCCGTGGCCCACGTGGGAACCCCTTTCTAAAGCTGGGGCCTCACCTAGGTAACCGTAGGCCGTATTTAACGGACAGTTCAGTGTGGGGCAGTCCCCTGATCGCAACGACCCATTCAGGAGGAGCTCCAGACTCTCGAGATCCCCCACTAGAGGAGCCGGTAACCCGACCCAGGGTGACGGAATCTCGGTTCCAGCGGTTGCAATGGGTGAGCAAGCAGGCCCCCAGCCGCCGTTGACTAGCGACTGCATTGCTGCTGTAGAGGTGGAGAATTTGGCTCCTACAGCATCTACCACCGCGACAAGTCAGAAAACGATGGACCACATTGCCGTGCCATCGCAAAAGGCGAGAGTGAAGTCCCCTGCTAGATCATCTCATCGATCTTCAAACCTGACCACGGCTCTCCAGAATGAGGACCTGAATGGAATACTCACCAGGATGAATGACAAGATCAGCATCCTGCTATCCGCATTCGAGACTCAACGGCACGTCACAAGAGAGACAAAGCAGTGACGAGCAGTGCTACCCTGATTGAGTCAAAAAAGCCAACCAAAAAGGTTCCTCGCAATGCGCAGATGCCCAAGGGACAGGTGCCCAAAGTCCAGGCGCCCAAGCCGAGCAACCACACGACGGGTGACAACGGAGAAGGAAAGGCGACACCCAGAGCAAATGAGTCTAAGCCAGGCAGCTAAGCCAGAACGCTAGCACGGGTGCAGAGTGGACCAAGGTTAAGCCTATGCGCAAAAAACCGGAGGCACAGATCGTTAACAAGACGGGTTAGGCTTCGTACGTAGAGATGCTTAGGAAGTTAAGATCGGACCCGAGCCTTAGCGAACTGTGCAGCCGCGTACGGAAAATTCTGAGAACACAGCAAGGTGAGCTGTTGCTCAAAGTAGAGGGAAAAGTCTCGGAAGGCGTTCCCAAGCCTAAGAGCGATCTTGAAGCGGAGCCCAACGACTTAGCCACTGTGCGCTCGGGAGCGCAAGGAATAGCGCTATCCTGCAGCGGACTGGACGAGGCTACGATAGCAGAGGAGCTCCACAGCTGCATGGTCACCCAATTACAGGGCATACAGTTAAACCCAGAGGATGTCAGGGGCCTTCGCAGAATGCGAGACAGGACGCAGATAGCCTCAGTACTGCTGAAGGCTACCGACGCAATAGCAGTCCTAAAGCAGGGCATCTTAACCATTGGATGGTCAAGGTGTCGCATTACCCAGGACGTCCGGCCCACCAGATGCTACAGGTGTCCTGGCCACGGTCACCGAGCAGCAACCTGCAAGGAGACTGACAGGGCAGACTGTTGTCTTAGATGCGGTGAACGTGGTCACAAGGCAAAGGGGTGTGTTTCAGCACCAAACTGCCTGATTTGCAGCAGCGACGTGGACAGAAAGCACAAAGCAGATAGCTTTGCGTACCCGACCTACAGAGCGAGCCTAAAAGAAGCCAAGAGCCACCATAATGCATCCCCATATTGGCGTAATACAGCTCAATGTTAATCATTGCGCAGCAGCTCAGAGCCTCCTGGCTCAGACTGCTGCGGAGCGCAATGTAGACATCATGCTTCTAATCGAACCTTACGTCACTGGAACGGGACAATCCTCATCCTAGACGAGTCAGGTAGAGCAGCTATCAAGTGTTGCAGCTCCCTCCAAGTCCAGGAACTGGCTACATCACCGATGCGGGGAATCGCATATGCAGAGATAAAACACGTGCATAAGTACAGCTCTTATGCTCCGCCTAGCGAGTTCCTGGAGGCGCTTGTGGACCATGCGAAAGGGCGAAGCCCGAAGATCAGTGCAGGTTATTTCAATGCCTGGGCAGTGGAATGTTGCAGCAGAGTATCCAACCCCAGAGGCCGAGCAGTGATAGACGTCATGGGAATGCTGGACATAGTACTGCTGAACGACGGTCGGAAGCCGACGTTTAACAACGATAGGGGTACATCATTCATTGACGTTACCTTTGTCAGTAGAGGGCTTGGTGATAACAACAACTGGGTGGTCCATGACGTAGTAACGCTGAGCGACCACGCTTTGATTACCTTCATTCTCTCCCCAGAGGGCCCGCCTTGGAGACGGCAGAGAAGAACCGCCGGGCAAGCATGGAACACCAGGAAGCTCGTTGAGGCCATGTTAGCCTATCAGATCAATTCCCTGGAAATCCCAAATGGGGATGCCGGAGTATATGAGGATAGTCATTGGCAGCTACTTTACAGACCGGGTCTTATGGTATGAAACGGAAGCCGGCCCAAAAAGATACCGTGTTTCGGCAGGTGTTCCCTGAGGATCGGTACTTGGACCAATCCTGTGGAACATCATGTACGATAGGATCTTGGGATCAGGTGGAGAATATGCTTGTCTCCGGCACACAGGTGACCTCCTAAGAGTCCCTAAAGTATCTGGGTGTAATGATAGATCACAGACTATCGTTCAAGGATCACGCGAGTTACGCCAGCAAGAAGGCATCGGTCACAGCATCTGGCTAGACTCATGCCCAACGTCGGTAGCTCTAGATATCCGGCAAGGCTTCGGTGCTATACGCTGCACCAATCTGGAGTATTGCAACTACGTAGATCCGCCACGTAGATTGTGGGCAAACAGCAGAGCATGTGCTAATGCACTGCTCCAGGTTTACGGCGGAGAGGAAGCAGCTAAAGACGCTGGCGAACAGCGAGGCATGGGAGCTGGGTCACAGCGTGATTTTAATATGATGAAGCGAGTCCGATCAGACGATCAGATGGCCAACAGATCGGGTGGCTAAGCTCAAACAGTCGTCCCGTGGGGTGGCGGGCGAAGAATACTACCTCAGCGTTCCCGGCTTGTCGTAAAAGTCGACAAAAGGGTACAATGAAGGAATGGAGTGCGACTTGGCCTCACATCCTGCTCACCGAAGTCATACCTTGACTGGCAGTCCCGGTGAGCTAGCAAGAACTGAAGAGCACGCGGAGGTTTTTGTTTTAGTACGTAGGCATAATCCCATTAGGGTTTATGAATCGTGCATGCCCCCTAAGGACGGTAGGTAGTATCTTTAGAAGATTTTAATTTTCCTCCCATAAGTCGAATAATAAAAAAAAAAACAAAAAAACCATAGACGAACACTATGGTTTGATTTGGCCTAAGCTAAGACGTAAACAGAGAGAACAACAATTGCAACATGGAACACATCATTCTAAATCAGTAAGGTATATCTATATTAATCATACCTTTACCTTTATGTTTCATTTTATTTGTAAATATTTGGACACGTGCTATATTTTTAACAGAATCACAAAGTTAAGTGAAAGCTTCGCGCCAATTTTTCTTGAACAAACAGCTGATCAAACATATGAATTTGATATCGCATAAAAAATGCAGTGTTGCAACTTAAATGTTTTTAAATCTCGTGCTACTAAGTTTCCAAACTCATCTTGTTTAATACTAAAAACCCATTTACAATCTACTATGTTTTTATTATTAGGCTTCTGAACCAAGCTCTATGTTATATTTTCTGAATGCGAATCAAGTTCATCTTGTATGGCTTTGTCCCAAAAAGATCTGTCATCACCAAATTCAATCTCATCAAATGTACTGGGAATATCATTTAAACAGACTTGAGTATTCATCAGACATTTTTCTAAAAATCTATACGATAGTTTAGGTTTACCTTCATTTCTTTTACTGCGTCTGATTTCTTGCTCACTGTTATCGTTTATTTCATCGCCAGTTTCTATAACTTGTAACGTGTAACGAATTGAAGTGATGGAAGACTAAAGTAACTATACTTGCGGGTGCACGCTTTAGAGACCGGCTCTAGCTCATGGCGTTGGGTGTGGTGGTCTTGCTTGTACAGATACCTCTTCGTTACATACAATAATGAATAAGACCAAGAAATTGAGCGTGCTTACAACAACAACAAAATGAAGGAGTTAGTATACAAAATCGGAGGAAGCAAATTAATACCTTCGGAAGAGGACAGTTCTAGAACAGGAGAAGAGGTTTGAGAATTTTGTCGCCTGCGAAACACAGGTGGAATCGTGTTCGCGTATTGCCCTACCCTACCTAAGACCACTTTCCTTAAGAGCATGGCTCTAGTGGTCCCTTAAGCACCCTACGTCCGGAGAAACATCAGCCGAGTCAGTATTTAGGTTTTTAGAAATTCATATTTTCAATATTCAATGTTGCTTAAAAATTAATAACAATGTTTATAGATAAAAATAAGTATATAATAAAGGAAGCAAGTAATTATGCAAATACAAACTAAAGTAAGCTGAGAGAATCTAGAGCAAGGTTTTTTCTTGGTTGCGAAATCAGAAAATAAAGGTGTATGCCGTTATTCGAGAACGTTATAATTAAAGAGTTGAAGTTACTAGCTGCTAAATATATTTTAGAGAATGAACAAAGCATTTATCTAAATCTTCTAAAATTTTGAGTGTGAGTTTTCTTTATAATCTTGTTCCACGAGTTATCTTTATTTTTTTTTTTGTTTTATTGTTATAAAGAATTATTAAAGGAAAGAAAAGGGGCTTTTTTTTTTTTTGAGAGTGGGCCGCGAGTAAATTCGACTAGATTTTTTTTTTTTTTATAATTCAATTGGCTGCTTTCGCCACTCCATTAGGATCAATTATTTATTAGCAGTGTGTATAAAAATAAATAATACTTGGCACGCCATCAAAATGATGCCCTCCAGCAAAATTTTATCGGTGTACTTTGCTGAATATTTACAATAATAAAAATAAAGTTTTATAAATGAAACTCACTCAACTTTTCACTCCTCGGCGAAAGATCGATCTCCCAGCGCAGATGAGCTGAAACGAAAGTGTGGCATTTTCTACCAATGCTTGGAGAAGGTATAATTTTGGATTACACGTCTGCGAACAAACTTTCATGAATTCTTACTCAAAAATACAAAGGAGCACTCTCAGAAAATGAACTCTTCTTACAAAAAAAAAAAAATGATTAGCTTAGATTAGCTGACGTACTATATAAAAATTTTAAGTACTAATGAGAATTCAATTTAAATGCAAGAGAAAATTTGGAAAACGACATGACTGAGTCTCTTACTCGAGTACACATACTTTTTACAGCTTATTGTTAAACCTAAAATACATCATGAAAACTTAACTTCTTACTTTCTACGCTCAAAAATGGCGGTTCGGGTACAGGATAGGTCAGATATTTAGCGTTTTTTTTTTTTGTGCACAAATTTAGAATTTAGATCAACTTAAAATCGCTTTAATTTAATTTCAATGTCCATTTCGGACTACCAATCACGCTATAACACTCCGTAAACTTAACCTCAATTTGGGCACTACTTAGTTGTTGTTTTTCCTTATTAATTTAAATAACCCTCCTGTGGGTCCCGGCTTATATCCGATTGTGATCCTGCTGCTGCGGCAGCAGGAAACACGCGCCGGACTTATCTCGCGCACTACTATTATCGAAGAAACGCAGTACGATAATATTTCCCGCGACAAGAAAATATTTATGCCCGCAAGTAACAACTTTCCAAAACGCACTTTCACAACTTGACTCATCGACTGTTCTATTCGAAAAGAAAGCCAACAGGAAACCCAAGCCGAGATGTAGGCCATCGGCGGAAATCACGATCAGCTGAACCACACTTCTTTCCCGATAACCGAATTATCCCAAACTTATCGGGTGCAGCTTATAAGGGTTGCATCCCGTCTGATATATCCTAGCTACATCATACTGCATCTGGTATGACCTTACATTGGTGTGACCCAGCTGACCGCAAGCCCACTATCGATTGTTCATCGGGACTTTATCACCCACTGCTTCAGTCACCTCTACAATCTGGATCGGCATTCTTTGGACATATTGAATTATCACTATGTTGTACATATTGGACCATTGGAAAATCAGACTCTACATTTTCTTTATTTGAAGAATCATCAACACTTTCAAGTTGAGCCTTCGAGTCTTCTTCATGTATCAACTTTCTTCAACTTCTTCTTATTAAAATGTTTATTTCATTCACCACAACATCCCTAGCTGTTATAAATATTCTCGATTTATCATTCCACAATTTGTACCCATTTGGTTCGTAACCGACAAGAATTGTAATTATTGACTTGTCATCAAATTTTCTTTTCTGCACTTTATTAAGAGTATATACTGTTGAACCAAAGACACTAGAATAACAAGATGCGTAATTGGCACACGCCGTGGCTCTAGAGGTGGCTCCAGGCTCTCTCGAATTTTTGTTAGAGAGCGAGAGAGCGAAGAGCGCTACAGCGAACAGCTCTTTTCTACGCATACAGTGATAGCAGACAACTTTATGTGTGCACACGTATGCTCATGCATTGTAAATTTGACAAAATATGCCCTTCACCGTAGAAGTTCTTAGACTTTAAATCTATATTATTTTTGATCAATTGGCACCATGCGAAAAATTCTTGTTTGCATTGCCTTAACGTTATTATTATTTGAAAATAGATTAGAAATAGCCAAATCCATGTACATATCATAACAAAATAAATTTCAAAAATTACTTTATATTAGAATATTTGTCATTAGAGTATTCAGCTTGCGGCGTGTGAAAAATTAATAAGGCAATGATTGTTGAGTGCTTGTGTCCGCACTTCGTGCCTCAAGATATGACCAAAGCAAAGACACTAGAATAATTCTAGTGTCTTTGATATGACTTTTGCAATAAACAGTTATCATATTTTTATTTATTTTATAAATTTATATTTTCTACTTCGTATTATTTTTATGAAATATTTATTTCTCAACGCAATGTCTTCTTTTTTTTGTACTTCCTTTAAATATTTAGTATATTTATTAAGTCATTTGACTTAATATGATGTAACATTAACATTAAAAGTGTTCCAAAAAAATATTTCGATAAGTGACAACTTAGAATTGAACATAAATATAAATGTGTATACGTTAGCTAATTCGAGCGGCGATTTTAACAAACAAATTTAAAAAGCTTTAAAATTATAATAGTCAGGGCGCGAATTTTTAAAAATTATTTGATTTTATGATATTGCTAGGAAATTGGCAAAAACTACCCTAATATGTACAATGTAAATTCGTTTCTTCGATCAGAATTGATTTCGGCCCGAAAATCGTCTTCTATCACAACACGCACCCATATCGCGTTCTCGTCTCTTGTTTTTACTCACACAAGCAAGCAAATTCTATATTTAGATTTCTGACGCTCTCAGCGGGAGCGAGCGGAAAGAGAGCAATTTTGGCCGTCACTAAAAAAGTGGCTGCATAGTGCAAAACCAATGTATGGCCGTTACGCATCTTGTT
Source organism: Drosophila melanogaster (assembly GCF_000001215.4). NCBI lineage: Eukaryota > Metazoa > Arthropoda > Insecta > Diptera > Drosophilidae > Drosophila > Drosophila melanogaster. The sequence goes on along the minus strand of NT_033777.3, from coordinate 3,282,579 downwards.
ATTCTAGTGTCTTTGGCCAAACCAATGTATGGCCGTTACGCATCTTGTTATTCTAGTGTCTTTGGTTGAACCAAATATCTTAAGATATTTTAAGATTGGCGTTTTATTTCATAAGGTGTCTTCTTTTCTTTTAACACTTGACTTGGGGAGCTGTTAATTATAATAGGTATGTTGCTTCATTAAATTTTAATCTAGATTGCTTGCCGTTCATACAAGCCTCTTGATTTACTTCTATGTCTTTTAATATATTTATATCTTCAAATAGTTCATTTTGTTTTATCTCTATGAATTTGCCGGCACTTACATGACCCAATCTTTCATGCCACAAGCGATACTCAGCACTATTTCTAACCATTAATGTATATACTTTAATATTCATAGTAAATATTATTATTGGTACATTGTACTCAAATGTTCATTGAATCGCTAGATTGCCATCTTTAGTTACTCTAATGCCATCAGGGTTAAACTCAACCGTCATTCCAGCATCTTGCATCTTCTTGACTGATAATAGATTACGTGGAATTTCTTTACAGTACAGCACATTCTTCAGCGTTATCTTCTTTCCACTACTGGTAAGGTTAACCACTCCTTTGGTAGTTGCATGTATGTACTCCCCACGCTTTGCAATTTCGATGGCAATATGATTTTGCAAGTTTTCATGTTTAGAAAACAACGACATGTCATTGATGAGATGATCTGATGCACCGGAGTCCAAGATAAATTTAATCAGGCCCATAGAACGCAAAGCCTCGTTCAGAATTAGTTGTTGCAATTTGAGCCTGCTTCTCTTCTCCACTATTATTACTAGCAACATTCTGATTACCTGTCTGTCGTTTCAATAAGAAACAATCTCTCCTTTAATGTCCTAGTTTTCACAAACAAAAAATTTCGGCTTCGATTTAAATTTATTTCTTAAATGATTTTTGTTTTACTGCTTTGTTTTCTTTATCTTCTTTATTGCCTATCGCTTGAAGAACTTTTGCGCTTGTGTCCTTGCTTGTATTTTTTAATTTTGTCCCTTGGTCATGTAGTCGAATTTTTACAAATGCTAGAGTCAGATTTGATTCAGAAAGTGTCTCTATTGCAGTTACGACCCCATCGTAGCATCTTGGAAGAGTTGGAAGCAATTGTGAAATTTTGTCCATTTCATCTATTTTTGCACCTGACGCAATGAGCTCTGTTATTAACAAATAGAAATGATTTTGTAGCGAACTATCCCCCTTTAACTTTAACACCATTAGTTGTTTTCTTTATGAGAGCTGTGAAGCTAAACTTTTTCTTTCATAGATTTCGTCTAACTTAGCAAAAATCTCCTTAGATGTGCTTGTATTATTTGCATGAAACAAAAACGCGTCACTCAGGTATTCAACAATTATGCTTTTTGCTTGTCTTAGTGCTGTTTTAATTTCATCATTTACTATACTTTGTTCTTCATCTACCACACTCAATAAATCATTTTCATTTTATCATACTTCGAAATAGAATATTTTTCACCATCAAATGGTTTAATATTTCTCTTTCCCTTGTCCATTTTTCTTATTAATCAATACACACTAGTTGTATTTGTTTTTTTGTATGGACTTATCTTCTTAGAAAGGCTAATGGTGACGCTAGAATAAGAAGAGAGAAAGAAGAAAAAAACTTTTCCGACGCCAGGTACGACGCACCAGGACGTCGTGGTTTTCGCGGGGAAAAAACGCCTCTGTGTATGCGAGGAAATTGTGAAATTATGATAAATGTTTATAACGCGCACAAATTAAATTTTCATACAACTATATGTACATATGTTTCGGAGAGTCATCAGGACGCCCTTCTTCTTCTTCGTTCTTAACTCTATACGCATTGCCAACACATTTTGGAGACCCACTCCAGTCCACATACATTAATACTAATGCACACCCCATCTGTACGCTTCCGTTATTCCTGCAGACATCTACTTCCCCCGCTCTTACCCACGACCAGACTACGTTCGGCAGAAACTCTAACGGTTCTCTGCCGCGAATCAAAATAATAAAAAAGGCTCCTCCAAGGGGCGTGCCAAGGAGAAACACGCAATTACTAGAAATGTCGTTACATTTAAATGATCTGCGACATATGCAATTATATTAGGCATGTATGTATATACATGTATTAGCAACTCAATTCATATACAGTTTGTCAAGAAATTGTTTGCACAATGAAAATAAATTGTATTTTTGACTTTCATGTATGTATGTACATATGTAAATTATTTAAAGATTGATCTCACCGTCTTGCGATCGTTGTCGTCAGGAATCCTCCAGAGGTGAAGGGCTTCCTTGCTGGCTGCTCCGGGGAGTCCGGGGAGCAGAAGATTCTTATTTATGTTGAGAAGAACTTTCCTCTTTTAACAGCCTGCCTTGTGGTCTGGCTGAGTAAGTAATAAGAATATGTTTTACGACGCTAAGTCGGAGTTGACAAGCTGCCGCTCTTTATTCTGATAAATGCAAATTCAAACTGAAACTTAAAATGATGAACAAAGACTCGCAGCGGCCACGCAAATATGCTGTGTTTGCCGGCTGCGCACGGGCTTCCGACCCAATGCTGGGTCAGCACTTTGATATTATCATGCACTGAGCCAACTGTTCTAGTTCGTTGGCTTGTGTTAACTACTCCCCCTTCAAGATTACGGCCGTCCTCGACTGGTCCTACTTCGGCGATCATCCCGTTTAATTGGATTGCAGATCTCCGCGCTCCGATGAACCGTAGACAGGTGATGCGGATACAAATCAATGCACAACAAATCGCTGTTGCGATAAATATTATGCGATGTGAATGATTAGCATCAATTTCTCTCCCGAACTCCTTAATGAACTCCAAGTTACTTTCTCTCAGCTGGTGAAGATAGGGGAGAATCAGAATATCTTTGTTGGCAGTGATATTCAATAATGGGGAACTAGCTACCCCTAGAGCTCGTATTTGGGCCTTGTCGTGATTTATAAAGGTGGTGTCATTTATCAAGACGCGATCGTTCATGGTAATGAGATGTGTGCCACGTATTCCATTGTCCACTGTGACCCTGGCTGGCCGGTCATTGATGATGATGATTTCCTCATCCACGCGGGTAAGCGGGTGAAGGTCGTTTGGTTTTGACTCGCAATGCGCTAGAACGCCTGCGTGTAGTTTCCTGGCGCACGAGCTTTCTGTTGATAGTTGGCAAAAGGTAGTACCCGGTGTCGGGATGCAGTTTTCGATTGTATGGACTTCTTCTCCGCACTTTGCTACCATGTTGTCGGTTATTCGCAGCATAACTCCTTTGCAAGTGACTGGGAAAATAGTGACCTTCTTAAAAGATACTTTTATTTTGGGGAATTTGATAATGAAGTGTATTATGTTATGTGTATAAGATCCCCTATGGGGGTATTTGTGGGTTCTTTCAGCATGATCTAGGATATTTGGACTGACAATATTGTTTTTCGCCAGTGTTACAGCCAACATTAAATTTGGTAACTCCATCATTAGTATTCTAGTCCTAGCCAGCAGTGTCTCATATAAATGACCGGTGTCAATTTGGGTATTTTTATGTGTTTGCAAGATTTGATTTACAGTTGTTAATTGGTTGATTCGACTTTGTATTCTAGTATAAATTTTGATTTCTCTATTGTTCGACTGTGTCCACTGCCACTCTGTGAACCTAACTCTTTCTAGATCGCCGGCATCCGGCGTCCCAGCTACTACCTTTAGCATTGAGCCCAGAAAATCTAAGCTCCTTGCGATTCTGTGGTGGACTCTTAACGAATACAACGTGTCCCGAAAGTCCACTTCTAGAAACGTCCTCATGTGAGACTGTGGAAACATCTAATACATGCTGCTTGTTTCTTCTATTACGCGGATGTATTCCGAAAGATTTACGGAGTGGGTCACGTACGCGAGCTCTTCCCACACCAGGGTCTCTCCATCTATGATGGGGATATACCTTGCTTGTGAATAGTTTGTGATGTGCGCTGACATCAATGACAGACACAAGGGAGTGAGTTTATTGCCAAGCCTTCTATTAGTTTTGACCAAAACCTTTTCGCCCACTTTGAAGACTCTGTTTTGTCGAGATGCATTCTCTCTAGACCTTAGCGCGTCTTGGGCACTCTTAATTTTGTCAGCAATCCGTTCTTGTGTGTCGTCCGTGGATTCCTGTATTGCGTCGACTGGCCTCTTATCGATGACCGAATGGATTGATTTGTTATATCTGGTAATGGCTAACAAGATTATCTCGACAGTATCACTTATGCCCTTGTCAATTTTCAGGCACCTGGCGAGCTGTGAAAACGTTCCACTTACCCGTTTAGGACACTGTGAAGGGGTGGCGCATTCGTGATGCTGACGCCAAAATGGTAGGGTAGCATGGCCGTTATCGTGTGCGATTTTAACAATTCATGACGTTCTTGACGGCACATGCTGTACGACGGCGAATTTCGAAAACTTGTTAATTCAAGTGATCGAAATTTGGCTTTCAAAGCGTACGGTCGTGTCTTTTTTTTTTTTTGCGCCCCGATTCTAATTTTGTGTTTGCCAAACCAGCCGTGGTTTTTAATAATATTCTTTAATTATCATATATTTTAAACATAATTATTACAGATCCGTTCGCTTCGCGAGTGATTCTTTTGTGATTTGTGCAGTCGTTTGTGTTTTGTTTACTCTCCCTTTTGTGCGTCGTTCGCAGTGCTGTTTGTTGTTGTTTTTTGAAAGTTTCGCTTGAATGTTTTGATTTTGTGTTTCCGTGCACAGTGGTCTGATTTCAGATAAATATGGAAACCGTAAATGTTGTCTGCTTTTATAAAAATTGTTGCCAGGTTATAAAACCTGAGCAGCCAAAAATGACTTGTTGGCTATGTGATAGAATGGTGCATACTAAGTGCGCTGGTTTTAATGGCCGTACAAGTGATGACATAGCAAAGGCTAAAAATCTAAGTTACTGTTGTGATGCTTGCCTTGTGGTTGCGAACGATATGAAATCGTGTATGCGCCAAACTAAAGGTGGCTTGAAAGAACTGATCAACAGTTTTGGCATAGCTAGAGATAGTTTTCGTCGAGTCGATGATCTTCTTTCCGCGCTTAATTCACAGTTTAATGGCCTTAAGCTATTAGATGAATCTCCAAAGCGCAAAAAGCCGCTGGTGGTAGGCTGCGTACCGGACTACCGGACTACCGGCACAAGTTGGCACTTCAGATACACAATCTGCAGGGCCAAAATCCCTCGCCGTGGTTCCACTAAAGAAACAAATTTTCGTTTCTCGCCTTTTCCCTTATCAAACATCGTCTGATGTATTGTCTTATATACAGACAAAACAAAAGCCGAAAATATAAAAGTGGAAAAATTAAACTTCACTTACGCTAGGGACATATCATCTTTCAAAATAATTGTCCCAAATGAGCTTTTTTCGACCATATGTTCGGGTGATTTTTGGACGGTGGTATAGTGGTAAAAGGTTCGAAGCTAAGATCAAAAATAGGAAAAAGGGGGCCGTGGGACAACTGCACCATCCGCCTCTTCACCTTCTTCCCCTTCAAAAAACTAACAACTTACTTACTATCTCCTATCAAAATGTTAGAGGCTTGCGTAGCAAATTAACCAAATTGCATCCCATATAATACTGTTCACAGAGACTTGGTTAAAGCCGGAGATACTTAACTCCGAAGTCTTCCCAGGTATGTACACTATATATAGGTTTGACCTCCCCTCCAGACGGGGAGGTGGAGCCTAATTGCGTTTAGATCTACCCTCGCGTCGGAGGAGTTACTTTTGGAAGAATTCCGTAACTCGGAATGCTTATGTGTAAAGCCGTCTTTTTCCGACAGATCAGTTTATATTACGTGCTCGTATGTTCCGCCATCTTCTGAATTCCCAGAATATCAGAATCATTTGTCTGCTGTCCAGTCCATCTTGAATAAACTGTCTGACAGGGACCAATTGGTAGTTCTAGGTGATTTTAATATACCTGGCACAATGTGGTCCCCAGAAAAACAATCGAATATCCTTCTCCCTTTAGCACAACATGATTTTATTGACGGCTTGCTCGACTTATCGTTGTCGCAAGTTAATTATATTCCAAAGTCTCTTGGTCGACTGTTGGATCTATGTTTTGTAACAAGTCCTGAAAGTGTGTTTCTGTCCAGGGTACGGTATTAAAAGTAAATTCAGAGAAGTCAACAAAGCGAATTCCCTATTTTCGGAAGGCAAATTTTTGGAGGCTAAACAATTTTATAGCTGGCTTTAACTGGTCCGATCTTTACTCCTGCAACATAATGGCGGATGCGATAAATATGCTTTATACCGCAATTAAATCATTTTTTGACTCGTGTGTTCCGATGTACTATCCGTCAATCTTTAAGCCTCCTTGGTTTAATAAAGAGTTGACACACCAAAGAAATGTAAAGTCCAGACTCTATATAAAATTTAAAAATACCGGTTCTCAGTCCATCCTTTGTAAATATTTAAGCGCTCGGTTAAACTTTACCGTGCTCAATGCTCAGTGCTACAAAAATTATTTAAACCGTTGTAAGTTCCAGTTTGCACAGGATCCGAAACAGTTTTATAATTTCGTTAGCACATATGGAAGGAGTCCTTTCTGATTCCTCTTCATAAAAAAGGTAGAAAACTGGATGCAAGCAATTACAGAGGAATCTCTAAATTGTCGGCTATCCCAAAACTTTTTGAAAATGTTATCACTCCTCATTTGCAGCACCTTTGTAGATCAATCATATCACCGTGTCAACACGGTTTTATGAAACGCAGATCAACAACCACTAACCTCTTGGAGCTAACTTCTTTCGTAATACAGGGTTTCAAAAATAATCTTCAAACAGATGTCATCTACACTGATTTTAGTAAAGCATTTGACTCTGTTAATCATTACCTTTTAATAAGAAAACTTGATCTTTTAGGTTGATCTTCTAAATTGGATTTCAAGCTATCTGAATGGCAGGACACAACAAGTCCTCTTTAAAAATTCTTAATCTTGTATTCTCCGAGTCACATCCGGTGTCCCACAAGAGAGCCATCTTGGTCCGCTTCCTTTTACCTTATTCATTAACGACCTCCCCTTAATAATAAAACATTCGCGTGTACTTATGTACGCAGCCGATGTTAAATTTTGCCTCCAGCACAAGAACACTTCGCGCCATTTGGACTTACAATCCGATCTAGACAGATTTCAAATATGGTGTTAACGTGTTAGATTTAAATGGCTCCAAGTGTAAAGTTATGACCTCTTGTCAAAGACACTAGAATAACAAGATGCGTAACGGCCATACATTTGTTTGGCACTATGCAGCCAATTTTTTAGTGACGGCCAAAATTGCTCTCTTTCCGCTCGCTCCCGCTGAGAGCATAAGAAATCTAAAAATAGAATTTGCTTGCTTGTGTGAGTAAAAACAAGAGACGAGAACGCGTATATGTGTACGTATTGTGCTAGAAGACGATTTTCGGGCCGAAATCAATTCTGATCGAAGAAACGAATTTACATTGTACACATTAGGGTAGTTTTTGCCAATTTCGTAGCAATATGATAAAATAAAATAATTTGTAAAAATTCGCGGCCTGACTATTATAATTTTAAAGCTTTTTAAATTTGTTTGTTAAAATCGCCGCTCGAATTAGCTACCGTTTACACATTTATATTTATGTTTAATTCTAATTTGCCTCTCATCTGACAATTTTTTAAAAGCGAAATATTTTTTTTGAAACACTTCTAATGTTAATGTTACATCATATTAAGTCAAATGACTTAATAAATATACTAAATAATTAAATATGCAATTAAATTAAATTGCAAAAGTAATATCAAAGACAATAGAATTATTCTAGTGTCTTTGCTTTGTTCATATCTTGAGGCACGAAGTGCGGACACAAGCACTCAACAATTGCCTTATTAATTTTTCACACGCCGCAAGATGAATACTCTAATGACAAATATTCCTATATAAAGTCATTTTTGAAATTTATTTTTGTGATAATAGATTTGGCTATTTCTAATCTATTTTCAAATAATAATAACGTTAAGGAAATGCAAAACAAGAATTTTTCGCATGGTGCCAATTGATCAAAAATAATTTAGATTTAAAGTCTAAGAACTTCTGAGGTGAAGGGCATATTTTGTCAAATTTACAATGCATGAGCATACGTGTGCACACATACAGTTGTCTGCTATCACTTTGCGCGTTGAAAAGAGCTGTTCGCTGTAGCGCTCTTCGCTCTCTCGCTCTCTAACAAAAATTCGAGAGAGCCTGGAGCCACCTCTAGAGCAACGGCCAAAAAATCGTGTGCCAAAAAATCGTATGGCGTTACGCATCTTTCTAGGGTCTTTGCTCTTGTCGTGTCAACCCAATACGCACGACTTACACTCTAAGCAGGTGCCCTTTGGGCAGAATAACACGGGTTGATGATCTTGGTGTTCTTCTGGACCCTAAACTAAAATTTTCTGAACATATTTCGTCAATATTTTCAATAAGGCCAGGGGTGTGCTTGGTTTTATAAAAAGGTGGTCTAAGGAATTTGATGACCCTTACTTACTAAAACCTTATTTATTTCGTTAGTCCGTCCGATTCTCGAGTAAGGATCACCTGTTTGGATTCCACAATACGCAGTCCACTCGGACCGCATTGAATCGGTCCAAAAAAACTTCTTACTTTTTGCCTTGCGGCGTCTAAATTGGGATGCAAGCCGTATATTACCTCCTTATTCCAGTAGACTACTTTTAATTAATTTACCGTCCCTAGCTAACCGTAGAACTATGCTTGGAACAGTCTTTATTTGTAAGCTTATTCGTGGGGATGTTGAGAGTCCCGACTTGATTATTCCGCTTAACTTCTCGGTTCCAAGTAGATTCACTAGAAACTGTATACCCCTTATCATAAATCATTGTAGATCTAACTATGAGTTGCATGACCCTTACAGAGTTTTATGTTCTGACTATAATAGACTTTATCCTATTATCTGTAATCTTGACTCTCTGCCGCTCTTAAAGATCCTAATTAGATCCTACTAACAGTAATATTTAATATAGTTATTTTACATTATATTCATTTTCTCGTTCCTGTTCTCTTTTTTATATCGCGTCTATATCTTCTCGCGAATCGAGCCGTACGATACACGGCAGCGCCCCTCGGTCGGTTGGGCGGGAGGTGTGGCCGTGGGACCCGTGCGATAAACAAAAAAAAATAAAAAAAATGTTTTTTATCCGTTGAGAAAATGTCAGCATTTCTCCTACATGAGAAGAAATCGGTGACTCGCCAATCTCTTGTTTCTTCGGATGCCTATCATATTTAGCTTTCGCGCATGTTTTGCAGTTTTGGACAATTTCATTGGCCAGTTTGGACGTTTTTGGAATGTAGTACTCTGTGAGAACCTGTTTCACATTTTTTTGGGCTGACCGGTGGGCCCTTTGGAGGGCGTTTACGCCCTTGGGAATTGCATCCGCAAGGTCGTTGAGTAATGACTCCTTGTCGGTGAAGTTAATTGCGTGTCGATTCTTATTTTTGAAGAGAGCGTTTTAGTTGGTTCTAGAAGCAGTTTAGGGCTTTTCCGTTGATTCTTTGGTGGGGGTGAGGGAAATCTCACTGTGAATGGTCGCAACACATGATTCTGCGTCCTGTTCTTCTATGGCGTTAATTTGTTGCCTAGACAAGGCATCAGCCACCAAATTTTCTTTTCCCGGTTTATATACTTCTTTCGCACCCGTTTCCTCGATGCGACCCTTCCACCTATTAATTTTCGCGTTAGGGTTAGAATCTGATACCGAGAATGACAATGGCTGATGGTCAGTGAAGATAGTTATATCTTTCACCGCATATAAATATTGTCGCAGTTTAGCCAACACACAAACGATAGCTAATAATTCTCTTTCATTTGTGGCGTAGTTCATTTCCATATCCTTTAATGTCCTCGAGATCATTGTAATAGAACGTAAAAAGCATCTGTAATAGCTCGCGAGACCTAGGAATGATCTAACATCAAATACTGTTTTTGGTTCATGGAACTCTTTTATGGCCCTGACCTTTTTTGGGTCAGTAGTGGTGCCATCACTGGTGACTATAAAGCCAAGAAAGTTTACGCTTTTTAAAAAAAAAAAACTTGATTTTTTACTGAGACTCTCATATTTGCATCGCTTATGGTTTTTAAAACCCAATCCACGTGCTCCTAATGAGCATTCTCATTTTCTGAGAAGATAATTACATCATCGACGTAGACATAGGAAGTCTTGCCGATTTGCTCTCTGAGAATGTAATCAATGGCTCTCTGGAAGGTGCCGGCAGCATTTCTCAAGCCAAAGGGAAGCCTCTTGAATTCGTACATACCTCCGTTTACGGAGAAGGACGTTTTTTCGCGGTCATTTTTCGCTAAGACGATCTAGTGATACCCGGACTTGAGGTCCAGTGTCGTAAAGAATTTGGCCTTGCCCAAGTTGCCCAGTATCATGGAGATATATGGCATCGGGTATTTGCCCGGGATAGTCCTTTCGTTTAGCCTACGAAAGTCTATGAATAATCGTCTATTTTGATTGCCGGCCTCGTCGGTTCCTTTTTTATCAACCACCCGTATTGGGTTGTTATAAGGAGAAACCGACTTCTGAATTATACCATTTTTAAGCAGGTCTTGGATCTCGTTGTTGACCAAATCTGCTGCCCCCATGGGGTATGGATATAATTTGGCGCAACTGGGCTCTTCGCTAGTCGTTCTAATCATGGCCACTACCGATGTGTTTTTCGGCATTTGATCATCCCCAGAAATGCCTTCTTCACCAAAGGTGTTGCATCTGCGCACTCCACGTTAGTGAATTTGATGTCAGTGCATTTATGGAATGAAATCTTCTCAACCTCTTTACCCCATTTGAGTTGGGCGGAAGCGAGGAAAAGTGATGCCTGTGTTAACAGATCGGCCCGATTATCCCGTCAAATATTGTAAAATATGGTAGAATGAAAAAAGTCGCTTTTAAATTAAAAATCGAGACGAAGCATTTTTTTGTAACAGTGGTGGCGCCATGAATTGAGTGAATTTCGAAAGGAGAGTCCACCGGGCGAATACCCTTTAGCTCTTTGCGTGGTCGGATGAAATTTTTTGACGCGCCGGGGTCTAGAAGGAAATTCATTGGTACCCCTGCTACTCTTCGTCTGATGACGGGTAACAAGGATTTTCCCATAAAAAAATTTACGAAGTCAGAATCATACTCGGCAATGGCGTCGTCGTCTATTTTCGACATCGCTTTGGAGGAGGCGGCGGCATATGATCCTGTCTCTTCTTCCGCATTCTGCGTAATGAAGTTAATTTTTTTTGCTGTTTCCTCACGGCGCCTGTGCGCTCAGAGGTGGCTGGTCTGGTAGCCATTTGCATGGGTCGGCTGCAGTAATTTAGAAAATAAGGAATCGACCTCCATAGGCTCTGGTGAGCCGTTGTTTTTGTAATTTTTGGCATTTTGCGGATCGGCGTGAATCTTATGCTGCCTATAGAAATACGGATTTTTGGTATTATTAGGTTGTGGGTCATGATGGTCGTACTTTTCAAGTTGACGACCCTGCGCTTTTGCAGTATTTTTGCGATCTTTGTCTTCCTGACTTTTTGCAAAACTGGCTGCAAAAATGTACCTCTCGTGGTTAGATTCCACTTCTTGCGCTAAAGCCAAAGCTGACGGCATGACTTTTGGCTGTGCCGCGAAAAGCACGTCAGTGAGGTTGCGTTTAAGTCCCGAGATGAAAATACGCAAGGCGTCCTCTCGGAATTTTTGTTTCTAATTGTAATGGAGAAAGGTACCATTGAAATTTTTAAATATACGATATGCGGCTATCGCCGCTTGTCGCCACGAAATATAGGCAAATATTTAACGGCGTCTAAAGTCACGCTACATGGAGAATTATTAGTTATATCTATGGGTTTGTAGGTTCTAATTACGGGGGCCACGGCTGAGGCATGTGCTGCTGCCAACCCGTTGGCCAGCTGCTGAATTTTCTGACGCATTTTGTGCGAGTTCGTTTTTGGCGGCCTCCTCCGCTAAAGTATCGGCCACAATTGCCTGTATTACAGCTTTGAGCTGTTCTGGATCTATCGCCATTGCAGGGGGATTCGCGGTTATATGATTTTTGTTTCTATTCACATTGATTTCTGTTGAAATCATTTTTTTGTTTTAAATAATTTTTTTGTTAAAAAGAACGCGCTGTTATAAAAAATAATTATATGATTTTGGTTTTTATTCACATTGATTTCTGTTGAAAATCATTTTTTTGTTTAAAATAATTTTTTTGTTTGAAATAATTTTTGTTGGAAATAATTTTATAATAACATTGGCTACAATGTACAGTGAACGATTTTTTTTTCTTAACGCTTCTGTTCAGCGGCTTGTGGTACATAAAAATATTAACAGACTTAAAATGCGTTTAGCATCGGTTCCCACTCACATGATTTTTTAAGGTGTGTGTGTTGGTGTTGGTTGCTGTAGGGTCTTGGTGATCGTGGTGCTGGGTGGTGGTTTTTACCACTAGTTGAGCGCCAATTATTTAAAGATTGATCGCAACGTCTTGCGATCGTCGTCGTCAGGAATCCTCTAGAGGTGAAGGGCTTCCTTGCTGGCTGCTCCGGGGAGCAGAAGATTATTATTTTTGTTGAGAGGAACTTTCCTCTTTTAACTGCTAGCCTTGTGGTCCGGCAGAGTAAGTAATAAAAATATGTTTTACCACGCTTAGTTGGAGTTAACAAGCTGCCGCTCTTTTTTTCTGATAAATACAAATTCAAACTGAAACTTAAAATGATTCTTATACCTAACAAAGACTCGCAGCGTCCACGCAAACATGCTGTGTTTGCCGGCTGCGCACAGGTTTCCGGCCCAATGCTGGGTCAGCACTTTTGGTATTATGTTTCAAGCACTGAGCCAACTGTTCTAGTTCGTTGGCTTGTGTTACCTTGCACATGTATTATTCTTGAATTTTTTTTTTGGCTTGTTATTAACAATCAAGGACCTATCTATTTCAATTATATTCTGGGCCAATAACCTATATTATTGTGGAATTCAATTATTAAATATTGTCAGACTAGCATGAAATAAATAGGCACGTGGTTGTTTTCTTTTTATGTCTCTTTATTGTAAGATCAACTGCACACTATCGCTTTCATAAATCGACTGACGCTGCGTATGTCATAGGCGCACATGCGAGGACACATACCACAAAGCTACAAATAGAATGTAGCTTAGCTGCAAATAAGCGACTCATCCTCTCTCTCAGCTTTGTGACTTTTGCATAAATACACCCCTTTCCAACACGCCACCTCAAATGACACATTTCTGTACTTTTATTACTTACGAGGCTGTGCATGCCTTTCTGGGGTATAAGTTTGATCCAGCATTCGCTGCGAGGAGTTGGGGAAGTGCAGTAGTCCAGTCCAGTCTGGTTTTTCTGTAGTTTGATCTTAGTGATTTAGAATCCATTTTTTTTTTTCTTTTAAAAAAATAAATAAATAAATAATAAGCCCCAATCCAGTTTGGTTCTTCTTCAGTTTAATCTAAGTATATAATGTTTTAATTCATTCTGAGAGTCCACTTCTCAATGTAATGAATCTTGCAGATGGCAACGGCTTAGTTAGTATATCAGCAAGTTGTAAATTTGTAGAAATATACTAAATACAAATAAATTTATTTTCAACTAGTTCTCTTGTAAAATGATATTTGATGTCTCTGTGATTAGTTCTCTTGTGGCGAGTTGGATTATTTGCAATACTAATACAACCTATATTATCTTCATAGATCTCTATTGCACCTTTTAATTCTAGTTTAATTTCTACCAATAAAGACTTGAGCCATAAGGCTCCAACACCTTCAAATAAGGCCATGTACTCTGCTTCGGTGGATGAAGCTCCGACAGATTTTTGCTGCATTGTGTTCCATGAAACTAAACACCTTTCAAACATTATAAAAAAACATTCAGTAGTACTTCGTCTGTCTGTCTCATTTCCTGCCCAATCAGATATTTACCAATAATACTAAACTGTACTTTTTTCTCAAAAATCCCAATCTCAAATCAACAGTTCCTTTAAAATACCTTAAAACTCTTTTAAGACATAGCCATGTACATCAAACAACCAATCAAGTTTCTACATGGTGCCTCACCTGATTCTACAAATTTTAGAGCCTCATAGTTTAGTTTAAGTACTAACTGCATTGCAGTCTTCCATGTTACATTTTTCTCAACACATTCTTTATATATGCAGGTTGACTGAGACATATCTGACTTCTATTTAAAAATAAAAAAATAAAAATAAAATATCGAACTTCTTTCATATCAGTCACTTTAAATTTATTTACAAGGTATGATTTAAATGATTTTTTATTTTTATTAATTAATATAATAAATTGAAGCTGAATTTTCTTTATGTATGTACTTAATATACATATAATCAAAATTTTCTATACCAAATGCATAGAAAATGGATCATCATGATCCGAATCAGAGTCGCTGTCATCGCATCCCAAAAAAATGTTCATTATTAATATGTTCTACAACATTTCCAACAAATACTTATTCATTTAAACAAAAATATTGCCTTTTTTCCGATCCTCTACATACATGTGCGGCAGCATAACTTCGTTTTTTAAAATACGCGCCATTCAAGAGGGGCTACTGCAAAGTTTTGTCCCGACACGGTGCAGTCGCCATCATGCGTTGGAATAGTGAGGAGCGTGCCTTTGCCGTTGAGGCCTACTTTTTAAGCGGATGTTCGGTTAATACAACACAGCGTGCATTTCGGAATCGCTTTAATTTAGCCCCATTGCAACGCGTTGGCTCCCGTCCCAGACCGCAAATCAATTGTTACATGGGTCACTACATTCAGGCAAACTGCAACTGCGAGAATGCGAAGAATTGGAGTCCCTCGACCCGTTAGATCACCTGAGAACATTGAAGTTGTGAAAGCGTCAATACTGCGATATCCACGAAATTAATCTGCCGCACCATGTATGTATATTTCCAAGCTTCCGGCTATTCTGCGTGGAGCGGCAATCAAACATGTAACTTCCTAGCTTCCTACATACTTATACACATATACTGGCTATCTGCGCTATTCTGCGTTGAGCGCCAATTCCATATACATACATACCATTACATTACCATTGCAAGTTCTCTCGTCTCCTCTTTGCTCAGAAAGCAGGTGCACGCATATCGACACATGCGTGCACACTGCACTGATAAAGAGCGGGAACACAGTGCCGACGAGACGATACCCTCCAATCGATACAAAGTATATAAACAATTCCCAAAACAAACATTTTAAAAACTTTCCAAATAATTATTTAATAAATGCCGCCAAATCATTAAACTCTTTTCAAGCTATTTGTATATTTTTCTATTCTATTATATTTGGGCGGATTTTCTCTGATTTGTTCTTACAATTTTGTTCGGTTTCTTAAGATAAAATCCAACCAATCTAAATAATCTTCGATAATTATTTAATAATTCCCACCAGAGCTTTCAGCTTTTATAGCTAGTTTTAATAGCTAGATTATACTATTTTTCCAGCAATTTACGTTTAGCTATTTTTTGAAGCGATTAGTTTCAAATTTTTCAATTCCGATTTTTACTCGATTAGATTAACTTTTCCTTAATTAGCTAAGAATTTCAAACAATATTATTAGCTAGATTCAGTTATTTTTCCAAATTTTTACTTTTAGAAAATTGATTCAAATTTTCCCATTCCAATTTTTACTCGAATTCCGACGGGACCATCCAGAGCCGGGTTGTTTGGTCTTTCTATATCTCTCCTAAGTATGTCCGCTAGTCCAAAAGGCAGAACCGCGATTTCCACTTCCAACGGAAGGGACCTTCCATCGAGCAGTTCGAAGACAACATTAAGAATTGTCATTTCCCACCTACAGCGAGTCTTCACTAGCGGAAACCCCCGAAAATCCCTCTGCAGTTGGGACTAAATTCCTAAGGGTATCACGATTTAGCAACAAAAAATTTAATCCTCAGAACAGCCATCGGCCGAAGCCGCAGCGTTGCACAATTTGATTGCTGGAGGGGATAGCAAAAGCCTTTTCGAAGCCAAGGCACTTCCGAGTAAGCTTCGTCGTCCCTACATAAGTTCCAAGTCCGTCTGCAACAATTGCGCGCTCTATGCGACAAAGTGGAAAGAGAGTACGAAACATGCTCATTGCTCTGGAAGGCTCCCTCAACGCATTGCCTATTCTTCAGGCCAAATACTGCTACTACTGCTGAGTCTGAGGGATTCGCTTCGGCGTGGGAAGCGCGTCAAGATCGGTTCCAAAACAAACGACTTTTAGTCAACAGCCATCTCAAGCTTCTATTGAACTTGAGTTCGATATTCCAAGAATCTGGTCATGCTCTAAAGAAATGCAGTGCACGATTTAGGGGTGCTAAACAGCGACAACAGAGAATGCGCTATCTCACATATCCGATGACAACTGGGATTGTCTGATAATTTTTCTTCTAGACAAGCAAACTGACAAAGTTGACCCTCCGCTCCAAATGTCAGCTGACGTGCGTTCCGACTACATCAAATTGTTTCGCGAGAGGAGATTAGCTAAATTACCTGTATGGGGAGACACCGTGCTGTATGGGGAGACACCATGCTGCATCGCAACCCCCCAAATTCCGAGAATGCAGGTTCCTCCACCTCACTCAGTGTCTGGCAGCAAGCGATTGATCGTCGCACACAGTTCTGTGATCTCTTTGTCGTTCCTAAACCAAATTCGAAGCCGAGAATATCACTTAACTGGCTAATAATTTCGAACAATATTAATATCTAGATTCAGCTATTTACTTTTAGCAATTTTTTTTTAATTATAGGTTTCAAATTCCGAGAATACGAGTTCCTTAACCTCCTAGCCCTCTGCACAGCAATCTCGTCCCTCAAAACCCTCCAGCAGAAATGCACCGGCAAGCACTTCAGCGGTGCAAACCTATTTCGCTTCCGGCATTTCAGCCGTTCTACTGAGCACAGCAATCATTGACGTGTGTCTTTTGGGAACGAACTACTGAGGACGAGCTTTAATCGACTCGGGATCCGGGGCGACATTCAATTCCGAACGAATGTTTAAGCTCATAAGGTTGCCATATAGTATCGCTCCTGGTTCAAGAAACTATTTTCGGGTGGGTGCTAACGGGGCCGATTTCCAATTCCGATTTCCAACGAGTCGCATCTTTCGCGACTCAGGTGCACCAAATAGGTGACCTTGCTTCGCTCGACACGCTTCCCAGCAAGTTCTTGGAGGTGGAGGACCTACCACTCAAGATAGTAAAAGTGTCCGATTTCTATTGCCAAAGGAACTTCAGCCAACCTACGAAGACATACGCAAGCGGGAGATTCGTGTTGACGCTCCCGTTCTCGTTCTGTGACCCCGGGAATTCCGAATCCAATTAAGGATATTCGAGATCCGTTGCGTTAGCTCAGTTTCTTATAAATCGCTTAAAAAGAGACTTTTCCCTAAAAGAACAATAAGATAGCGTAATCCAGGAGAATTTGGATCTGGATCATATGAAAGATGGGTCCGTCGACTCATAATTCTTCCACTGATTATCCAAAAGCGCGCCTAAAAAGCTTTGCGTTGTATTGAAAGCTTCAAGTCCGTAGGCAAGTTACGAACCATATTAAATGATATCCTTCATGCTGATCCAGTCCTACCACCCAGATCCTACAGTGGCGGTATTTTCAATACGTCTTCAGTGCGGACATTACAAAAATGTATCGTCAGATATGGGTCGACCAAAAGCATACCCCTTTCAAAGAATTCTGTTCCGAAACAAGGAAGCAGATATCCGAGACATCGAATAGCAAACATTTATCTTTCAGAGAATTCTGTTCCGAAACAAGGAAGCAGATATCCGAGACATCGAATAGCAAACATTTATCTTTGGGGTCAACTGAGGACTTCCAAATGTCATTTCCAAAAGCCAGACGCATCATTAAGCAACACATGTACGTCAACGACGATCTGGCAGAGCGAGTTCCGTGAGCGAAGACTAAAGTTCCATTTGAGAGATGCAAACAGCCATAAGTTCGTCCGGGTTTCCGTTGAAAAAGTGGACACCCATACAGAACGAAAAGCTCCGTTCATCATCCGTTTGTGGCCAACAGATCACGCAGGCGATACCAGTCGACTGTTGGGCACACGTTCGATCTGAACAAACCTCCGCCGATCTAGGCGAGGCGTATCCCTACATGAATTGGTATGTAATCATCTCCGGAGGCACGGAACAGAGCGGGTACAAGAGCCACGAGCTGAGTTCGCATCTACTGTTAGTAAAATACTAGGACAGCAATGACCAAGTCTTATGAGAAGTCACATGGACCAAATAATTGCCCCAGAACACCCAGGGAACTTAGATGACTTTGTTGACTCCATGGTCCCATCCCTGTGTCCACAACTGTATTCTTGTACTTTGTTATATTTGTTGAATCTTGTTTCCTCTTAGATTGCATGGCCTCACCATTGTCATGTAATAAAATGGTTTCCTACCATATAAAGTATATATATTCTTGATCAGCATCAATATCCGAGTCGAACTGGCCGTGTCGATCTGTCCGTCCGTATGAACGTAGAGGTCGCAGGAAATATAAAAGCTTAAAGGTTGAGATTAATCATACGATTTTATAGACGTAGACGCAGCGAAAATTGTTTTGATGTTCTTTTTTTGTATGTTTATAGATCATTTAACTTTCTATTGCTTTGATGAATAAGTTTTTGACACGCCGTCTCTAACGACCTCAAACCGCCCACTTCTCACTTCAGAAAATACGTTCTTTTTGATTTATTTGCCAGATAATATTTATCTTAAATGTTCGTTTAAAGCACATTTTTAATTAATGTGATTTGATTTTTCTCGTTAGATAGGCTCGTTAGATCTACTGGAGAACAAATTTAAAACCCAACTCTAGGACAAGCTGCATCGAACCATGAAACCGCCGCTGCCGGCTGCAGCTTGCCATTAGGCATGCAACATTTGCAAGGTAGCTATTCTTTAACTGTCAAAAAGTTCGACTGATTGTAAAATTATGGCCGAGCCTCTATTATTTATTATTACTCGCATTTTTTTGCCATTAACATTAATCCTTGGTAAGAATTTAAATAAAATATTGCATAAAAACAAATTTTATAATTTCATTTTATAGTGTCGTTGGTGCGACCAGTTGGCCTATCTTATTTTTATCTACTTACGTTTTTTCTATCACCTTGGCTGCTGCAATCTAATAGCTTAAAACAACGAACCTTTTTAAATGTGTTTATTATATTTCTTTGTGTTTTAAGTACTTTCGGCATCGTCGGTCACATTATATTTAATTTGATAAATTTATTTTTTGTTGATCTTAGCTCTAAAAATTCATTTTCATTTATATTACGTCAATTTGGATTTCTGTATTTTAAAGGCTTAAGGTAATAATTAAATTCTGCTTTTATTTAAAAATAAACGTTTCCTCTTAGTTTTGTTTCCATTGCCCACTGGATACTGCCTGATATTATCGTTCTTCTGAATACTATTGTTTTTTTTATTTTTTCTGAAATTAAATATAAAAGAGAAAAGAGAGTTATTCAAAATGACGACGATGTATTTTACAAAAAGAGCAAGGAATTAAAAGGTGCTTTAAAAGTTGCTGAGATAAATAGGGTTTTAATCATTGTCTATATTCGATCTGTACTAAAGACATGTAAGTAATACAAATTTAAAAATGAACTTGAAAGTAAAATTCATTTCAACAGCTCTAATTTTTTCTCTTATTGTGCTTTACTTTGCTGCGACTTTGAGACCTTCATTGCCAGGAAGCCTATACTTCTGTATGTTTATAATAGCTGGCAGCTATTGGGCACTTTTTCGCCAACGGTAAATATAGCGCTTAATAACTCACATATTTTCGATAAAAAAATATTTAAATATTAGAAAAATGTACTATTCTGTTATATTTATGATTGTGGCGCTTTTAGTACATATAACATGCATATTTGCTTATCAATTGCCAGTTTTGCAAAATACAATTAATTGTGACAAATTATGGACCAGGTCAGTACATTATTTAAACAGTTTTTACGGACATTTGACTTCGCCGAATGCGGAGTTCTTGAAAATTTTTAATTAGATTTACTTTTAAACAGGCTAATGGGAATGGAAGTTTTAATTCGGCTTAATAAAGATAATAGAAATGGAAAAATTTTGGAGTTAAACCCTAAACTAAATTTGGATTCATATCTAAGCCCAATTGCTTTAATGTTGGCTTACTTTGCTACAACACTTAGCCTTATAAACCGTTCTCAATACGAGATATCATTCAATACGATACGAATGAATTTGGGACCCAAATCAAATAGCATATATGATAATATACAACCTTCTAATGAGGAAAATGAAGAGATATCAATTTTTACGGAACCTTCAATGCTGGAACAATTCTTTTATATAGTTTATGAACTTTCATCATTTGTTTACAAAAATAGCTACATCTTGCTTAATATCATAATGATGGTAAGTAATCTATTTAATTTAATTTATTTGTTACTTATACACCGGTTATTTTACGTTTCCAATGCTAGACACATATGGACTTTTCAAACTAAAAATTACTAAGTAAACATACAATTAAAAGAAAAAAAGTGCGTGATTGATGTAATTGGAGAATCAAATAGCGGTCGGAGCGTGAACCAGGAAAACATACATACCACCGTACAGACGTACGTACACCGTGCGTAAATTTAAACCTGTTACTCGTACAGTAAAATGGTATACTAGATTCGTTAAAGTAATATAAAAAGTATGTAACAGGCCGAAGGAAGCGATTCCGACAATATAAAATATATATGTATATTCTTGATCAGGATCAGGATCAATGCGTAACAAACTGTTACGCCTACATTTATAATACATTTTTATAATTTTATTAGTCTTGTAAATTTCTATCGATTTGCCAATAATCTTTTTGCATGCCCACTTTAACGCCCTAAAACCGCTCAAGCAGCAACGCCCACATTTTGGAAATTTTTTTAGATTTTTCTTCGTTCTATAATTTGTCGTCCCAGTTTTTATCTGTATACCAAAAACACTAGCCACGTCCACCCTTTCACGTACAAAACGCCCAAAACGAGCCCCACACACTTTTAATCAATTTTCCAAATTTTCTCAATTTATTCCCTAATATTTTCGATATCGGTATCAGATGATAGTCGGGGAACTGAACTATAGAATTCTCTCTTTTTTTTCTATTAAAACTAAGATAGAACCTTAATTTGTATTGATAGTACCAACTGCAGTCACTAAAAGTATCGAATAAAGATTATTGCATATGTAAATAAATTAAATTTTTTGTGTGGACTTAGGGTGGTAGAGTGGGCGTTGATCCTGATCCTGCTCAAGAATATATATACATTGTATGGTCGGAATCGGTTCATTCTGCCTGTTACATACTTGTTACATTACTTTATTATATTTCGCAACGAGCTGGTGAAATGCTGCTGGCGGTCGCTATGTTATTCGTTAAAATTCGCTTCACGGTGAGGGGATCCATCGTCGGCTGCTCCGGGGTTCCGGGGGCAGGATAAAAAATGATTATTTATGTTGAGATTCCTCTTTTAACTATCGGCCTTGTGGTCTGGTATAGTCATTATGGATATTTATAAATATTATTCTGGAATACAATTATTAAATATTGTCAGACTAGCATGAAATAAATAGGCACCTGGGTACTTTCATTTTATGACTCTTTATTGTAAGAAAAACTGCACACTATCGCTTTCATAAATCGACTGACGCTGCGTATGTCATAGGCGCACATGCGAGGACACATACCACAAAGCTACAAATAGAATGTAGCTTAGCTGCAAATGAGCGACTCATCCTCTCTCTCAGCTTTGTGACTTTTGCATAAATACACCCCTTTCCAACACCCCACCTCAAATGACACATTTCTGTACTTTTATTACTTACGAGGCTGTGCATGCCTTTCTGGGGTATAAGTTTGATCCAGCATTCGCTGCGAGGAGTTGGGGAAGTGCAGTAGTCCAGTCCAGTCTGGTTTTTCTGTAGTTTGATCTTAGTGATTTAGAATCCATTTTTTTTTTCTTTTAAAAAAATAAATAAATAAATAATAAGCCCCAATCCAGTTTGGTTCTTCTTCAGTTTAATCTAAGTATATAATGTTTTAATTCATTCTGAGAGTCCACTTCTCAATGTAATGAATCTTGCAGATGGGAACGGCTTAGTTAGTATATCAGCAAGTTGTAAATTTGTAGAAATATACTAAATACAAATAAATTTATTTTCAACTAGTTCTCTTGTAAAATGATATTTGATGTCTCTGT
Source organism: Drosophila melanogaster (assembly GCF_000001215.4). Taxonomy (NCBI): domain Eukaryota; kingdom Metazoa; phylum Arthropoda; class Insecta; order Diptera; family Drosophilidae; genus Drosophila; species Drosophila melanogaster. The sequence goes on along the minus strand of NT_033777.3, from coordinate 3,260,284 downwards.
GATTAGTTCTCTTGTGGCGAGTTGGATTATTTGCAATACTAATACAACCTATATTATCTTCATAGATCTCTATTGCACCTTTTAATTCTAGTTTAATTTCTACCAATAAAGACTTGAGCCATAAGGCTCCAACACCTTCAAATAAGGCCATGTACTCTGCTTCGGTGGATGAAGCTCCGACAGATTTTTGCTGCATTGTGTTCCATGAAACTAAACACCTTTCAAACATTATAAAAAAATATTCAGTAGTACTTCGTCTGTCTGTCTCATTTCCTTCCCAATCAGAATCAGCATATCCAATAAGAATATTAATAAACTGTATATTTTTCTTATATTTCAATCTCAAATCAACAGTTTCTTTTAAATACTTTAAAACTCTCTTAAGACATAGCCATAATTACTTATTGTTGTTATTCGAATATCGACTCAAAATACTTATTGATGTAGTCTTGGCGAGTACATAACATGATGTACATCAAACAACCGCTCAAGTTTCTACATAGTGCCTCACCTGATTCTACAGATTGTAGAGCCTCATAGTTAAGTTTGCTTGGGAGAGGTGGACTAACCGCATTGCAGTCTTCCATGTTCAATTTTTCTCAACACATTCTTTATATATGCAGATTGACGGAGACATATCTGACTTTTACTTCTATTAATTTTAATTCCGATAAAATATCGAACTTCTTTCAAATCAGTCATTTTAAATTTATTTAGAAGGTATGATTTAAATTTAGAAATAGTTTCGGATTTACTAGTGGCAATTATTACATCGTCCACATTTAGTAAAATATAGATATTATCTCGGAAATTTTCTTTATCTAAAATATATATACAACGATCAACTTTTAGATTTTCAAATCCAACATATTTTAGCACATTTTGAAAAACTTCAAACCAGCATCTTTCAGCTTCTTTGAGGCCATAATAGCTTTATTAAGCTTGCATACTGCATTCTTATCGCAATATGGCAACCCTTTTGGAACCTTGAAGTATATTTCATATTTTAGTGTTCCATTCAAGAATGCTATTTTCACATCCATATAATGGACTTGTAATTTGTATTGAATTGAAAGAGCCAACAAAAACCGAAAACTGGAAATTCGTGCAACTGGTGCAAATGTCATATATTCTTGTGTAAAACCTCGTGCTACTAGCCTTGCTTTATACTTTACTAAGTTTTCAAACTCATCTTGTTTGCGTCTGATTTCTTGCTCATTTTTGTTATCATTTATTTCGTCACCAGTTTCTATAACTGGATCGGCATTCTTTATACATGTGGAATTTTCACTGTGTTGTACATTTATTCTAGAATCAACAGATTCATATTTTTTACCATTGGGAAATCTGACTCTACATTATCTTTATTAAAAGAATCATCAACACTTCTAAGTTAAACCTTCGAGTCTTCTTCATGTACCCAACTCTGACTTTAACATATTTATTTCGTCCACCACAACATCATTAGCTGTCATAAATTTTCTCGATCATTCCACAATTTGTACCCATTTGGTTCGTAACCGACAAGTATTGTTTTAATTGACTTGTCATCAAACTTTCTTTTCTGCACTTCATTAGGTGCATGTTGAATTAAATATCTTAAGATATTTTCAGATTGGATTTTTATTATGCCACATTTCATACGGTGTCTTCTTTTCTTTTAAAGCTCTGCTTGGGGACCTGTTAATTAGGGATGTTGCTGTTAAAACAGCTTTATCCCAAAGCTTTATCAAGCTTAGACCTATTAATCATCGATCGAGCCTTTTCTGTGATTGTTCTAATCATCCGCTCTGACACGCCATTCAATTGTGGGGTATGAGGAATCGTTAAATGATAGCTGATGCCTTTTTACCCACAGAAATCACGCATTTCACTTGAAAGATAGTGAGAGGTTTTGGTTTTATCATTTATATGTTAATTGCGCTGTTATGTTACTGTTACTGCATTGTATGGATTCATCGCTTCACTCACTCACTCTTGGCGATCTGATTTATATGTTATTATATATGTCACACATTAATGTGTGTATTCATCAATAAAAACAACGTAATAGTTTTTATTATCAATAGTAGAGGGTGTGATTGGCCCACAGACATCGGAATGGACTACAAACAAAGGTCTCTGACATTTTCTTTGTTTTTAAATTTATTAAATTTTAATTTAGATTGCTTGCCGTTACAATACAAGCCTCATATAGATCTTGATTTACTTCTATGTCTTTTAATATATTTATATCTTTAAATAGATCATTTTGCTTAAATCTTATTATTGGTTATTATTACTGTACTCAAATGTGCCATGAAACGCTAGATTGCCATCTTTAGTTACTCTAATGCCATCAGGGTTAAACTCAACCGTCATTCCATCATCTTGCATCTTCTTGACTGATAATAGATGTGGAATTTCTTTACAGTACAGCACATTCTTCAGCGTTATCTTCCTTCCACTATTGGTAAGGTTAACCACTCCCCACGCTTTGCAATTTCGATGGCAAGATGATTTTGCAAGTGTAAGCATATGCCAACCTTGCCTGTCAAGTACGGTGGTAACCCGGGAGAACAGATGGCCACGTTAATGTGTGTTCGCTCAGTCGTCGTCGAAGAGCAAGCCGTCGCGCAGCGTCTGTACTCGTGATCATATTTAATTCATTTAATATTTCATATATCTAATTTCGCGTTGGCAAAGAATAACGGAACTTAGTTACGATTGAAACATATGTACGTAGATGCAAAGCGTTGTATCTATCAGTGTGTTGATACGAATATATATGTATTTGTCTGCAAGCGGTGTGAATATACAAGCGGTATTTCATACAAACAGTATAGGCATACAAGCGGCGGGGATATAGACAACGTAACGCAACGCAAGAACGAACGAATCGCAACGTAACCGTGCAAAAAAAATCACGCAAACGCAACGCTAACGTAAGCGTGCGAAAATATTTCCGCAACGAAACGTAAACACGTACGCCAATTCGGTATATACAAATACAATTACGCGATGTTAAATAAGACATAAAATAAAATGAAAATTACAGAGCTGAAAGTCGATCAGTTAAAGTTCCTGTTGCGGGAATGCGAGTTGCCCACAACTGGACCGCGAGATCAATTAGTTCAACGTTTGATGACCCACGAAAAGTCTGACGAAATCGAGTTTTGTGTTTCTTTCGCGAATGAAGATACTGACGAAATGCCGGTGGTAGCACAACTTCAGGCCGAGATGAGCCAACTTCGTGAGATGATGGCAAATTTTATTAGTTCGCAAATTGCTGCGACAAAAGCAACGCAAGGTGCACAGGCGGCTGCAGTCAACGTAATACCTGTACCACCAAGTCCAACAGCTGAAATCGTACACACTAGCACGATGACACGACATGCATCGGTCAAGGAAATCGCTAATACCCTGCCAGAGTATGATCTAACGGATGAGAATGGTATCTCTGTGGATCAATTTATTGATCGCATTAATCCAGTGATAGGCATTCATTGGGACGAAAAACTTCTCTTGCTTGCCATTTATACTCGACTAAAGGGCGCTGCCAGAATGTGGCTAGATGCGTCTCCAGTTTTACACACCACCTGGAGCGAATTTTCGAGTGTTATTAGAGATAAGTTCGGTTCGACACCCGACGAACCCGAGATTCACTACATAATGTCAAATACTGTTCGCCGACAGAAGGAAACTATCAAGGAGTACTGCTTTCGCATGTCAGCCCTTGGAAATCTTTACAATTTAAGCGAGTCTGCTATTATTCTATATGCCCGAACTGGGTTAAAGCACCGAGAGCTACAACAGAGCATTGTGACCACAAAATTTGCAACGATGAAACAGATGCGTGACGTCATTGACGAGTATTTTGTCAACCGAGGTAGGCTTCAACTGCCAAAATACGATCCAGTATCGAAGAACGATGAACCGAAATCTAAACAACACGAGTCTGCAACAACAAACGATAAATTAAAATGCTTTAATTGCGGCGAACCAGGTAATTTTTCGAACAAATGCCCACAACCACCGAAACGACACCGATGTACTACGTGTAATAAAGTACACCCCAACAACGGTAACTGCGTTAAACCCGAAGCGAGTACACGACGCCTTGGGGCAACGAATCAAGATAAGTGTTTCTACAAAACCATCATCGTCCAATCGAAACCGTATACTGCGTTTATTGACACAGGTAGCCAAGCTAGCATGGTTCGTGAGACTGTAGCACAACAACTCGACGCCAAAAGATGCAAGTGTGCAATGCAAATTCATGGTATTTGTGGTGGAGTACGCATTCTAAACGAAACAATCATAATCGAACTGATCATCAATAATACTGTCACCGAAGCACTGATGTATATAGCCGAAGACAAAATCGTACAGCAAGATTTTTTTATCGGCCAGGATATCCTTGTTAACCCAAATCTTACGCTGAAGTTTGAGAACGGAATGATGACTTTTGAGAGCAAACGAGCAACACAGCAAGTATCTCACTTCAAGAATTATTACTAATATTCTTTCTAATATCGACAGTAATGAAGACACGCATGCAGAACCTACTAGAAGATTATGTCTTTTCCTCTGGCCTTAAAGGAATTGGAAAAACTAATGTGGTCGAAGCTGAAATTGAAGTAGAAGATAAACAAGCAGTTGCCCAAGCGCCATACCGAATTCCTGAACCTAAGCGTGACGTTGTGTACGCTATGATTGACGAGCTCCTCCAACACGATATTATTGCCAAATCAACATCTGAGTATGCGAGCCCAGTAGTTTTGATTAAAAAGAAGAACGGAGGCGATCGACTGTGTGTTGACTACCGACGTCTGAACAAGTTGATCAAGAAAGAAAACTTTCCTGTGCCAAACATTGAAGAACGTTTACAAGAAGCGAAACGATTCAAATTCCTTCTACGTTGGATTTGAACAGCGGATATTATCAGATCGTAGTATCACCTGAGAGTCGCAAATTTACCGCATTCATTACAACCGACGGATTGAAATCAACGTATTCCATTTGCGTTAAAGAACGCACCGGCGACTTTTAATCTATTGATGGCTGAGATACAAAAACGTGTCCGAAGGGGAGATATGCTGCATTATATGGACGACATATTAATTGGCAGCCATTCGTTTACCGAGATGTATAAGAAACTTCAACGTATACTGCAAGTACTGCGAGAATTTGGCCTCACCGTGAACGTTGACAAGTGCGAATTGTACAAGCAGACAATTTCATTCTTGGGGCACCAGCTGCACGCAACCGGGATAAGTCCAGGTGAAGTCAAAACCAATGCTATTGCAGAGTTTCCACGTCTAAGGAAAGTTTCGAATGTACGAAAATTCCTAGGGCTTAGCGGATACTTTCGAAAGTTTATCCCCGGATACGCCATTATATCCGAGCCCTTACGCAAGCTACTACGCAAAGACCAGTCGTTTAAATGGGAACCACAGCAGGATGACGCATTCAATGAACTTAAACAACGTCTTATTTCGAAGCCTGTTCTTATTAGCTACGACGTCAGCGCAGAACACGAAATACATACTGATGCTAGTTCTGTTGGTTTAGCCGGAGTTCTATTTCAAAAGGAACATGATCAGTTAAAGCCAGTAGCCTATTATAGCCGATCGACGACATACAGCGAAATGAAGTTCCACAGCTACGATCTAGAAGCTTTGGCTGTTGTCGAGACACTGGAACGTTTCAAGTAGAACAAATTCGAGTCATCACTGATTGTAATGCGTTAAGAATGACGATGGAGAAACGAGAGCTGATACCCCGAATTGCCAGATGGTGGCCACGCATCCAAGAATTCGATATTGAGATACTGCAGCGCTCAGGTACGCGTATGGAACACGTCGATGCCTTAAGCCGAGCACCATATGAAGATTCACATGAAATAGAAGAAGCTGACCTATAGATATTCAAGACCGTAATTGATGAAGCCGATTGGTTGTTTGCTGTACAAATGCAAACAAGAAGATCACTGAGAACGATGAGTCCTTGAACTTGGTCGCTTATATCGCAAACATAACAACAAGCACCTTTGGGTTGTACTCAAGAAGTTACGCCATCGCATTCTTGTAGAATGTCACGACAACGCAGGACATATGATCACCGACAAAACAATCAGCCGAATTATAAATCAATTCTGGTTCCCCCGTATGCGAAATTATGTTCAAGAATACATTAATTCATGCGTAGGTTGTTCCCTGTATAAGCAACGAGGAGGTCGCCAAGATGGTCAATACCATTACGATAACATCAAGCCAGTACCGTTCGCTACGGTACACGTAATGAGCGTATCCTGGTAATCGTTGATGCATTTACAAAGTTTACGATCATACGAGCCGTTAAAAGCACCGCAACCCGACACGTTATTGAAATTCTCCGAGATGTTTGCAGCTACGTTGGAATGCCTGAAAGAATCGAGACCGACCGAGGAACTGCCTTTACGTCAAAAGATTTCGAAAGATTCTGTCGAGGACATAATGTCAAGCATGTACTTAATGCTGTTCGCACCCCGCGAGCAAATGGACATGCCGAACGCACTAACCGCATAATCCTATCAATGCCATTGCCTACTGTTGAGAATGAGAAGCGCTGGGATTAGAAACTGTACCAAATCCAGTGGAGCATTAACACGATGACCAACAAGAATCGTTCTCCATTTCAGCTATTATTATGCTATTGCTAAGCTATTGCTATGAGCCACGAGACACGGTGAAGAACTCCGTAGTACAAGCGTTGCAATGTACTGATAACCAAGTGCTGACTACAGAAGAGTTGCAACAGCTTCGTACCGATACTGCAACACGAATTGACGAACATCGAGCAGAAGCTAAGAAACGTTACGATGCCAAACACGCCAAGCCGACGGTTTACAGCGAAGGAGATTTAGTTTTGGCCGAAAACGAACAGGCACTTCACGTAAACTCGAGCCTCGTTATAAAGGCCCGTTTATCATCACAAAGAAACTACCACATGATCGATATTTGGTCGAAGATTTGCCGAATGCCCAACGAACTCAGCGACACTATAAATTCGTGTATGCGTCCGATAAACTCAAGCCGTGGTGCCAGATACCATTAGATGACACCATTGATGAGAACAACCCAGCAGATTGTAACGAACACACTCATAGAGCGTTGTCCACCTCAACACACTCTGTCTACTATTTTGACCGGCATGCTCAGGGAAAATGGGCGTGCGTTTTGTGTTGAGATGAACAAGAGTGTCACAGCTACAATACTGTAGACAGAGATACGATAAATGCAAAACGATAACTAAGCGGTTAAGAACCAAACAAGAAAGTGTACCTATTGAAGATGAGGTCCAGATGTTATTGGCCTTATTCTATACCCACCCTACCTGTTTAATCCATTCGGACTCCATCCTTTTACAACCGCTGCTTTACATACCCTTTGGTGCCCAACAAGACATCAGATTAGTTCATTTTCGACCCCATATAATTGAAGATAAAGATAATACATACATACATTTTCCTAAACCTAATCTTTAAACTAAAAATTACGTCATTTACGTTAAGTAAATCTCTTATTGAGTAATTTTGCTTATCCAGTACAAAATAAAGGAAAAATAATTAAGATAGGAATGCAAATATTGGTATTTAAGTTAACATTATTACTTTTGTTTGTTTGGCTTACTTTACATTAGAATTGTGTATGATTAATTGATATTTAAACTTTAAACTTCTTTAAATTAAGAGATCTAGATATACGATTAATTAAGGCAAGGTATTTTTAGCACACTATTTAGGAATATCTGACTTTATATATGCATGTGGGTTTTTATTATTTTTGTTTGTTCACGCTATGCCGTACTTACGCACTTTACGTACATCGATGTCAGCAGGCCTGATGACTGTTGATGATCTGCTGTGTGCATTAATATGAATTGGGAAAATCACATGTATATATTTGTCAGATCTCCCACAAGTTAAGCTAAATTAGAATCGTAGAGGTTTATAAGTAAGTATTTTTAGGCAAAATTAACGAATATGTGTTAACCTGCGATCTGCATTTGGTTGGCAGCAGAAAAGGACAAGCTCAGCTTTCTGCTGCACGCGGTGGGTGCTCCTGATGCAAGCAGTTGTGAATCTTTCTCCGATAAATTTCATGTGGTCAAAAGTTGAGGGCGAAAAACAATGCAAGCCGCCTTGGCGACGCGGCCACTAAGACTTCTACCTCCAAATGTGGGACCGGCAGCAGGCGCAGTTAAGTAAGATCACGATTTAAACTATCACTTGGCAGTATTTGCCTTGAAAAACTCTTATCCGGTCTACACGATGCTCGTGAATTTAAAATCAGGGACTTTGCATCAAGTTAAACTGCCCTCGATTACGCCTTCCCGAAAAGAGAACGGAAGTATGCAAATCAAGTGTGACCGTAGCTTGCTACAATCCTACTCGGAAATTTTGTGGTATTTTATAGGGCAATATTCAATTTTGCCAGGATTTGAATTTGGCTATAATGGTTCGTTACCAAATGAGTGCGATAGCACATATAAGGTTGCCATTTTGGCTCGAGTCCCACAACCACAGATTTGGAGGAGTCAAAAGCAATTACCAAATGCCCTTGGCATGAAATCTACCAAGTTCCTTGCCGTTCATGTCCTCTAAGAGATATATTGACTGATCAATCCTTTCTTTGACTCGGGCCTTAATACCGACAGGAGCGAGTTTCGCGTTAAAATTATTCGCTGCATTACTTAGTACGAAATTTCTTTTAACAACTTCTTGACCAACCTCAAAATATCGGGGTCGTGCTCGGAGATTGTAAGACTTTTGGTTTGTCTAATAAGCCTTATTCAAATGTTTGGCAATGTTGGAGCGAATTCTTTGAAATTCGTCAGTCCTTGATAATTTTACGTCACCTTCTGCGAGTAAATTAAGTTTGCGCAACAGTTTGTAGTCATTACCGTGGGATATCATGTGTTTACCGAAAACAACATTATAAGGCGATATACCAATAGATTGGTGAATCGAGTTACGAAGATAACAGTTGATGCTACTGAGGAATATGTCCCATTCGCGTTGGTCAGATCGAATGTATGTAAATTGAGTTCCGTTGTCACTCACGACGGTTTCGGGTACACCAAAACATGAAAATATTTCATCCCGCAATATACTGATGATCACTTTAGTTTTGAACTTTTTCACAGCTTTTAAAAAGGTAAATTTGGAAAAGTGCACTGGAAGATAAATCAATTTCGGGATGGATTTCAAGGTCTATTGGAGCAATATCGTCAACATCCTAGAACGATCGAGACAAAGCGTCCGCAACCACATTTTCTGTTCCCTTGCGATGCTCGATTTCGAAGGAATAACCCTGAAGTTTAATAGCCCATCTTGGCAATCTTCCGCTTAAATCTGATTGGTTCATTAGCCATCGAAGACTTGAGTGGTCGGTGACTACTTTGAAACTATGACCGTCAATGTACATTCTGAACTTCTTAATTGCCAGAACTACAGCCATGCATTCGAGTTCTGTATCTGTATAGTTACGTTGGGCTTTGTTTAGCTTCTTAGACATGAATGCTATCGGACGTTCACAACCAGAATCATCACATTGAGCTAGAACTGCACCCACTCCATGTAGTGAAGCATCACACTGCAGGATAAATGGTTTGTCATAATTGGGGTGAATGAGACAAGGAGCAGAGCATAACTTGTCTTTGATATTGTCAAAAGCTTCTTGAGCATGGTCGTTCCAACAGAAGGATTTTGCACGCAACAGTTCTGTAAGATTGAAAATGACTGTGGAGTAATTAGATATGAATCGCTGGTACCAACCAGTCATACCAAGAAATCGTTTTAGTTGTTTTTGGGTCTTTGGAACTGGAAATTCGCTCACAGCAGCGATTTTGTTTGGATTTACTTGTAGTGTGCCTTCGCCCACCAGGTAACCGAGATAGTCTACTGTTTTCAGGCAGAACTGACTTTTCTGGACATTAATTGTCAATCCAGCTTTACGCAATTGGGTGACTACTTCGGACAAATGCAAACGAAATTGTTTGACGAAACCAGCAAATCGTCGAGGTAGACTAATACATGCGATTTTAATTGATAGGGTATAACGAGGTCCATCAAACGGCACATGGTTTGTGGAGCGTTTGACAATCCAAAAGGCATTCTCTTGAACTGATAAAGAGGCCTATTTGGAACGGTGAAAGCAGTCTTGGCACGGGATTCTTGATCTAAACAGATCTGCCAAAAGGCATCTTTGAGGTCAATTTTGGAAATGCAATGTACCGGTGGAAGACGATTTAGCAGTCCATCCATAATTGGGATTGGGTATGCGTCCTTTACTGTGACTGAATTTAATTTTCTTGCATCGAGACAAAATCGCACCTTGCCTGGTTTGATATGCAAGGTAACTGGAGATGACCAATGCGATGAAGGTGCCTCTTCAATGACATCCATCTTAATCATGCGATCGATTTCTATACACAAAAAAAAATCGTTGTTTGATTGGTTTCGCATTGGATGTATCGATATTGTGCTCTATCAGGTTAGTCAAAAAAAAAAAAAAAGTCTATTACTTTCTGCAATTTTGATTTTTGTGAATTAGACAATCGTACGCGAGTAGAGTCTTCTTCGGGTTCAAAGTTGATTTCGTTGATCGAAACTGTTTGCTTAATAGAAATTCCAAACGTATACCGGAAATCCATTTGCTTTATGGCAGGAACTATTAAGAATTCGAAGTTATTATCAACTGAGTTGTAAGTCAAGGGAATTTGTGTAGTGCCTGGCCATCAGCAGTTCGTACAATCGATTTAAATTTATTAAATGGCTTAGTTGATATTAATTGTTGTGCTAGCTCACCACCTATAACACTTTTGTTGGCGCCACTGTCTAGGAGAGCTCAATGCGACTCACCAAATATGTCAATGTGTGTGAAAGGCCGAATATCGTTCTTATTGTGAACGATTGATGAAATCGTAAAACGGTTGAATGATCGTTTACGAATCCAAAATTTGTGAATTCGCCGTGATGATCGATGTTTTTGATGATGAAGTAAATTTCCACTAAATAATTGCAATTTACGATTTGCATACTCCAGCAATTGCAAATGATATGGATTAAAAGTTTGGGTTAATGTTACGGCAGGTTGAGTTGAAGGCCGAATGGAATGAACATCATCTGTCACAGAATTTGGTTCTGTTTGTGTTTTCGAGGCTAACGGCGGGCATCCGTTTTGTTTGCACAAAGAATGCCCCGCTGGGAGTTTTCCGATGCCGATTTACATTTTGCGCAGTTGGGCTTATACACCTCCGGTGTTCCTCAACCATAACAAAAAATACGGCGTGTCTTAAGGCAATTCTGGTAACCGTGACCTGAGTCAGGTCCTAACGACACAAATCTCGTCCTCGACATCCTGTTCTTCCTCAGACTGATCTTCGGAATCGTCTTCATGCAGAATTGCGTTAACAAAACGCTTGCTTGTGTTCGGACGTTAGATTGGCTTTGTCCGGGTGCTTCGAAAGAACTCTTCGTGACGATGACATTCCTTACGCAATGTTGCTAAGTTTGGGGTGTCTATATGCAGTAAGTCGTGCTTAATCTCCGGTTTGAGATTATGACGAACTTCTACAGTAATCTCACTGTCCTGCATTGGTTCACGAAGGGAATCTGCAATGGAAAGCATTGCATCCAAAAAGTCATCAAAATTTTCTGTGCCACCCTGTTTGCGGCGACGCAAAGCAATTTTAACACGTTCCAATTCATGATATCCACCGATCTATGAACACGCCAATAAAATGCTAAGGCCGGTCCTGCAAACAGTAAATTAGTTTCCGTTCAGGCTTTGCGAAGTGAGACAATTTACGCGGTAAATAAAATCCTCAATGGCAACGTCGTTAGCTGAACCGCTGAATTTAATACGCCAATTTAATATAATGTTGGAAATCCTATCAGGTCTATCCAAAGAAAGATCACTTCGATCGCTACGAAAGTCTGGTGAAGTCCTAACATGTGAATTGTTATTTCTTTCTGAGTTTATTTCGGGAACGTCTCGACCGAAATTATTTTGTATGTCTGGCTGCAGCTCACTCTGTCCATTATTTACAAGTGTGGATTTATTCAATTGAGTGAACGCCATAGTGATTTGTTCTGTCACTGATTGTAGCATGCCTGCTTGAAAGGCCTGCATTGAACTTTGGACTATTTGCTGAACACGGTCTTCTGTCACAACTCTGGAATCTGAACTATCCCCGCTACAAATTTCCTGTTGGGAATTTGGATCAGACTTCTCATTCTGTTTGGCTGTATTCCGAGAACCTGAACGGGTCATCATCTTGTTACCTTGAGATTTAGTTGACAAAGGCAAATGAGATCCTAACTCGGATTGAGAACATGGCTGGCCACATATGGGGCATTTGTCATGGTTCTTAAGGTAATTGTCAAGGCAATGTTTGTGAAAAGAATGTTTACAACGGGTTTCAACCAAATCCAGATTACGTACTGGCCCGTTGCAGATGGTGCATGTCACTGACGCATCAGTCTCTACGTCAACTAAATTTTCATTACTTCGCATCATCATTTTCGAAGCTTCTAGAATACAAACTGGTGAATATATAAAGTCTAACAATTCCTCTCGTTAGAACAAGAAAAATAAGCGATAAGATCAAACGATCAATAGTAGGCAAAAACGGTAAGATCCAACGATCAAAGATAAGCGAAAAAAGATAATGAGTAAAAAAAAAATATAAATGCGTGTCTTACCCTGAGTAGCAAAGCAGTAGGTTGTATAGGTACGAAAAGCTAACGGAGTGTGCATACAGAGATGCAAGATAAATGTCATTCATTTATTTATGAACTCTTACCACTTAGAAGAGTAACTAGCCGAATCTATCCAGCTAGAAAAATCTCGATCTTAAATGATAAGAAGGTAATTTTTGAATAGTGAAATCCTGGTACAGAACCGACCTTAAATCAGAACTATAATTCCTAAGAATCAATTACTCAAACTAAAATGTTTTTTTTACAATAATGTTCGATTATTACCGAACTGATAGAAAAAAAACATATAAAAGCATAACATTTCCTCCGGTATGGCTCCGGAACTCTCCAGAGACCATAAATTCCAGGACGGAATATGAAATACCTAACTGAAACTAAAAGTGGATGGATTGTTTATTAACGGGAAGCTCGGCTGTCAAACGACAAGTGCCTAATCAGGCATCGGGCTGGCCCCACGATGGGCGCCAATTATAACTGTAACGAACACACTCATAGAGCGTTGTCCACCTCAACACACTCTGTCTACTATTTTGACCGGCATGCTCAGGGAAAATGGGCGTGGGTTTTGTGTTGAGATGAACAAGAGTGTCACAGCTACAATACTGTAGACAGAGATACGATAGATGCAAAACGATAACCAAACGGTTAAGAACCAGACAAGAAAGTGTACCTATTGAAGATGAGGCCCAGATGTTATTGACCTTATTCTATACCCACCCTACCTGTGAAATCCATTCGGACTCCACCCTTTTACAACCGCTGCTTTACATACAATTTGGTGCCCAACAGACATCAGATTAGTTCATTTTCGACCCCATATAATTGAAGATAAAGATAATACATACATACATTTTCCTTAACCTAATCTTTAAACTAAAAATTACGTTATTTACGTTAAGGAAATCGCTTATTGAGTAATTTTGCTTATCCAGTACAAAATAAAGGAAAAATAATTAAGATAGGAATGCAAATATTGGTATTTAAGTTAACATTATTACTTTTGTTTGTTTGGCTTACTTTACATTAGAATTATGTATGATTAATTGATATTTAAACTTTAAACTTCTTTAAATTAAGAGATCTAGATATACGATTAATTAAGGCAAGGTATTTTTAGCACACTATTTAGGAATATCTGACTTTATATATGCATGAGGGTTTTTATTATTTTTGTTTGTTCACGCTATGCCGTACTTACGCACTTTCCATCGATGTCAGCAGGCCTGATGACTGTTGATGATCTGCTGTGTGCATTAATATAAATTGGGAAAATCACATGTATATATTTGTCAGATCTCCCACAAGTTAAGCTAAATTAGAATCGTAGAGGTTTATAAGTAAGTATTTTTAGGCAAAATTAACACATATTCCTGCGATCTGCATTTGGTTGGCAGCAGAAAAGGACAAGCTCAGCTTTCCGCTGCACGCGGTGGGTGCTCCTGATGCAAGCAGTTGTGAATCTTTCTCCGATAAATTTCATGTGGTCAAAAGTTGAGGGCGAAAAACAATGCAAGCCGCCTTGGCGACGCGGCCACTAAGACTTCTACCTCCAAATGTGGGACCGGCAGCAGGCGCAGTTAAGTAAGATCACGATTTAAACTATCACTTGGCAGTATTTGCCTTGAAAAACTCTTATCCGGTCTACACGATGCTCGTGAATTTAAAATCAGGGACTTTGCATCAAGTTAAACTGCCCTCGATTACGCCTTCCCGAAAAGAGAACGGAAGTATGCAAATCAAGTGTGACCGTAGCTTGCTACAATCCTACTCGGAAATTTTGTGGTATTTTATAGGGCAATATTCAATTTTGCCAGGATTTGAATTTGGCTATAATGGTTCGTTACCAAATGAGTGCGATAGCACATATAAGGTTGCCATTTTGGCTCGAGTCCTACAACCACAGATTTGGAGGAGTCAAAAGCAATTACCAAATGTCCTTGGCATGAAATCTACCAAGTTCCTTGCCGTTCATGTCCTCTAAGAGATATATTTACTGACCAATCCTTTCTTTGACTCGGGCCTTAATACCGACAGGAGCGAGTTTCGCGTTAAAATTATTCGCTGCATTACTTAGTACGAAATTTCTTTTAACAACTTCTTGACCAACCTCAAAATATCGGGGTCGTGCTCGGAGATTGTAAGACTTTTGGTTTGTCTAATAAGCCTTATTCAAATGTTTGGCAATGTTGGAGCGAATTCTTTGAAATTCGTCAGTCCTTGATAATTTTACGTCACCTTCTGCGAGTAAATTAAGTTTGCGCAACAGTTTGTAGTCATTACCGTGGGATATCATGTGTTTACCGAAAACAACATTATAAGGCGATATACCAATAGATTGGTGAATCGAGTTACGAAGATAACAGTTGATGCTACTGAGGAACACGTCCCATTCGCGTTGGTCAGATCGAATGTATGTAAATTGAGTTCCGTTGTCACTCACGACTGTTTCGGGTACACCAAAACATGAAAATATTTCATCCCGCGATATACTGATGATCACTTTAGTGTTGAACTTTTTCACAGCTTTTAAAAAGGTAAATTTTGGAAAAGTGTTCCAGAATAATCAATATACCAATGTTGCCGGATTTCGATCTGGGAAATGGGCCGATAAAATGAAGATAAAGTCTTTGAAAAATTTTATCGCTTTGCACTTGTACTACCATTGGTGGTTTTAAAAAACGATTGGGATATTTAGTGGTCTGAAATGTCTCGCAATTTCGAATGTAATCACGAACGTTGATAACCATGTTTGGCCAGTAAAAACGCCGTCTAATACGCTCTAAGCATTTAGAAATTCCACAATGTGCAGATGTTGGTTGATCATGAGCCGAACTCATTACGCTATGACGCGGCGACTCAGATACAAGCAATTTTCAGCAATCGTCTGGTGAAACGTCAGTACAAGTGGGGGATGTTGCACAATGATAAATATTATCATCAATGACTTGAAAATCAGGTAATTTTAGAGACACTAATTTATCTCTGAGAGCAGAGTACTCTTCCGATTGAAATGCACTGGAAGATAAATCAATTTCGGGATAGATTTCAAGGTCTATTGCAGCAATATCGTCAACATCCTAGAACGATCGAGACAAAGCGTCCGCAACCACATTTTCTGTTCCCTTGCGATGCTCGATTTCGAAGGAATAACCCTGAAGTTTGATAGCCCATTTTGCCAATCTCCCGCTTAAAACTGATTGGTTCATTAGCCATCGAAGACTTGAGTGGTCGGTGACAACTTTGAAACTATGACCGTCAATGTACATTCTGAACTTCTTAATTGCCAGAACTACAGCCATGCATTCGAGTTCTGTATCTGTATAGTTACGTTGGGCTTTATTTAGCTTCTTAGACATGAATGCTATCGGACGTTCACAACCGGAATCATCACATTGAGCTAGAACTGCACCCACTCCATGTAGTGAAGCATCACACTGCAGGATAAATGGTTTGTCATAATTGGGGTGAATGAGACAAGGAGCAGAGCATAACTTGTCTTTGATATTGTCAAAAGCTTCTTGAGCATGATCGTTCCAACAGAAGGATTTGCCACGCAACAGTTCTGTAAGATTGAAAATGACTGTGGAGTAATTAGATATGAATCGCCGGTACCAACCAGTCATACCAAGAAATCGTCTTAGTTGTTCTTGGGTCTTTGGAACTGGAAATTCGCTCACAGCAGCGATTTTGTTTGGATTTACTTGTAGTGTGCCTTCGCCCACCAGGTAACCGAGATAGTCTACTGTTTTCAGGCAGAACTGACTTTTCTGGACATTAATTGTCAATCCAGCTTTACGCAATTGGGAGACTACTTCGGACAAATGCAAACGAAATTGTTTGACGAAACCAGCAAATCGTCGAGGTAGACTAATACATGCGATTTTAATTGATAGGGTATAACGAGGTCCATCAAACGGCACATGGTTTGTGGAGCGTTTGACAATCCAAAAGGCATTCTCTTGAACTGATAAAGAGGCCTATTTGGAACGATGAAAGCAGTCTTGGCACGGGATTCTTGATCTAAACAGATCTGCCAAAAGGCATCTTTGAGGTCAATTTTGGAAATGCAATGTACCGGTGGAAGACGATTTAGCAGTCCATCCATAATTGGGATTGGGTATGCGTCCTTTACTGTGACTGCATTTAATTTTCTTGCATCGAGACAAAATCGCACCTTGCCTGGTTTGATATGCAAGGTAACTGGAGATGACCAAGGCGATGAAGGTGCCTCTTCAATGACATCCATCTTAATCATGCGATCGATTTCTATACACAAAAAAAAAATCGTTGTTTGATTGGTTTCGCATTGGATGTATCGATATTGTGCTCTATCAGGTTAGTCAATCCTAAGCCCTCGTTCTCGAACGATGGGAAAAAGTCTATTACTTTCTGCAATTTTGATTTTTGTGAATTAGACAATCGTACGCGAGTAGAGTCTTCTTCGGGTTCAAAGTTGATTTCGTTGATCGAAACTGTTTGCTTAATAGAAATTCCAAACGTATACCGGAAATCCATTCCGCATATTACGCTTTGCTTTATGGAAGGAACTATTAAGAATTCGAAGTTATTATCAACTGAGTTGTAAGTCAAGGGAATTTGTGTAGTGCCTGCAACATTTTGCGTTTGGCCATCAGCAGTTCGTACAATCGATTTAAATTTATTAAATGGCTTAGTTGATATTAATTGTTGTGCTAGCTCACCACCTATAACACTTTTGTTGGCGCCACTGTCTAGGAGAGCTCAATGCGACTCACCAAATATGTCAATGTGTGTGAAAGGCCGAATATCGTTCTTATTGTGATCGATTGATGAAATCGTAAAACGGTTGAATGATCGTTTACGAATCCAAAATTTGTGAATTCGCCGTGATGATCGATGTTTTCGATGATGAAGTAAATTTCCACTAAATATTTGCAATTTACGATTTGCATACTCCAGCAATTGCAAATGATATGGATTAAAAGTTTGGGTTAATGTTACGGCAGGTTGAGTTGAAGGCCGAATGGAATGAACATCATCTGTCACAGAATTTGGTTCTGTTTGTGTTTTCGAGGCTAACGGCGGGCATCCGTTTTGTTTGCACAAAGAATGCCCCGCTGGGAGTTTTCCGATGCCGATTTACATTTTGCGCAGTTGGGCTTATACACCTCCGGTGTTCCTCAACCATAACAAAAAATACGGCGTGTCTTAAGGCAATTCTGGTAACCGTGACCTGAGTCAGGTCCTAACGACACAAATCTCGTCCTCGACATCCTGTTCTTCCTCAGACTGATCTTCGGAATCGTCTTCATGCAGAATTGCGTTAACAAAACGCTTGCTTGTGTTCGGACGTTAGATTGGCTTTGTCCGGGTGCTTCGAAAGAACTCTTCGTGACGATGACATTCCTTACGCAATGTTGCTAAGTTTGGGGTGTCTATATGCAGTAAGTCGTGCTTAATCTCCGGTTTGAGATTATGACGAACTTCTACAGTAATCTCACTGTCCTGCATTGGTTCACGAAGGGAATCTGCAATGGAAAGCATTGCATCCAAAAAGTCATCAAAATTTTCTGTGCCACCCTGTTTGCGGCGACGCAAAGCAATTTTAACACGTTCCAATTCATGATATCCACCGATCTATGAACACGCCAATAAAATGCTAAGGCTGGTCCTGCAAACAGTAAATTAGTTTCCGTTCAGGCTTTGCGAAGTGAGACAATTTACGCGGTAAATAAAATCCCCAATGGCAACGTCGTTAGCTGAACCGCTGAATTTAATACGCCAATTTAATATAATGGTGGAAATCCTATCAGGTCTATCCAAAGAAAGATCACTTCGATCGCTACGAAAGTCTGGTGAAGTCCTAACATGTGAATTGTTATTTCTTTCTGAGTTTATTTCGGGAACGTCTCGACCGAAATTATTTTCTATGTCTGGCTGCAGCTCACTCTGTCCATTATTTACAAGTGTGGAATTATTCAATTGAGTGAACGCCATAGTGATTTGTTCTGTCACTGATTGTAGCATGCCTGCTTGAAAGGCCTGCATTGAACTTTGGACTATTTGCTGAAGACGGTCTTCTGTCACAACTCTGGAATCTGAACTATCCCCGCTACAAATTTCCTGTTGGGAATTTGGATCAGACTTCTCATTCTGTTTGGCTGTATTCCGAGAACCTGAACGGGTCATCATCTTGTTACCTTGAGATTTAGTTGACAAAGGCAAATGAGATCCTAACTCGGATTGAGAACATGGCTGGCCACATATGGGGCATTTGTCATGGTTCTTAAGGTAATTGTCAAGGCAATGTTTGTGAAAAGAATGTTTACAACGGGTTTCAACCAAATCCAGATTACGTACTGGCCCTTTGCAGATGGTGCATGTCACTGACGCATCAGTCTCTACGTCAACTAAATTTTCATTACTTCGCATCATCATTTTCGAAGCTTCTAGAATACAAACTGGTGAATATATAAAGTCTAACAATTCCTCTCGTTAGAACAAGAAAAATAAGCGATAAGATCAAACGATCAATAGTAGGCAAAAACGGTAAGATCCAACGATCAAAGATAAGCGAAAAAAGATAATGAGTAAAAAAAAAATATAAATGCGTGTCTTACCCTGAGTATCAAAGCAGTAGGTTGTATAGGTACGAAAAGCTAACGGAGTGTGCATACAGAGATGCAAGATAAATGTCATTCATTTATTTATGAACTCTTACCACTTAGAAGAGTAACTAGCCGAATCTATCCAGCTAGAAAAATCTCGATCTTAAATGATAAGAAGGTAATTTTTGAATAGTGAAATCCTGGTACAGAACCGACCTTAAATCAGAACTATAATTCCTAAGAATCAATTACTCAAACTAAAATGTTTTTTTTACAATAATGTTCGATTATTACCGAACTGATAGAAAAAAAACATATAAAAGCATAACATTTCCTCCGGTATGGCTCCGGAACTCTCCAGAGACCATAAATTCCAGGACGGAATATGAAATACCTAACTGAAACTAAAAGTGGATGGATTGTTTATTAACGGGAAGCTCGGCTGTCAAACGACAAGTGCCTAATCAGGCATCGGGCTGGCCCCACGATGGGCGCCAATTATAACTGTAACGAACACACTCATAGAGCGTTGTCCACCTCAACACACTCTGTCTACTATTTTGACCGGCATGCTCAGGGAAAATGGGCGTGGGTTTTGTGTTGAGATGAACAAGAGTGTCACAGCTATAATACTGTAGACAGAGATACGATAGATGCAAAACGATAACCAAACGGTTAAGAACCAGACAAGAAAGTGTACCTATTGAAGATGAGGCCCAGATGTTATTGACCTTATTCTATACCCACCCTACCTGTGAAATCCATTCGGACTCCACCCTTTTACAACCGCTGCTTTACATACAATTTGGTGCCCAACAGACATCAGATTAGTTCATTTTCGACCCCATATAATTGAAGATAAAGATAATACATACATACATTTTCCTAAACCTAATCTTTAAACTAAAAATTACGTCATTTACGTTAAGTAAATCTCTTATTGAGTAATTTTGCTTATCCAGTACAAAATAAAGGAAAAATAATTAAGATAGGAATGCAAATATTGGTATTTAAGTTAACATTATTACTTTTGTTTGTTTGGCTTACTTTACATTAGAATTGTGTATGATTAATTGATATTTAAACTTTAAACTTCTTTAAATTAAGAGATCTAGATATACGATTAATTAAGGCAATGTATTTTTAGCACACTATTTAGGAATATCTGACTTTATATATGCATGAGGGTTTTTATTATTTTTGTTTGTTCACGCTATGCCGTACTTACGCACTTTCCATCGATGTCAGCAGGCCTGATGACTGTTGATGATCTGCTGTGTGCATTAATATAAATTGGGAAAATCACATGTATATATTTGTCAGATCTCCCACAAGTTAAGCTAAATTAGAATCGTAGAGGTTTATAAGTAAGTATTTTTAGGCAAAATTAACACATATTCACCTGCGATCTGCATTTGGTTGGCAGCAGAAAAGGACAAGCTCAGCTTTCCGCTGCACGCGGTGGGTGCTCCTGATGCAAGCAGTTGTGAATCTTTCTCCGATAAATTTCATGTGGTCAAAAGTTGAGGGCGAAAAACAATGCAAGCCGCCTTGGCGACGCGGCCACTAAGACTTCTACCTCCAAATGTGGGACCGGCAGCAGGCGCAGTTAAGTAAGATCACGATTTAAACTATCACTTGGCAGTATTTGCCTTGAAAAACTCTTATCCGGTCTACACGATGCTCGTGAATTTAAAATCAGGGACTTTGCATCAAGTTAAACTGCCCTCGATTACGCCTTCCCGAAAAGAGAACGGAAGTATGCAAATCAAGTGTGACCGTAGCTTGCTACAATCCTACTCGGAAATTTTGTGGTATTTTATAGGGCAATATTCAATTTTGCCAGGATTTGAATTTGGCTATAATGGTTCGTTACCAAATGAGTGCGATAGCACATATAAGGTTGCCATTTTGGCTCGAGTCCCACAACCACAGATTTGGAGGAGTCAAAAGCAATTACCAAATGTCCTTGGCATGAAATCTACCAAGTTCCTTGCCGTTCATGTCCTCTAAGAGATATATTTACTGACCAATCCTTTCTTTGACTCGGGCCTTAATACCGACAGGAGCGAGTTTCGCGTTAAAATTATTCGCTGCATTACTTAGTACGAAATTTCTTTTAACAACTTCTTGACCAACCTTAAAATATCGGGGTCGTGCTCGGAGATTGTAAGACTTTTGGTTTGTCTAATAAGCCTTATTCAAATGTTTGGCAATGTTGGAGCGAATTCTTTGAAATTCGTCAGTCCTTGATAATTTTACGTCACCTTCTGCGAGTAAATTAAGTTTGCGCAACAGTTTGTAGTCATTACCGTGGGATATCATGTGTTTACCGAAAACAACATTATAAGGCGATATACCAATAGATTGGTGAATCGAGTTACGAAGATAACAGTTGATGCTACTGAGGAACACGTCCCATTCGCGTTGGTCAGATCGAATGTATGTAAATTGAGTTCCGTTGTCACTCACGACTGTTTCAGGTACACCAAAACATGAAAATATTTCATCCCGCAATATACTGATGATCACTTTAGTGTTGAACTTTTTCACAGCTTTTAAAAAGGTAAATTTGGAAAAGTGTTCCAGAATAATCAATATACCAATGTTGCCGGATTTCGATCTGGGAAATGGGCCGATAAAATCAAGATAAAGTCTTTGAAAAATTTTATCGCTTTGCACTTGTACTACCATTGGTGGTTTTAAAAAACGATTGGGATATTTAGTGGTCTGAAACGTCTCGCAATTTCGAATGTAATCACGAACGTTGATAACCATGTTTGGCCAGTAAAAACGCCGTCTAATACGCTCTAAGCATTTAGAAATTCCACAATGTGCAGATGTTGGTTGATCATGAGCCGAACTCATTACGCTATGACGCAGCGACTCAGGTACAAGCAATTTTCAGCAATCGTCTTGTGAAACGTCAGTACAAGTGGGGGATGTTGCACAATGATAAATATTATCATCAATGACTTGAAAACCAGGTAATTTTAGAGACACTAATTTATCTCTGAGAGCAGAGTACTCTTCCGATTGAAATGCACTGGAAGATAAATCAATTTCGGGATAGATTTCAAGGTCTATTGCAGCAATATCGTCAACATCCTAGAACGATCGAGACAAAGCGTCCGCAACCACATTTTCTGTTCCCTTGCGATGCTCGATTACGAAGGAATAACCCTGAAGTTTGATAGCGCATTTTTCCAATCTCCCGCTTAAAACTGATTGGTTCATTAGCCATCGAAGACTTGAGTGGTCGGTGACAACTTTGAAACTATGACCGTCAATGTACATTCTGAACTTCTTAATTGCCAGAACTACAGCCATGCATTCGAGTTCTGTATCTGTATAGTTACGTTGGGCTTTATTTAGCTTCTTAGACATGAATGCTATCGGACGTTCACAACCGGAATCATCACATTGAGCTAGAACTGCACCCACTCCATGTAGTGAAGCATCACACTGCAGGATAAATGGTTTGTCATAATTGGGGTGAATGAGACAAGGAGCAGCTTGAGCATGATCGTTCCAACAGAAGGATTTGCCACGCAACAGTTCTGTAAGATTGAAAATGACTGTGGAGTAATTAGATATGAATCGCTGGTACCAACCAGTCATACCAAGAAGTCGTCTTAGTTGTTTTTGGGTCTTTGGAACTGGAAATTCGCTCACAGCAGCGATTTTGTTTGGATTTACTTGTAGTGTGCCTTCGCCCACCAGGTAACCGAGATAGTCTACTGTTTTCAGGCAGAACTGACTTTTCTGGACATTAATTGTCAATCCAGCTTTACGCAATTGGGTGACTAATTCGGACAAATGCAAACGAAATTGTTTGACGAAACCAGCAAATCGTCGAGGTAGACTAATACATGCGATTTTAATTGATAGGGTATAACGAGGTCCATCAAACGGCACATGGTTTGTGGAGCGTTTGACAATCCAAAAGGCATTCTCTTGAACTGATAAAGAGGCCTATTTGGAACGGTGAAAGCAGTCTTGGCACGGGATTCTTGATCTAAACAGATCTGCCAAAAGGCATCTTTGAGGTCAATTTTGGAAATGCAATGTACCGGTGGAAGACGATTTAGCAGTCCATCCATAATTGGGATTGGGTATGCGTCCTTTACTGTGACTGAATTTAATTTTCTTGCATCGAGACAAAATCGCACCTTGCCTGGTTTGATATGCAAGGTAACTGGAGATGACCAATGCGATGAAGGTGCCTCTTCAATGACATCCATCTTAATCATGCGATCGATTTCTATACACAAAAAAAAATCGTTGTTTGATTGGTTTCGCATTGGATGTATCGATATTGTGCTCTATCAGGTTAGTCAATCCTAAGCCCTCGTTCTCGAACGATGGGAAAAAGTCTATTACTTTCTGCAATTTTGATTTTTGTGAATAAGACAATCGTACGCGAGTAGAGTCTTCTTCGGGTTCAAAGTTGATTTCGTTGATCGAAACTGTTTGCTTAATAGAAATTCCAAACGTATACCGGAAATCCATTTGCTTTATGGCAGGAACTATTAAGAATTCGAAGTTATTATCAACTGAGTTGTAAGTCAAGGGAATTTGTGTAGTGCCTGGCCATCAGCAGTTCGTACAATCGATTTAAATTTATTAAATGGCTTAGTTGATATTAATTGTTGTGCTAGCTCACCACCTATAACACTTTTGTTGGCGCCACTGTCTAGGAGAGCTCAATGCGACTCACCAAATATGTCAATGTGTGTGAAAGGCCGAATATCGTTCTTATTGTGAACGATTGATGAAATCGTAAAACGGTTGAATGATCGTTTACGAATCCAAAATTTGTGAATTCGCCGTGATGATCGATGTTTTCGATGATGAAGTAAATTTCCACTAAATATTTGCAATTTACGATTTGCATACTCCAGCAATTGCAAATGATATGGATTAAAAGTTTGGGTTAATGTTACGGCAGGTTGAGTTGAAGGCCGAATGGAATGAACATCATCTGTCACAGAATTTGGTTCTGTTTGTGTTTTCGAGGCTAACGGCGGGCATCCATTTTGTTCGCACAAAGAATGCCCCGCTGGGAGTTTTCCGATGCCGATTTACATTTTGCGCAGTTGGGCTTATACACCTCCGGTGTTCCTCAACCATAACAAAAAATACGGCGTGTCTTAAGGCAATTCTGGTAACCGTGACCTGAGTCAGGTCCTAACGACACAAATCTCGTCCTCGACATCCTGTTCTTCCTCAGACTGATCTTCGGAATCGTCTTCATGCAGAATTGCGTTAACAAAACGCTTGCTTGTGTTCGGACGTTAGATTGGCTTTGTCCGGGTGCTTCGAAAGAACTCTTCGTGACGATGACATTCCTTACGCAATGTTGCTAAGTTTGGTGTGTCTATGTGCAGTAATTCGTGCTTAATCTCCGGTTTGAGATTATGACGAACTTCTACAGTAATCTCACTGTCCTGCATTGGTTCACGAAGGGAATCTGCAATGGAAAGCATTGCATCCAAAAAGTCATCAAAATTTTCTGTGCCACCCTGTTTGCGGCGACGCAAAGCAATTTTAACACGTTCCAATTTATGATATCCACCGATCTATGAACACGCCAATAAAATGCTAAGGCCGGTCCTGCAAACAGTAAATTAGTTTCCGTTCAGGCTTTGCGAAGTGAGACAATTTACGCGGTAAATAAAATCCCCAATGGCAACGTCGTTAGCTGAACCGCTGAATTTAATACGCCAATTTAATATAATGGTGGAAATCCTATCAGGTCTATCCAAAGAAAGATCACTTCGATCGCTACGAAAGTCTGGTGAAGTCCTAACATGTGAATTGTTATTTCTTTCTGAGTTTATTTCGGGAACGTCTCGACCGAAACTATTTTCTATGTCTGGCTGCAGCTCACTCTGACCATTATTTACAAGTGTGGATTTATTCAATTGAGTGAACGCCATAGTGATTTGTTCTGTCACTGATTGTAGCATGCCTGCTTGAAAGGCCTGCATTGAACTTTGGACTATTTGCTGAACACGGTCTTCTGTCACAACTCTGGAATCTGAACTATCCCCGCTACAAATTTCCTGTTGGGAATTTGGATCAGACTTCTCATTCTGTTTGGCTGTATTCCGAGAACCTGAACGGGTCATCATCTTGTTACCTTGAGATTTAGTTGACAAAGGCAAATGAGATCCTAACTCGGATTGAGAACATGGCTGGCCACATATGGGGCATTTGTCATGGTTCTTAAGGTAATTGTCAAGGCAATGTTTGTGAAAAGAATGTTTACAACGGGTTTCAACCAAATCCAGATTACGTACTGGCCCGTTGCAGATGGTGCATGTCACTGACGCATCAGTCTCTACGTCAACTAAATTTTCATTACTTCGCATCATCATTTTCGAAGCTTCTAGAATACAAACTGGTGAATATATAAAGTCTAACAATTCCTCTCGTTAGAACAAGAAAAATAAGCGATAAGATCAAACGATCAATAGTAGGCAAAAACGGTAAGATCCAACGATCAAAGATAAGCGAAAAAAGATAATGAGTAAAAAAAAATATAAATGCGTGTCTTACCCTGAGTAGCGAAGCAGTAGGTTGTATAGGTACGAAAAGCTAACGGGGTGTGCATACAGAGATGTAAGATAAATGTCATTCATTTATTTATGAACTCTTACCACTTAGAAGAGTAACTAGCCGAATCTATCCAGCTAGAAAAATCTGGATCTTAAATGATAAGAAGGTAATTTTTGAATAGTGAAATCCTGGCACAGAACCGACCTTAAATCAGAACTATAATTCCTAAGAATCAATTACTCAAACTAAAATGTTTTTTTTACAATAATGTTCGATTATTACCGAACTGATAGAAAAAAAACATATAAAAGCATAACATTTCCTCCGGTATGGCTCCGGAACTCTCCAGAGACCATAAATTCCAGGACGGAATATGAAATACCTAACCTAACCTACCTAAACTAAAAGTGGATGGATTGTTTATTAACGGGAAGCTCGGCTGTCAAACGACAAGTGCCTAATCAGGCATCGGGCTGGCCCCACGATGGGCGCCAATTATAACTGTAACGAACACACTCATAGAGCGTTGTCCACCTCAACACACTCTGTCTACTATTTTGACCGGCATGCTCAGGGAAAATGGGCGTGGGTTTTGTGTTGAGATGAACAAGAGTGTCACAGCTATAATACTGTAGACAGAGATACGATAGATGCAAAACGATAACCAAACGGTTAAGAACCAGACAAGAAAATGTACCTATTGAAGATGAGGCCCAGATGTTATTGACCTTATTCTATACCCACCCTACCTGTGAAATCCATTCGGACTCCACCCTTTTACAACCGCTGCTTTACATACCCTTTGGTGCCCAACAGACATCAGATTAGTTCATTTTCGACCCCATATAATTGAAGATAAAGATAATACATACATACATTTTCCTAAACCTAATCTTTAAACTAAAAATTACGTTATTTACGTTAAGTAAATCTCTTATTGAGTAATTTTGCTTATCCAGTACAAAATAAAGGAAAAATAATTAAGATAGGAATGCAAATATTGGTATTTAAGTTAACATTATTACTTTTGTTTGTTTGGCTTACTTTACATTAGAATTGTGTATGATTAATTGATATTTAAACTTTAAACTTCTTTAAATTAAGAGATCTAGATATACGATTAATTAAGGCAATGTATTTTTAGCACACTATTTAGGAATATCTGACTTTATATATGCATGAGGGTTTTTATTATTTTTGTTTGTTCACGCTATGCCGTACTTACGCACTTTCCATCGATGTCAGCAGGCCTGATGACTGTTGATGATCTGCTGTGTGCATTAATATAAATTGGGAAAATCACATGTATATATTTGTCAGATCTCCCACAAGTTAAGCTAAATTAGAATCGTAGAGGTTTATAAGTAAGTATTTTTAGGCAAAATTAACACATATTCACCTGCGATCTGCATTTGGTTGGCAGCAGAAAAGGACAAGCTCAGCTTTCCGCTGCACGCGGTGGGTGCTCCTGATGCAAGCAGTTGTGAATCTTTCTCCGATAAATTTCATGTGGTCAAAAGTTGAGGGCGAAAAACAATGCAAGCCGCCTTGGCGACGCGGCCACTAAGACTTCTACCTCCAAATGTGGGACCGGCAGCAGGCGCAGTTAAGTAAGATCACGATTTAAACTATCACTTGGCAGTATTTGCCTTGAAAAACTCTTATCCGGTCTACACGATGCTCGTGAATTTAAAATCAGGGACTTTGCATCAAGTTAAACTGCCCTCGATTACGCCTTCCCGAAAAGAGAACGGAAGTATGCAAATCAAGTGTGACCGTAGCTTGCTACAATCCTACTCGGAAATTTTGTGGTATTTTATAGGGCAATATTCAATTTTGCCAGGATTTGAATTTGGCTATAATGGTTCGTTACCAAATGAGTGCGATAGCACATATAAGGTTGCCATTTTGGCTCGAGTCCCACAACCACAGATTTGGAGGAGTCAAAAGCAATTACCAAATGTCCTTGGCATGAAATCTACCAAGTTCCTTGCCGTTCATGTCCTCTAAGAGATATATTGACTGATCAATCCTTTCTTTGACTCGGGCCTTAATACCGACAGGAGCGAGTTTCGCGTTAAAATTATTCGCTGCATTACTTAGTACGAAATTTCTTTTAACAACTTCTTGACCAACCTCAAAATATCGGGGTCGTGCTCGGAGATTGTAAGACTTTTGGTTTGTCTAATAAGCCTTATTCAAATGTTTGGCAATGTTGGAGCGAATTCTTTGAAATTCGTCAGTCCTTGATAATTTTACGTCACCTTCTGCGAGTAAATTAAGTTTGCGCAACAGTTTGTAGTCATTACCGTGGGATATCATGTGTTTACCGAAAACAACATTATAAGGCGATATACCAATAGATTGGTGAATCGAGTTACGAAGATAACAGTTGATGCTACTGAGGAACACGTCCCATTCGCGTTGGTCAGATCGAATGTATGTAAATTGAGTTCCGTTGTCACTCACGACTGTTTCAGGTACACCAAAACATGAAAATATTTCATCCCGCAATATACTGATGATCACTTTAGTGTTGAACTTTTTCACAGCTTTTAAAAAGGTAAATTTGGAAAAGTGTTCCAGAATAATCAATATACCAATGTTGCCGGATTTCGATCTGGGAAATGGGCCGATAAAATCAAGATAAAGTCTTTGAAAAATTTTATCGCTTTGCACTTGTACTACCATTGGTGGTTTTAAAAAACGATTGGGATATTTAGTGGTCTGAAATGTCTCGCAATTTCGAATGTAATCACGAACGTTGATAACCATGTTTGGCCAGTAAAAACGCCGTCTAATACGCTCTAAGCATTTAGAAATTCCACAATGTGCAGATGTTGGTTGATCATGTGCCGAACTCATTACGCTATGACGCGGCGACTCAGATACAAGCAATTTTCAGCAATCGTCTGGTGAAACGTCAGTACAAGTGGGGGATGTTGCACAATGATAAATATTATCATCAATGACTTGAAAATCAGGTAATTTTAGAGACACTAATTTATCTCTGAGAGCAGAGTACTCTTCCGATTGAAATGCAATGGAAGATAAATCAATTTCGGGATAGATTTCAAGGTCTATTGCAGCAATATCGTCAACATCCTAGAACGATCGAGACAAAGCGTCCGCAACCACATTTTCTGTTCCCTTGCGATGCTCGATTTCGAAGGAATAACCCTGAAGTTTGATAGCCCATTTTGCCAATCTCCCGCTTAAAACTGATTGGTTCATTAGCCATCGAAGACTTGAGTGGTCGGTGACAACTTTGAAACTATGACCGTCAATGTACATTCTGAACTTCTTAATTGCCAGAACTACAGCCATGCATTCGAGTTCTGTATCTGTATAGTTACGTTGGGCTTTATTTAGCTTCTTAGACATGAATGCTATCGGACGTTCACAACCGGAATCATCACATTGAGCTAGAACTGCACCCACTCCATGTAGTGAAGCATCACACTGCAGGATAAATGGTTTGTCATAATTGGGGTGAATGAGACAAGGAGCAGAGCATAACTTGTCTTTGATATTGTCAAAAGCTTCTTGAGCATGATCGTTCCAACAGAAGGATTTGCCACGCAACAGTTCTGTAAGATTGAAAATGACTGTGGAGTAATTAGATATGAATCGCCGGTACCAACCAGTCATACCAAGAAATCGTCTTAGTTGTTCTTGGGTCTTTGGAACTGGAAATTCGCTCACAGCAGCGATTTTGTTTGGATTTACTTGTAGTGTGCCTTCGCCCACCAGGTAACCGAGATAGTCTACTGTTTTCAGGCAGAACTGACTTTTCTGGACATTAATTGTCAATCCAGCTTTACGCAATTGGGAGACTACTTCGGACAAATGCAAACGAAATTGTTTGACGAAACCAGCAAATCGTCGAGGTAGACTAATACATGCGATTTTAATTGATAGGGTATAACGAGGTCCATCAAACGGCACATGGTTTGTGGAGCGTTTGACAATCCAAAAGGCATTCTCTTGAACTGATAAAGAGGCCTATTTGGAACGATGAAAGCAGTCTTGGCACGGGATTCTTGATCTAAACAGATCTGCCAAAAGGCATCTTTGAGGTCAATTTTGGAAATGCAATGTACCGGTGGAAGACGATTTAGCAGTCCATCCATAATTGGGATTGGGTATGCGTCCTTTACTGTGACTGCATTTAATTTTCTTGCATCGAGACAAAATCGCACCTTGCCTGGTTTGATATGCAAGGTAACTGGAGATGACCAAGGCGATGAAGGTGCCTCTTCAATGACATCCATCTTAATCATGCGATCGATTTCTATACACAAAAAAAAAATCGTTGTTTGATTGGTTTCGCATTGGATGTATCGATATTGTGCTCTATCAGGTTAGTCAATCCTAAGCCCTCGTTCTCGAACGATGGGAAAAAGTCTATTACTTTCTGCAATTTTGATTTTTGTGAATTAGACAATCGTACGCGAGTAGAGTCTTCTTCGGGTTCAAAGTTGATTTCGTTGATCGAAACTGTTTGCTTAATAGAAATTCCAAACGTATACCGGAAATCCATTCCGCATATTACGCTTTGCTTTATGGAAGGAACTATTAAGAATTCGAAGTTATTATCAACTGAGTTGTAAGTCAAGGGAATTTGTGTAGTGCCTGCAACATTTTGCGTTTGGCCATCAGCAGTTCGTACAATCGATTTAAATTTATTAAATGGCTTAGTTGATATTAATTGTTGTGCTAGCTCACCACCTATAACACTTTTGTTGGCGCCACTGTCTAGGAGAGCTCAATGCGACTCACCAAATATGTCAATGTGTGTGAAAGGCCGAATATCGTTCTTATTGTGAACGATTGATGAAATCGTAAAACGGTTGAATGATCGTTTACGAATCCAAAATTTGTGAATTCGCCGTGATGATCGATGTTTTCGATGATGAAGTAAATTTCCACTAAATATTTGCAATTTACGATTTGCATACTCCAGCAATTGCAAATAATATGGATTAAAAGTTTGGGTTAATGTTACGGCAGGTTGAGTTGAAGGCCGAATGGAATGAATGTTTTCGAGGCTAACGGCGGGCATCCGTTTTGTTCGCACAAAGAATGCCCCGCTGGGAGTTTTCCGATGCCGATTTACATTTTGCGCAGTTGGGCTTATACACCTCCGGTGTTCCTCAACCATAACAAAAAATACGGCGTGTCTTAAGGCAATTCTGGTAACCGTGACCTGAGTCAGGTCCTAACGACACAAATCTCGTCCTCGACATCCTGTTCTTCCTCAGACTGATCTTCGGAATCGTCTTCATGCAGAATTGCGTTAACAAAACGCTTGCTTGTGTTCGGACGTTAGATTGGCTTTGTCCGGGTGCTTCGAAAGAACTCTTCGTGACGATGACATTCCTTACGCAATGTTGCTAAGTTTGGGGTGTCTATGTGCAGTAATTCGTGCTTAATCTCCGGTTTGAGATTATGACGAACTTCTACAGTAATCTGCATTGGTTCACGAAGGGAATCTGCAATGGAAAGCATTGCATCCAAAAAGTCATCAAAATTTTCTGTGCCACCCTGTTTGCGGCGACGCAAAGCAATTTTAACACGCTCCAATTCATGATATCCACCGATCTATGAACACGCCAATAAAATGCTAAGGCCGGTCCTGCAAACAGTAAATTAGTTTCCGTTCAGGCTTTGCGAAGTGAGACAATTTACGCGGTAAATAAAATCACCAATGGCAACGTCGTTAGCTGAACCGCTGAATTTAATACGCCAATTTAATATAATGTTGGAAATCCTATCAGGTCTATCCAAAGAAAGATCACTTCGATCGCTACGAAAGTCTGGTGAAGTCCTAACATGTGAATTGTTATTTCTTTCTGAGTTTATTTCGGGAACGTCTCGACCGAAATTATTTTGTATGTCTGGCTGCAGCTCACTCTGTCCATTATTTACAAGTGTGGATTTATTCAATTGAGTGAACGCCATAGTGATTTGTTCTGTCACTGATTGTAGCATGCCTGCTTGAAAGGCCTGCATTGAACTTTGGACTATTTGCTGAACACGGTCTTCTGTCACAACTCTGGAATCTGAACTATCCCCGCTACAAATTTCCTGTTGGGAATTTGGATCAGACTTCTCATTCTGTTTGGCTGTATTCCGAGAACCTGAACGGGTCATCATCTTGTTACCTTGAGATTTAGTTGACAAAGGCAAATGAGATCCTAACTCGGATTGAGAACATGGCTGGCCACATATGGGGCATTTGTCATGGTTCTTAAGGTAATTGTCAAGGCAATGTTTGTGAAAAGAATGTTTACAACGGGTTTCAACCAAATCCAGATTACGTACTGGCCCGTTGCAGATGGTGCATGTCACTGACGCATCAGTCTCTACGTCAACTAAATTTTCATTACTTCGCATCATCTTTTTCGAAGCTTCTAGAATACAAACTGGTGAATATATAAAGTCTAACAATTCCTCTCGTTAGAACAAGAAAAATAAGTGATAAGATCAAACGATCAATAGTAGGCAAAAACGGTAAGATCCAACGATCAAAGATAAGCAAAAAAAGATAATGAGTAAAAAAAATATAAATGCGTGTCTTACCCTGAGTAGCAAAGCAGTAGGTTGTATAGGTACGAAAAGCTAACGGGGTGTGCATACAGAGATGTAAGATAAATGTCATTCATTTATTTATGAACTCCTACCACTTAGAAGAGTAACTAGCCGAATCTATCCAGCTAGAAAAATCTGGATCTTAAATGATAAGAAGGTAATTTTTGAATAGTGAAATCCTGGCACAGAACCGACCTTAAATCAGAACTATAATTCCTAAGAATCAATTACTCAAACTAAAATGTTTTTTTTACAATAATGTTCGATTATTACCGAACTGATAGAAAAAAAACATATAAAAGCATAACATTTCCTCCGGTATGGCTCCGGAACTCTCCAGAGACCATAAATTCCAGGACGGAATATGAAATACCTAACTGAAACTAAAAGTGGATGGATTGTTTATTAACGGGAAGCTCGGCTGTCAAACGACAAGTGCCTAATCAGGCATCGGGCTGGCCCCACGATGGGCGCCAATTATAACTGTAACGAACACACTCATAGAGCGTTGTCCACCTCAACACACTCTGTCTACTATTTTGACCGGCATGCTCAGGGAAAATGGGCGTGGGTTTTGTGTTGAGATGAACAAGAGTGTCACAGCTACAATACTGTAGACAGAGATACGATAGATGCAAAACGATAACCAAACGGTTAAGAACCAGACAAGAAAGTGTACCTATTGAAGATGAGGCCCAGATGTTATTGACCTTATTCTATACCCACCCTACCTGTGAAATCCATTCGGACTCCACCCTTTTACAACCGCTGCTTTACATACCCTTTGGTGCCCAACAAGACATCAGATTAGTTCATTTTCGACCCCATATAATTGAAGATAAAGATAATACATACATACATTTTCCTAAACCTAATCTTTAAACTAAAAATTACGTCATTTACGTTAAGTAAATCTCTTATTGAGTAATTTTGCTTATCCAGTACAAAATAAAGGAAAAATAATTAAGATAGGAATGCAAATATTGGTATTTAAGTTAACATTATTACTTTTGTTTGTTTGGCTTACTTTACATTAGAATTGTGTATGATTAATTGATATTTAAACTTTAAACTTCTTTAAATTAAGAGATCTAGATATACGATTAATTAAGGCAAGGTATTTTTAGCACACTATTTAGGAATATCTGACTTTATATATGCATGAGGGTTTTTATTATTTTTGTTTGTTCACGCTATGCCGTACTTACGCACTTTCCATCGATGTCAGCAGGCCTGATGACTGTTGATGATCTGCTGTGTGCATTAATATAAATTGGGAAAATCACATGTATATATTTGTCAGATCTCCCACAAGTTAAGCTAAATTAGAATCGTAGAGTATAAGTAAGTATTTTTAGGCAAAATTAACACATATTCACCTGCGATCTGCATTTGGTTGGCAGCAGAAAAGGACAAGCTCAGCTTTCCGCTGCACGCGGTGGGTGCTCCTGATGCAAGCAGTTGTGAATCTTTCTCCGATAAATTTCATGTGGTCAAAAGTTGAGGGCGAAAAACAATGCAAGCCGCCTTGGCGACGCGGCCACTAAGACTTCTACCTCCAAATGTGGGACCGGCAGCAGGCGCAGTTAAGTAAGATCACGATTTAAACTATCACTTGGCAGTATTTGCCTTGAAAAACTCTATCCGGTCTACACGATGCTCGTGAATTTAAAATCAGGGACTTTGCATCAAGTTAAACTGCCCTCGATTACGCCTTCCCGAAAAGAGAACGGAAGTATGCAAATCAAGTGTGACCGTAGCTTGCTACAATCCTACTCGGAAATTTTGTGGTATTTTATAGGGCAATATTCAATTTTGCCAGGATTTGAATTTGGCTATATTGGTTCGTTACCAAATGAGTGCGATAGCACATATAAGGTTGCCATTTGGGCTCGACTCCCACAAGATAAATATCTTAACGATTCGTGCGAGGTCGCTACTATATGTCAGGAAGCCGACTGTAAGCATATGACAACCTTGCCTGTCAAGTACGGTGGTAACACGGGAGAACAGATGGCCACGCTAATGTGTGTTCGCTCAGTCGTCGTTGAAGAGCAAGCCGTCGCGCAGCGTCTGTACTCGTGATCATATTTAATTCATTTAATATTTCATATATCTAATTTCATTTAATAAACTTATATTTGCTCAATCTCATTGCCTCACCACTCCTAAAGCCATTTCTCCTTACACAAGATTTCATGTTCAGAAAACAACGACAATGTCGGAGAGTCATCAGGACGCCCTTCTTCCTATTCACTATTCTCGTTGTCTGCGCAACGTTTTCTGGCGCGTAAGCTAAGCATGTCTGTTCTTCGCAATGATCGACCACTGACTGACTCAATCTCTCTTCACAAAATCAGAATTATGCGTAGTTCTTAACTCTATACGCATTGCCAACACATTTTGGAGACCCACTCCAGTCCACATACATTAATACTAATGCACACCGCATCTGTACGCTTCCGTTATTCCTGCAGACATCTACTTCCCCCGCTCTTACCAACGACCAGACTACGTTCGGCAGAAACTCTAACGGTTCTCTGCCGCGAATCAAAATAATAAAAAAGGCTCCTGCATGGGGCGTGCCAAGGAGAAACACGCAATTACTAGAAATGTCGTTACATTTAAATGATCTGCGACATATGCAATTATATTAGGCATGTATGTATATACATGTATTAGCAACTCAATTCATATACAGTTTGTCAAGAAATTGTTTGCACAATGAAAATAAATTGTATTTTTGTATCGTCGTCGTCAGGAATCCTCCAGAGGTGAAGGGCTTCCTTGCTGGCTGCTCCGGGGAGTCCGGGGAGCAGAAGATTCTTATTTATGTTGAGAAGAACTTTCCTCTTTTAACAGCCTGCCTTGTGGTCTGGCTGAGTAAGTAATAAGAATATGTTTTACGACGCTAAGTCGGAGTTGACAAGCTGCCGCTCTTTATTCTGATAAATGCAAATTCAAACTGAAACTTAAAATGATGAACAAAGACTCGCAGCGGCCACGCAAATATGCTGTGTTTGCCGGCTGCGCACGGGTTTCCGACCCAATGCTGGGTCAGCACTTTGATATTATGTTTCATGCACTGAGCCAACTGTTCTAGTTCGTTGGCTTGTGTTAACTACTCCCCCTTCAAGATTACGGCCGTCCTCGGCTGGTCCTACTTCGGCGATCATCCCGTTTAATTGGATTGCAGATCTCCGCACTCCGATGAACCGTAGACAGGTGATGCGGATACAAATCAATGCACAACAAATCGCTGTTGCGATTAGCATCAATTTCTCTCCCGAACTCTTTAATGAACTCCAAGTTACTTTCTCTCAGCTGGTGAAGATAGGGGAGAATCAGAATATCTTTGTTGGCAGTGATATTCAATAATGGGGAACTAGCTACCCCTAGAGCTCGTATTTGGGCCTTGTCGTGATTTATAAAGGTGGTGTCATTTATCAAGACGCGATCGTTCATGGTAATGAGATGTGTGCCACGTATTCCATTGTCCACTGTGACCCTGGCTGGCCGGTCATTGATGATGATGATTTCCTCATCCACGCGGGTAAGCGGGTGAAGGTCGTTTGGTTTTGACTCGCAATGCGCTAGAACGCCTGCGTGTAGTTTCCTGGCGCACGAGCTTTCTGTTGATAGTTGGCAAAAGGTAGTACCCGGTGTCGGGATGCAGTTTTCGATTGTATGGACTTCTTCTCCGCACTTTGCTACCATGTTGTCGGTTATTCGCAGCATAACTCCTTTGCAAGTGACTGGGAAAATAGTGACCTTCTTAAAAGATACTTTTATTTTGGGGAATTTGATAATGAAGTGTATTATGTTATGTGTATAAGATCCCCTATGGGGGTATTTGTGGGTTCTTTCAGCATGATCTAGGATATTTGGACTGACAATATTGTTTTTCGCCAGTGTTACAGCCAACATTAAATTTGGTAACTCCATCATTAGTATTCTAGTCCTAGCCAGCAGTGTCTCATATAAATGACCGGTGTCAATTTGGGTATTTTTATGTGTTTGCAAGATTTGATTTACAGTTGTTAATTGGTTGATTCGACTTTGTATTCTAGTATAAATTTTGATTTCTCTATTGTTCGACTGTGTCCACTGCCACTCTGTGAACCTAACTCTTTCTAGATCGCCGGCATCCGGCGTCCCAGCTACTACCTTTAGCATTGAGCCCAGAAAATCTAAGCTCCTTGCGATTCTGTGGTGGACTCTTAACGAATACAACGTGTCCCGAAAGTCCACTTCTAGAAACGTCCTCATGTGAGACTGTGGAAACATCTAATACATGCTGCTTGTTTCTTCTATTACGCGGATGTATTCCGAAAGATTTACGGAGTGGGTCACGTACGCGAGCTCTTCCCACACCAGGGTCTCTCCATCTATGATGGGGATATACCTTGCTTGTGAATAGTTTGTGATGTGCGCTGACATCAATGACAGACACAAGGGAGTGAGTTTATTGCCAAGCCTTCTATTAGTTTTGACCAAAACCTTTTCGCCCACTTTGAAGACTCTGTTTTGTCGAGATGCATTCTCTCTAGACCTTAGCGCGTCTTGGGCACTCTTAATTTTGTCAGCAATCCGTTCTTGTGTGTCGTCCGTGGATTCCTGTATTGCGTCGACTGGCCTCTTATCGATGACCGAATGGATTGATTTGTTATATCTGGTAATGGCTAACAAGATTATCTCGACAGTATCACTTATGCCCTTGTCAATTTTCAGGCACCTGGCGAGCTGTGAAAACGTTCCACTTACCCGTTTAGGACACTGTGAAGGGGTGGCGCATTCGTGATGCTGACGCCAAAATGGTAGGGTAGCATGGCCGTTATCGTGTGCGATTTTAACAATTCATGACGTTCTTGACGGCACATGCTGTACGACGGCGAATTTCGAAAACTTGTTAATTCAAGTGATCGAAATTTGGCTTTCAAAGCGTACGGTCGTGTCTTTTTTTTTTTTGCGCCCCGATTCTAATTTTGTGTTTGCCAAACCAGCCGTGGTTTTTAATAATATTCTTTAATTATCATATATTTTAAACATAATTATTACAGATCCGTTCGCTTCGCGAGTGATTCTTTTGTGATTTGTGCAGTCGTTTGTGTTTTGTTTACTCTCCCTTTTGTGCGTCGTTCGCAATGCTGTTTGTTGTTGTTTTTTGAAAGTTTCGCTTGAAAGTTTTGATTTTGTGTTTCCGTGCACAGTGGTCTGATTTCAGATAAATATGGAAACCGTAAATGTTGTCTGCTTTTATAAAAATTGTTGCCAGGTTATAAAACCTGAGCAGCCAAAAATGACTTGTTGGCTATGTGATAGAATGGTGCATACTAAGTGCGCTGGTTTTAATGGCCGTACAAGTGATGACATAGCAAAGGCTAAAAATCTAAGTTACTGTTGTGATGCTTGCCTTGTGGTTGCGAACGATATGAAATCGTGTATGCGCCAAACTAAAGGTGGCTTGAAAGAACTGATCAACAGTTTTGGCATAGCTAGAGATAGTTTTCGTCGAGTCGATGATCTTCTTTCCGCGCTTAATTCACAGTTTAATGGCCTTAAGCTATTAGATGAATCTCCAAAGCGCAAAAAGCCGCTGGTGGTAGGCTGCGTACCGGACTACCGGACTACCGGCACAAGTTGGCACTTCAGATACACAATCTGCAGGGCCAAAATCCCTCGCCGTGGTTCCACTAAAGAAACAAATTTTCGTTTCTCGCCTTTTCCCTTATCAAACATCGTCTGATGTATTGTCTTATATACAGACAAAACAAAAGCCGAAAATATAAAAGTGGAAAAATTAAACTTCACTTACGCTAGGGACATATCATCTTTCAAAATAATTGTCCCAAATGAGCTTTTTTCGACCATATGTTCGGGTGATTTTTGGACGGTGGTATAGTGGTAAAAGGTTCGAAGCTAAGATCAAAAATAGGAAAAAGGGGGCCGTGGGACAACTGCACCATCCGCCTCTTCACCTTCTTCCCCTTCAAAAAACTAACAACTTACTTACTATCTCCTATCAAAATGTTAGAGGCTTGCGTAGCAAATTAACCAAATTGCATCCCATATAATACTGTTCACAGAGACTTGGTTAAAGCCGGAGATACTTAACTCCGAAGTCTTCCCAGGTATGTACACTATATATAGGTTTGACCTCCCCTCCAGACGGGGAGGTGGAGCCTAATTGCGTTTAGATCTACCCTCGCGTCGGAGGAGTTACTTTTGGAAGAATTCCGTAACTCGGAATTCTCATGTGTAAAGCTGTCTTTTTCCGACAGATCAGTTTATATTACGTGCTCGTATGTTCCGCCATCTTCTGAATTCCCAGAATATCAGAATCATTTGTCTGCTGTCCAGTCCATCTTGAATAAACTGTCTGACAGGGACCAATTGGTAGTTCTAGGTGATTTTAATATACCTGGCACAATGTGGTCCCCAGAAAAACAATCGAATATCCTTCTCCCTTTAGCACAACATGATTTTATTGACGGCTTGCTCGACTTATCGTTGTCGCAAGTTAATTATATTCCAAAGTCTCTTGGTCGACTGTTGGATCTATGTTTTGTAACAAGTCCTGAAAGTGTGTTTCTGTCCAGGGTACGGTATTAAAAGTAAATTCAGAGAAGTCAACAAAGCGAATTCCCTATTTTCGGAAGGCAAATTTTTGGAGGCTAAACAATTTTATAGCTGGCTTTAACTGGTCCGATCTTTACTCCTGCAACATAATGGCGGATGCGATAAATATGCTTTATACCGCAATTAAATCATTTTTTGACTCGTGTGTTCCGATGTACTATCCGTCAATCTTTAAGCCTCCTTGGTTTAATAAATAGTTGACACACCTAAGAAATGTAAAGTCCAGACTCTATATAAAATTTAAAAATACCGGTTCTCAGTCCATCCTTTGTAAATATTTAAGCGCTCGGTTAAACTTTACCGTGCTTAATGCTCAGTGCTACAAAAATTATTTAAACCGTTGTAGGTTCCAGTTTGCACAGGATCCGAATCAGTTTTATAATTTCGTTAGCACTAAGCGATAAACAAGTTTTTACTACGGTAACATCGGATCAGGCAATAGCCGATCTATTCGCCAAGTTTTTTCAAACAAAATATTCAACTTTACCTCATTCCGAACAGCCATACTCTAATATTTTTCCCCACTATAAACGAAAGCTCACTGCTTAACGATCTTCAGCGCGTTAAACCGGTCTATTCGCCAGGTCCCGATGGAATCCTGGGCTGTGTGTTCAGATTCTGTGCGGAAGCCTTGTGCAAGCCTCTACTGAAACTGTTTACCTTATCTCTGGAAACTTCACAATTCCCTCATATTTCCATATATGATATATATGGAATATATAGCTCATATATATGAGCTCTTTGTGATTCCTCTTCATAAAAAAGGTAGCAAACTGGATGCGAGCAATTACAGAGGAATCTTTAAATTGTCGGCTATCCCAAACCTTTTTGAAAATGTTATCAGGCATTATTGCTTATATTAAAGGAGGGAGAATAAATGAGTTGGTAGCGGGTTTTGGTCGAAGTACATTTTGTAAATGGTCAGCGGAAGCACTGGCTCTTTCCTCATCACTGCGAAACCAGGTGCCAGAGGGACAGTGGCATAATTGAAGCTATTGGAGATTTTAGGTTTCTGTGAGTTCTCCACAAAAGCTGGTTAGTTTCTTCCTCTTGTTTAAGAGCATTGGCCTGCGTGTGGCTATTTTAGGCACGTGCCTTCTAGATCACCAGATCTATTGGACTGCCGGTCGATTTCTCGGTTAGTTCTGGTGTAGTTTGGTTTCACTGGCGGGGTCGAAGCCTTTGAAGCCGAAAAAAGAATATTTTCAAGAGTGTCCGTTGACATGTCTGTATAGGCCTTAGTAGATGGTGCTGGTTTCAGTTCCATGTGTGAACAATCATACTTTTTATATCTTGGCCAGTTTGTTCTAAAATTTGTGAGTCTTTAGGGTGGGTCGACTATGTGTGGTCGATTTATTTAGAAAAACAGGTGAGTGATCTGATGCTAAATATGTTAGTGCTTCGGCGGAGACCATGTTGCGGGGTACTTTTTTAGTAATTGCAAAATCGACCAGGTCTGGAATTTTTATGGGATATAGTCTAGCTTGTCTGGGTATAGTCTAGCTTGTTTTTCGGTTTCATAAGCGAATTGCACAACTGCTTACCCTTTGGCATCACAAGTCGAGATCCCCAATGGGTGTGCTTGGCGTTATAGTCACCCGTTTCGATGAATCTGTCACCTAGTGTGTTAAAGAATTCAATGAATTGATCCTCAGAGATTGGAACCACCACGCTGGTTGAGTTGTAAGACTATGGACGTAGACTGTAAGTGGTTTTTGTCAAAATTGTTTAACTGGTGGTGTACAACAAGTATCCTGGTATATGAAAATTGTATTTATTTGTGACGTGCGTTTCTGATAGTAGCATTACGTCGATGTTTTTTTCGTTAATGAACTGTGTGAGTTCTTGTGTATGCCGTGAAACGGCATTTGCGTTCCACAGAGACACCCGTAGGGATGCCATTATGGGGATTTTGAAGATACAAGAAGTTGTATCAGGTTATTTTCGTTTTTCATGAGCTCTTGCTCATGAAAGGAACGTCATGAAGTCATTCATGCTTTTCTGTAGGGGTGGCATCATAGCTTCGATGCCACTTTGTTAAGTCTTTTGGATATTTGTCAATGTATGCTCGGAATGAGCACTTCTTGTTGGTGGGGCATACTTACTTTTCCATTTTTTCTTTATGAAATTTTTATCCTTTTTTGGATTCAAAAGTTATTTTGCGATCTTATCTTATGTTATTTATTCGGTTCTCTTCCTCTAATTACAATGTCTTCTGCTGTTAACGGTGCTGTCTCTGGATATAGTCTGTTTCATGCGCGGAGATAATTACCAGGGTAAGGTGACAAGAATGAACTAGGAGAAGTTCCTGCTGAAGTGAACATATAAAAATCAAAACATATATGCTTGATGAACTCTGTCTGACCTAACCCTGCATCGGCGGGAAAAATTACCGAACTGCAATTCTACACTGAGAGAAATGAAATTATATTATATATATATTATATATTATATTATATTATATTATATATTATAAGTTTTTCAATAATTTATAAAAATGTGTACCCGATGAGGAGACTTAGTTTACATCTCTTTTGTATTTTTAATTTTTTTTTAATCAATTTTTTTTAGTATTTAATATTTTATTATATTATTTAAACTTATCTAATCTAATTATTTTCCCAAGATGAACACATTTTCAGAGAGAGTGCGTTTAAATTTTCGGGTTCAATTTAGAAAAATTCAGTTTTGTGTGTTCGGACAATTTCAAAGTATTCGTGGAAAATGACACGCTTTCATTTCAGCTCATCTGCGCCGGGAGATCGATCTTTCGCCGAGGATAAAAAATTTTAATCAGTTTTATTTACATAAAAAAAATTTTAATTTGAAATACACTGAGAGATATTACGAAGAGAAATCTAGTTAATAGCAAACCAAATTTTATTTTTCCATTATACTCCGGGGAAAATCATGGAGGCTTAATAGCAAAAGTAAACCAATTTAAGACATTTTTTTATTTATTTTTGAACTTTGGTTTCCATATGATTTAAAAAAAGGAAAGATTTTGATGAATACATTGTGAAAAATTTATTGGACCTTAATGATATTGCGGAAGTAAACATAAATCATATATTAATTAATATCTAACCGAATTAACGCAACCCACTCTCTAACAGTTTTTTTTATTGTTTAGTGTATAAATATAGTGAAAAAACTACACTGAAAAAACTGAAATATGGGAAATTTTAAATAAATTATTTGTTTCTTCTTAAAAAATATATTTAGCAACTAGTGCTCTTCGCATCTATTTATTCATGTTTTGCTTATTTATTGAATCTTCCCTTTTACTTAAGGGACTACCAATATGTTTTCAAATCTTATTCTAAACTAACTAAGTATCATTTTATGAAATGATTCGTGCTGTGTGGCCTAACAAATTTAACGCTGGGCTGGTTGGTCGTTCCGGTGCAGTCGGCTTTGTCTCATACTCAAATAAGTTTTCTTGCCGGTATGGGAACAAACATATTTTTCGTACCTCGCCCAGTTGGTCCTATTGCTTGTAAGCCTACACGGTCGTTCGATGTGTTGTAGTTGGTGCAGAAGATTAAAGATTACCGGACAGTGATTAGATGAGAGTTCTGGAAGTGCCTCAGCTGTAATCATTGATTGGTATATTCTTTTTGTGATGGGAAAGTTAATAAAATCTGGAAGCTTCATGGGATCTGCTGGCCAGTATGTAGGCGCTCCCGGGGAAACATAGTTAAGTTTGTGTAGCGGTTTGATGATTGCGTTGTACAGCTGTTTTCCTTTAGGGTTTGCTACATGTGCTTGGCATTCCAATAGCCAGCTGCAAAAAACCTTTCACGAAACGAGTCAAAAAGTGTTGTGAATTTTTTCTCAGAGATTGTAAAGCGAGGTGGGCAATATACAGCAGCCAGAGTGAGAGCACCGTTATGGCGTTGGAGGTTTATAGAGGTACATTGTAAGCAGTCTTCTTGCCAATTACCAATAAGGTGGTGCTTAATTCGCAATCGCTTGCTTATTTTATCGCTTTTATTTTATTGCTTTTACTTATCGTTGTCGCAAGTTAATCTCTTGGTCAACTGTTGGATCTATGTCTTCTAACAAGTCCTGAAAGTGTGTTTCTGTCCAGGGTAGCACCTCTTACTTAACCTGAAGATCCATATCATCCTACCTACACCAAAGCGAATTCCCTGTTTTCGCAAGGCAAATTTTCGGAGGCTAAACAACTTTATAGCTGGCTTTAATTGGTCAGATCTTTACTCCTGCAACATATTGACGCAATTTAATCATTTTTTGACTCTTGTGTTCCGATGTACTATCTGTCAATCTCTAAACATCCTTGGTTTAATAAAGAGTTGACACACCTAAGAAATGTAAAGTCCAGACTTTATACAAAATTTAAAAATACCGGTTCACAGTCCATCCTTTGTAAATATTTAAGCGTTCGGTTAAACTTTACCGTGCTTAATGCTCAGTGCTACAAGAATAAGTTCCGTTGTAAGTTCCAGTTTGCACAGGATCCGAAACAGTTTTATAATTTCGTTAGCACATATGGAAGGAGTCCTTTGTGATTCCTCTTCATAAAAAAGGTAGAAAACTGGATGCAAGCAATTACAGAGGAATCTCTAAATTGTCGGCTATCCCAAAACTTTTTGAAAATGTTATCACTCCTCATTTGCAGCACCTTTGTAGATCAATCATATCACCGTGTCAGCACGGTTTTATGAAACGCAGATCAACAACCACTAACCTCTTGGAGCTAACTTTTTTCGTAATACAGGGTTTCAAAAAT
The DNA here is from genome assembly GCF_000001215.4 of Drosophila melanogaster. Lineage (NCBI taxonomy): Eukaryota > Metazoa > Arthropoda > Insecta > Diptera > Drosophilidae > Drosophila > Drosophila melanogaster. The sequence goes on along the minus strand of NT_033777.3, from coordinate 3,216,396 downwards.
AATCTTCAAACAGATGTCATCTACACTGATTTTAGTAAAGCATTTGACTCTGTTAATCTTTACCTTCTAATAATAAAACTTGATCTTTTAGGTTTCCCTGTTGATCTTCTAAATTGGATTTCAAGCTATCTGAATGGCAGGACGCAACAAGTCCTCTATAAAAATTCTTAATCTTGCATTCTCCGAGTCACATCCGGTGTCCCACAAGAGAGCCATCTTGGTCCGCTTCCTTTTACCTTATTCATTAACGACCTCCCCTTAATAATAAAACATTCGCGTGTACTTATGTACGCAGCCGATGTTAAATTTTGCCTCCAGCACAAGAACACTTCGCGCCATTTGGACTTACAATCCGATCTAGACAGATTTCAAATATGGTGTTAACGTGTTAGATTTAAATGGCTCCAAGTGTAAAGTTATGACCTCTTGTCAAAGACACTAGAATAACAAGATGCGTAACGGCCATACATTTGTTTGGCACTATGCAGGCAATTTTTTAGTGACGGCCAAAATTGCTCTCTTTCCGCTCGCTCCCGCTGAGAGCATAAGAAATCTAAAAATAGAATTTGCTTGCTTGTGTGAGTAAAAACAAGAGACGAGAACGCGTATATGTGTACGTATTGTGCTAGAAGACGATTTTCGGGCCGAAATCAATTCTGATCGAAGAAACGAATTTACATTGTACACATTAGGGTAGTTTTTGCCAATTTCGTAGCAATATGATAAAATAAAATAATTTGTAAAAATTCGCGGCCTGACTATTATAATTTTAAAGCTTTTTAAATTTGTTTGTTAAAATCGCCGCTCGAATTAGCTACCGTTTACACATTTATATTTATGTTTAATTCTAATTTGCCTCTCATCTGACAATTTTTTAAAAGCGAAATATTTTTTTTGAAACACTTCTAATGTTAATGTTACATCATATTAAGTCAAATGACTTAATAAATATACTAAATAATTAAATATGATAACTGTTTATTGCAAAAGTAATATCAAAGACAATAGAATTATTCTAGTGTCTTTGCTTTGTTCATATCTTGAGGCACGAAGTGCGGACACAAGCACTCAACAATCATTTCCTGATTAATTTTTCACACGCCGCAAGATGAATACTCTAATGACAAATATTCCTATATAAAGTCATTTTTGAAATTTATTTTTGTGATAATAGATTTGGCTATTTCTAATCTATTTTCAAATAATAATAACGTTAAGGAAATGCAAAACAAGAATTTTTCGCATGGTGCCAATTGATCAAAAATAATTTAGATTTAAAGTCTAAGAACTTCTGAGGTGAAGGGCATATTTTGTCAAATTTACAATGCATGAGCATACGTGTGCACACATACAGTTGTCTGCTATCACTTTGCGCGTTGAAAAGAGCTGTTCGCTGTAGCGCTCTTCGCTCTCTCGCTCTCTAACAAAAATTCGAGAGAGCCTGGAGCCACCTCTAGAGCAACGGCCAAAAAATCGTGTGCCAAAAAATCGTATGGCGTTACGCATCTTTCTAGGGTCTTTGCTCTTGTCGTGTCAACCCAATACGCACGACTTACACTCTAAGCAGGTGCCCTTTGGGCAGAATAACACGGGTTGATGATCTTGGTGTTCTTCTGGACCCTAAACTAAAATTTTCTGAACATATTTCGTCAATATTTTCAATAAGGCCAGGGGTGTGCTTGGTTTTATAAAAAGGTGGTCTAAGGAATTTGATGACCCTTACTTACTAAAACCTTATTTATTTCGTTAGTCCGTCCGATTCTCGAGTAAGGATCACCTGTTTGGATTCCACAATACGCAGTCCACTCGGACCGCATTGAATCGGTCCAAAAAAACTTCTTACTTTTTGCCTTGCGGCGTCTAAATTGGGATGCAAGCCGTATATTACCTCCTTATTCCAGTAGACTACTTTTAATTAATTTACCGTCCCTAGCTAACCGTAGAACTATGCTTGGAACAGTCTTTATTTGTAAGCTTATTCGTGGGGATGTTGAGAGTCCCGACTTGATTATTCCGCTTAACTTCTCGGTTCCAAGTAGATTCACTAGAAACTGTATACCCCTTATCATAAATCATTGTAGATCTAACTATGAGTTGCATGACCCTTACAGAGTTTTATGTTCTGACTATAATAGACTTTATCCTATTATCTGTAATCTTGACTCTCTGCCGCTCTTAAAGATCCTAATTAGATCCTACTAACAGTAATATTTAATATAGTTATTTTACATTATATTCATTTTCTCGTTCCTGTTCTCTTTTTTATATCGCGTCTATATCTTCTCGCGAATCGAGCCGTACGATACACGGCAGCGCCCCTCGGTCGGTTGGGCGGGAGGTGTGGCCGTGGGACCCGTGCGATAAACAAAAAAAAATAAAAAAAATGTTTTTTATCCGTTGAGAAAATGTCAGCATTTCTCCTACATGAGAAGAAATCGGTGACTCGCCAATCTCTTGTTTCTTCGGATGCCTATCATATTTAGCTTTCGCGCATGTTTTGCAGTTTTGGACAATTTCATTGGCCAGTTTGGACGTTTTTGGAATGTAGTACTCTGTGAGAACCTGTTTCACATTTTTTTGGGCTGACCGGTGGGCCCTTTGGAGGGCGTTTACGCCCTTGGAAATTGCATCCGCAAGGTCGTTGAGTAATGACTCCTTGTCGGTGAAGTTAATTGCGTGTCGATTCTTATTTTTGAAGAGAGCGTTTTAGTTGGTTCTAGAAGCAGTTTAGGGGCTTTTCCGTTGATTCTTTGGTGGGGGTGAGGGAAATCTCACTGTGAATGGTCGCAACACATGATTCTGCGTCCTGTTCTTCTATGGCGTTAATTTGTTGCCTAGACAAGGCATCAGCCACCAAATTTTCTTTTCCCGGTTTATATACTTCTTTCGCACCCGTTTCCTCGATGCGACCCTTCCACCTATTAATTTTCGCGTTAGGGTTAGAATCTGATACCGAGAATGACAATGGCTGATGGTCAGTGAAGATAGTTATATCTTTCACCGCATATAAATATTGTCGCAGTTTAGCCAACACACAAACGATAGCTAATAATTCTCTTTCATTTGTGGCGTAGTTCTGTCGTAGTTAATGTCCTCGAAATCATTGTAATAGGACGGTTCTCTTCTGAAAACACTGCTCCAAAACCGTAAGCAGAAGCATCCGTCGTTAGATGGAATGACGGGTATCTGATCATAACATCTTCGGAAGCCAAAATGTTGCGCAGTTTTTCGAAAGAATTTGTTTGCTCCTCATTAAATTGTACTTGGATGTGTCGCGATCTATGTCTGCTTACACTTCCATTTTCGCCCTTTAAGATGTCCGAAATAGGCCTTGCTATGATTGCAAAGTCCTTAATAAAGCATATGTAATAGCTCGCGAGACCTAAGAATGATCTAACATCAAATACTATTCTTGGTTCATGGAACTCTTTTATGGCCCTGACCTTTTTTCGGTCAGTAGTGGTGCCATCACTGGTGACTATAAAGCTTATCTTCTGAGAAGATAATTACATCATCGACGTAGACATAGCAAGTCTTGCCGATTTGCTCTCTGAGAATGTAATCAATGGCTCTCTGGAAGATGCTGGCAGCATTTCTCAAGCCAAAGGGAAGCCTCTTGAATTCGTACTTACTTCCGTTTACGGAAGCGGTCATTTTCCGCTAAGACGATTTGGTGATACCCGGACTTGAGGTCCAGTGTCGTAAAGAATTTGGCCTTGCCCAAGTTGCCCAGTATCTTGGAGATATCTGGCATCGGGTATTTGCCCGGGATAGTCCTTTCGTTTAGCCTACGAAAGCCTATGAATAATCGTCTATTTTGATTGCCGGCCTCGTCGGTTCCTTTTTTATCAACCACCCGTATTGGGTTGTTATAAGGAGACACCGACTTCTGAATTATACCATTTTTAAGCAGGTCTTGGATCTCGTTGTTGACCAAATCTGCTGCCCCCATGGGGTATGGATATAATTTGGCGCAAATGGGCTCTTCGCTAGTCGTTCTAATCATGGCCACTACCGATGTGTTATATGGCAGGTCCTCGTTGGGGTCTGTGAAGGCGGTTTTTCGGCATTTGATCATCCCCAGAAATGCCTTCTTCACCAAAGGTGTTGCATCTGCGCACTCCACGTTAGTGAATTTGATGTCAGTGCATTTATGGAAAGAAATCTTCTCAACCTCTTTACCCCATTTGAGTTGGGCGGAAGCGAGGAAAAGTGATGCCTGTGTTAACAGATCGGCCCGATTATCCCGTCAAATATTGTAAAATATGGTAGAATGAAAAAAGTCGCTTTCAAATTAAAAATCGAGACGAAGCATTTTTTTTTAACAGCGGTGGCGCCATGAATTGAGTGAATTTCGAAAGGAGAGTCCACCGGGCGGATACCCTATAGCTCAACTAGCCAACTCATTTATTCTCCCTCCTTTAATATAAGCAATAATGCCTGATAACATTTTCATTCCTGCTACCTTTGTCAAGAGGAAGAGCATGAGAGAGGGGGAGTTGCTTGCGAGATGCCAGGGAGTGCGGACGTTTGTTCGCTGCGTGAACGATGAAGGCAGATGTATACTGAAGACTTATAACTATTGTAACACATTAATAAAAGAAAAGAATAAACATGAAGATCAACCTGACAATTCAGAAGTGGGATACAAATTCATTTCTAAGTGGAAAATGTGAATTAAAGAAAACGAGTTAAATAGTAAACGATTGGATTAGAGACGTACAACAAAACGGCACGGAATAGCAAAACGGTTGTACAAGAGCAAAGAGAGAAACCAAGGAAGATCGACAAACGGCGAGGAATAGCAAAAGGCAAAGAATCGCAAACGGTTGATCGAAAGGAAAAAGCAAGAAACAACGTAAACGATTGGATTAGAGACGTACAACAAAACGGCACGGAATAGCAAAACGGTTGTACAAGATCAAAGAGAGAAACCAAGGAAGATCGACAAACGGCGAGGAATAGCAAAAGGCAAAGAATCGCAAACGGTTGATCGAAAGGAAAAAGCAAGAAACAACGGTAACGGAAAAAAAAGGGTATACATACGAAGCCACAAAGGGTACAGGTATAGAAGGAAAATAGAGAGAGCAACGTAGACGGACTGAGCGACAAACTTGGCGGGAGAGCGAATCAGAACGGCAACGAGTGCAGACGTGCAGAAGTAAAGGCTCTCGAAAATGCGTGTAAAGTTAAGGGATTTAAAGATTGGGGATTTGGACGTGATCTTGAGGGCTCATGATCTCCAAGTCAAAGGAAACAAAACGGCAAAGATCAATGAGTTGATGACGAAACTGGAAAGTGATGAAATTGAGACAGACGACTACGATATAATGGAACAAAACGCAAGTACAAGTATGCAAGCCCAAATCAACGAACTTAAGGAGATGGTGGCAAACTTGGCAACGATGGTCCAAACGGCATGCTTGCAGCAACAAAGTCAAGCACAAGGGACTGTGGAACAAGAAACGACACGCTTACGTCAGACGCTGGATGGATCGAGACACACACATGCGCCAAACGGGATGCAACCGGAAAATGTGCTCTCATCGCCACAGCTAGAAGCTCAAGTTCAAGGTTTTACAAGCATCAAAGAAATGATAGGAATTCTGCCGGATTTTGATCCAATCAAGGGATCTATCACATCGGAGCAATTCATCGCAAAGGTAGAGCAACTACAAAGCGTATACATGTGGACAAGTGACGCTGTGCTGTTTGCAGTGCAGCATAAGATGCGTGGAGTAGCAAAAACATGGCTGGATGCACAGCAGGTATATCGATCATGGGATCAATTCAAATCGGCATTCGCTCTTGATTTTCCATGTTTAGTGAGTACAGCCGATGTGCACAGAGAATTGATGCGTCGCAAGCGACGCAATAGCGAGTCATTAATTGAATACTTTTATGCGATGGTAGCTATTGGACGGCGTGCGAGTGTCGATGAACCATCAATAAATTCGTATATCATCAACGGGCTTAATTCAAAAGAACTCACGAAATCATTATTAGCGATGAACATACGCACTTGTTCAGAGCTGCTAAAGTCGTTGGAAAATTTGAGATTTTCACAAGAGATACATCAACAACAATACAACGCGTCAACGATCAATGAAAAGCAATACAACGATGCTGATGGCAAGATGAAAGCAGTTAAATGTTATAATTGCAATAATTTCGGGCACTTTGCAGCAAAATGCACAGTGCCACAGCGAAAGGAAAGATGTTCCAAATGCTCTAAGATTGGGCATAATGAAAAGGATTGCAAGGTGAAAACATCGTCAACGGTGGCTCAAGTGAATGAGTCGCATCACAAGGAGTATCCGCCAATAATGAAAACAGTTCTCATTGGAGGCCAACAGTTTGAAGCATTCATCGACACGGGCAGTGATAACACCCTAATGAAAGAAGCAGCAGTGCCAGATGGAGCAATACGGCAGCCGAGAATCAAACGTCTGAAAGGCTTTGGAGGATCTGTGGTCGAATCGAAGGAGTGCATTCTTTCAGAGTTTGCATATGGCAAACTGAGACTCCTCACGCAAATTCAGGTGGTACCAAACGAAGTCCTACCATATGATGTCCTCGTGGGCAGAGATATCATCTGCCACGATCAGGAAATGCTGGTTGCCGAAGATTCAGGATCAACGTTGACAGCAGCGGAGCAGGTCGGGTTTAATGTTAACACGGACATTGACCCCGACCACCAGGAACAGGTGAGCGATCTATTAAAGAGCTATAAAGAGTGTTTTGCCGAAGATTTGTCAAATATTGGCAGGTGCAAAACCACGAAGATGGATATAGAGGTATCCACTACGAAAGCCATATTGGGGCGGCGATATCAAGTGCCGTTTGCCCAAAGGGAGATGATGACTACGATAATAGGTGACTTACTGAAGTACGGGATAATTGAAAGGAGCAAGTCAACGCATGCAGCATCAGCAATATTGGTGCCAAAGGCAAATGGAGAACGGAGGCTTTGCGTGGACTATCGGGCTCTAAACGCAGTCACTATAAAGAAGCGATATCCGATGCCGATTGTAGAGGAGCAATTGGCAAAGCTATCCGGAAATGTATACTTCACGACGCTGGATATGACATCCGGTTATTACCAGGTTTCGATGGACAAGAAAAGCAAAAATTTGACGGCATTTATGGCACCAGATGGACTGTACGAATTTAATGTCATGCCCTTTGGTCTGGTGAATGCACCGATGGTCTTCCAAGAAGTCATTACTGAGATCATACGAGAGCTGAAACACCAACGGAATATTATCAATTATGTGGACGAAGTCATAATTGCATCCAAGACGGTCGAAGAAGGATACATTATATTAAAGGAATTCCTGGATGCTGTTAAGTTGGCGGGCTTAACGCTGCGCCCATCCAAATGCGCTTTTATGAAAACGAAGGTGACCTTTTTGGGTCATGTGATCACGGGCAACGGGATTCAGCCAGGCAATGAGAAGAGTGACTGCATCAATGAATATCAAAGGCCATGTAACGAAACAGAAGTACGCAGATTCCTGGGAGTTACAGGATTCTTCAGAAAATTTGTCAAGGAGTACAGTATGATGCGTATCCATTGAGCAAATTATTGAAAAAGGATGTGGACTTTATATGGTGGAAGATCTGCCAGACCACAATGTTACTCAGCGACGCTATTGTAACATGATGTCAAGCGACCATATGAGGCCAATGTGTGCCTTAATTCCAAACCTGGATATAGATGAGCCGATATATGAATATAACGACGACGCAGGAATGTCAGGAGAGGCCGGATGTCAAGAGGAAGAGCATGAGAGAGGGGGAGTTGCTTGCGAGATGCCAGGGAGTGCGGACGTGTGTTCGCTGCGTGAACGATGAAGGCAGATGTATACTGAAGACTTATAACTATTGTAACACATTAATAAAAGAAAAGAATAAACATGAAGATCAACCTGACACCTTTTTTATGAAGAGGAATCACAAAGGACTCCTTCCATATATGAGGGAACTGTAAGGATTCCAAAGATAAGGTAAACAGTTTCAGTAGAGGCTTGCACAAGGCTCCTGCACAGAATCTGAACACACAGCCCAGGATTCCATCGGGACCTGGCGAATAGACCGGTTTAACACGCTGAAGATCGTTAAGCAGTGAGCTTTCGTTTATAGTGATGCAAAATATTAGATTCGACTTAGATACCGCATAAGATTATGGCTGTTCGGAATGAGGTAAAGTTGAATATGTTGTTTGAAAAAACGTGGCGAATAGATCGGCTATTGCCTGATCCGATGTTACCGTAGTGTTTTCAAAAAATAGCGAGGAAGGTTAAGAACTTGTTTTTCGCTTAGGGCTGACGAAATTATAAAACTTTTTCGGATCCTGTGCAAACTGGAACTTACAACGGAACTTATTCTTGTAGCACTGAGCATTAAGCACGGTAAAGTTTAACCGAGCGCTTAAATATTAACAAAGGATGGACTGTGAACCGGTATTTTTAAATTTTGTATAAAGTCTGGACTTTACATTTCTTAGGTGTGCCAACTCTTTATTAAAACAAGTAGGTTTAGAGATTGAAGGACAGTACATCGAAACACAAGAGTCAAAAAATGATTTAATTGCGGTATAAAACATATTAATCGCATCCGCCATTATGTTGCAGGAGTAAAGATCGGACCAATTAAAGCCAGCTATAAAATTGTTTAGCCTCCAAAAATTTGCCTTGCGAAAACAGGGAATTCGCTTTGTTGACTTCTCTGAATTTACTTTTAATACCGTACCTATGTCGATTGCCATCGCAAAAGTAGGATGATATGGATCTTCGGGTTGAGTAAGAGGTGCTACCCTGGACAGAAACACACTTTATTATAAAATTATTTCCAACAAAAATTATTTCAAACAAAAAAATTATTTTAAACAAAAAAATGATTTTCAACAGAAATCAATGTGAATAAAAACCAAAATCATATAATTATTTTTTATAACAGCGCGTTCTTTTTAACAAAAAAATTATTTTAAACAAAAAAATGATTTCAACAGAAATCAATGTGAATAGAAACAAAAATCATATAACCGCGAATCCCCCTGCAATGGCGATAGATCCAGAACAGCTCAAAGCTGTAATACAGGCAATTGTGGCCGATACTTTAGCGGAGGAGGCCGCCAAAAACGAACTCGCACAAAATGCGTCAGAAAATTCAGCAGCTGGCCAACGGGTTGGCAGCAGCACATGCCTCAGCCGTGGCCCCCGTAATTAGAACCTACAAACCCATAGATATAACTAATAATTCTCCATGTAGCGTGACTTTAGACGCCGTTAAATATTTGCCTATATTTCGTGGCGACAAGCGGCGATAGCCGCATATCGTATATTTAAAAATTTCAATGGTACCTTTCTCCATTACAATTAGAAACAAAAATTCCGAGAGGACGCCTTGCGTATTTTCATCTCGGGACTTAAACGCAACCTCACTGACGTGCTTTTCGCGGCACAGCCAAAAGTCATGCCGTCAGCTTTGGCTTTAGCGCAAGAAGTGGAATCTAACCACGAGAGGTACATTTTTGCAGCCAGTTTTGCAAAAAGTCAGGAAGACAAAGATCGCAAAAATACTGCAAAAGCGCAGGGTCGTCAACTTGAAAAGTACGACCATCATGACCCACAACCTAATAATACCAAAAATCCGTATTTCTATAGGCAGCATAAGATTCACGCCGATCCGCAAAATGCCAAAAATTACAAAAACAACGGCTCACCAGAGCCTATGGAGGTCGATTCCTTATTTTCTAAATTACTGCAGCCGACCCATGCAAATGGCTACCAGACCAGCCACCTCTGAGCGCACAGGCGCCGTGAGGAAACAGCAAAAAAAATTAACTTCATTACGCAGAATGCGGAAGAAGAGACAGGATCATATGCCGCCGCCTCCTCCAAAGCGATGTCGAAAATAGACGACGACGCCATTGCCGAGTATGATTCTGACTTCGTAAATTTTTTTATGGGAAAATCCTTGTTACCCGTCATCAGACGAAGAGTAGCAGGGGTACCAATGAATTTCCTTCTAGACCCCGGCGCGTCAAAAAATTTCATCCTACCACGCAAAGAGCTAAAGGGTATTCGCCCGGTGGACTCTCCTTTCGAAATTCACTCAATTCATGGCGCCACCACTGTTACAAAAAAATGCTTCGTCTCGATTTTTAATTTAAAAGCGACTTTTTTCATTCTACCATATTTTACAATATTTGACGGGATAATCGGGCCGATCTGTTAACACAGGCATCACTTTTCCTCGCTTCCGCCCAACTCAAATGGGGTAAAGAGGTTGAGAAGATTTCATTCCATAAATGCACTGACATCAAATTCACTAACGTGGAGTGCGCAGATGCAACACCTTTGGTGAAGAAGGCATTTCTGGGGATGATCAAATGCCGAAAAACACATCGGTAGTGGCCATGATTAGAACGACTAGCGAAGAGCCCAGTTGCGCCAAATTATATCCATACCCCATGGGGGCAGCAGATTTGGTCAACAACGAGATCCAAGACCTGCTTAAAAATGGTATAATTCAGAAGTCGGTTTCTCCTTATAACAACCCAATACGGGTGGTTGATAAAAAAGGAACCGACGAGGCCAGCAATCAAAATAGACGATTATTCATAGACTTTCGTAGGCTAAACGAAAGGACTATCCCGGGCAAATACCCGATGCCATATATCTCCATGATACTGGGCAACTTGGGCAAGGCCAAATTCTTTACGACACTGGACCTCAAGTCCGGGTATCACTAGATCGTCTTAGCGAAAAATTACCGCGAAAAAACGTCCTTCTCCGTAAACGGAGGTATGTACGAATTCAAGAGGCTTCCCTTTGGCTTGAGAAATGCTGCGAGCATCTTCCAGAGAGCCATTGATTACATTCTCAGAGAGCAAATCGGCAAGACTTGCTATGTCTACGTCGATGATGTAATTATCTTCTCAGAAAATGAGAATGCTCATATCAAGCACGTGGATTGGGTTTTAAAAACCATAAGCGATGCAAATATGAGAGTCTCAGTAAAAAATCATTTTAAAAAAAAAAAAAAGCGTAAACTTTCTTGTCACCACTTGTCACCAAACTTTATAGTCACCAGTGATGGAACCACTACTGACCCAAAAAAGGTCAGGGCCATAAAAGAGTTCCATGAATCAAAAACAGTATTTGATGTTAGATCATTCTTAGGTCTCGCGAGCTATTACATATGCTTTATTAAGGACTTTGCAATCATAGCAAGGCCTATTTCGGACATCTTAAAGGGCGAAAATGGAAGTGTAAGCAGACATAGATCGCGACACATCCAAGTACAATTTAATGAGGAGCAAACAAATTCTTTCGAAAAACTGCGCAACATTTTGGCTTCCGAAGATGTTATGATCAGATACCCGGATTACAAGAAGCCATTCCATCTAACGACAAGAGAACCGTCCTATTACAATGATCTCGAGGATATTAAAGGATAGGGAAATATACTACGCCACAAATGAAACAGAATTATTAGCCATCGTTTGGGCGTTGGCCAAACTGCGACACTATTTATATGCGGTGAAAGATATAACTATTTTCACTGACCATCAGCCTTTGTCATTCTCGGTATCAGATTCTAACCCTAACGCGAAAATTAATAGGTGAAAGGGTCGCATCGAGGAAACGGGTGCGAAAGTAGTATATAAGATATGATTTAAAGATGGACGCGGCAAGGTAGTTGCCCGCGAACTCCTCCGCCTGCACCGTTGTTGCAAGGGGATGTCAACGTGGCACGTTAATGCTCACGTGGTAGCTGAAGTGTGTTGCGGCGAGTTGCTGCCCACAACACTGTCACCTCGTTGTCGCCTCTGTAGCTGTGATGTGGTACAGAGTGTGGATCAGGACCAGGTGGTGGCCACGATCGGTGACTATAGCTGAAGTGACCAAGTGGTTGCTGAATGTGTGTTGCGGCACGTTGCTGCTCACAACACAGTCACCTCGTTGTCGCCTCTGCAGCGGCGGTGTGGTGGGATCACCTCGGGATCAGGTGGTGTCCACGATCCGTGACTATAGCTGAAGTGACCAACTGGAATAAGCCGGTAGCAGGGTCGTAGCTCCGACTTGATATTCACGGCAGGTATCTTACGATAACATCACTTTATTTCGGCTGTCAGTTCAGAACTAAGTAATACAAAGAAAGAAAGCTTAAGATTACCCTATCTCGCACAGATCACGGCCGCCGACCAGCATCCGAAGTATAGCTTCGTGTGTCGTTCGTCGTCACACGCAGCTTTTCCTGATGTTACTTGTTAACTACTCCTCATCACATTAAAAATGGGAGTCCTCGTCCATGTCCATGTTATCAAGGATTTGCGTTGTCGACATCGAGGCTTTACTTTGCCGCTTGATAAATCATGATATTTAACATTACGCAGAATCTATGCAAAATATTTATTTTGGCAAGAGTGAGGGCAATTAAATTACTTTCAATATATGTATTTTTTTAATTTAAATAAATTTGAATTTACAAAGAAAATTAGATTTAATGTTTTACTGCGATGGTTGCGTGAGCATTTATACGAGCCTGAATTTTTGGGTATCACGCCAGAGTATCTGCCACAACTTTTTGGCCTATAAATCAATCTTGTACGTGGCCTCACCGAATATTGTCCTTGTGGACCACCCTCCCTTGAGTTAGGACCGTTGTCCATATATCAGCATCGACCCTATTCTCGACATACAGTGGCGTAAGTTTATCGCCAAGTCTCTTGTTGGTTTTAACTAACACCTTCTCACCCCTCTCAAATACTCTATTCTGCCTAATCGGATTATTCCGATCTAACTGCTCCTGCTGTGCCTTCTTTAGGCTCATGATTATATCAGGGGCAATGTCGGCATTAGCATGGATGATCTCGACAGGTTTTCTATTCGTGACAGAGTGAAATGACCTGTTATACTCTATAGTCGCCTGAAGGAATAATTCAGTAAAATCTTCTATTTTCCTTTCCAATTTAAGACACCTGGCTATCTCTATAAGAGTACTGTGGAACCTTTCCACCTGACCATTGGACGTACTGTGTAGAGGTGGGGCATTTTCTATTTCAATATCGTATTGATTTTTTAGCATGGATCGTATTGTTTTGGAGTTAAGCGATGCCTCGTTATCGCAATATATCGGTTTAACATTAGGAAAAAGGTTGACCAGCTGAAGGATTGGGGTCTTTACATCCAATATTGAACGCCATGCAATTGGCTGAACCACCGCAAACTTGCTAAATTTATCAACAGCGGTGAGGAAGTACTTTCCCCCTGTTGCGAAGATGTCTATATGTAACATCTCCCCAACCTGCGTTGGTATTGGGGTATACCTAATTTCTGTTTTACTGGATGCCTGTTGTATTTTGCCTTTTGGCAAACCCTGCAGTTTAAAACGATCTCGGCTGCAATTTTACCCATTTTTGGAAAATAGTAGTCAAGTAGCACTTGCTTCACGTTCTCTTGAGCAGCCCTATGAGCTCTGTTATGTTCAATAACTAAAATTTCTTTTTGCTCATCAGGCTTGATAACGTCCGCCACGCAAGACTTACAAAACCAAAACTTGGTCGCAGGAAAGAGACGAACCAGACTATCTTGAATACGGGCCAGGACTGGAAGCTCACAGTGTATGGCATTCACTACGTTGGGTGTTACTACGTCTTTTACTAAGTCCAGTAATGTCTCCCAATCAGAAAAATCAATTTGATGACGTGTCTTAGTACCAAATACTATAAATAGTCGCTTATTCGGTACGGATGCTTCCTCCAATACGATTTGATTCTGGAAACAGTTCAATGGCTTTTCCGTGGCCTCAATGACAAATGTTGAGGATTCTTCACTGTGAATAGTGGCTCGATCTGACTCTGATGAGCTCTGCAAAGCGTTAATATTTTGTCGCGACAGAGCGTCCGCAACGCAATTTTCTTTCCCCGGTTTATACATGACCTTTGCACCGCTCTCTTCGATTCGGGCTTTCCAACGCATAATTTTTGAATTTGGGTTCTTGTCAGAGACCGCAAATATAAGGGGCTGATGGTCCGTAAATATGTTTATGTCGTTTTTGCCATAGAGGTAGTGTCGGAGACAGTCCAAGGCCCAAATGATTGCCAATAACTCCCTTTCATTTGTCGCATAATTTAATTCCCTTTCTTTTAGCGTTCGGGATATCATTGTTATTGGCCTGTTTCCCTGAGACAGTACTGCACCTATGCCAAAGGATGACGCATCAGTCGTCAAATCAAATGGTCGCGTAAAATCAGGATAATGAAGAATAACGTCCTCTGATGCAAGGATACTTCTAAGCTTGTCAAATGCTCTAAGCTGAGACTTATCAAAACTGACCGGAATGCCTTTTGAACGGTATTTGCTGACCCTGCCGCTTTCACCTTTCAGAATACTCGTCAAAGGTCTAGCTATTGATGCGAAATCCTTTATAAAGCATCGATAATAACTTGCCAAGCCCAAGAACGATATCAGCTCAAACAAATTGCTGGGCTGTTTAAAATCCTTGATGGCCTGGACCTTGTCCTGGCTTGTCCTAATACCCTCCTTTGTGACAACAAAACCAAGGAAGTCAACACTTTCTTTAAAAAATTTTGTTTTTTGCCTAGACACTCGCATATTGGCCTTATGGAGGCTCTCCAAAACCTGTCCGATATGAACAATGTGGGACTCTTCAGTTTCTGAAAAAACAATAACGTCATCCACATAAACGTTACAGATTTTTCCTATCTTATCCCGTAGTACATCATCTATGGCCCTCTGAAAGATGCTTGAGGCATTCTTCAGCCCGAACGGTAGGCGGCAGAACTCATATTTGCCTCCGTTGACGGAAAATGATGTCTTTTCTCGGTCCAATTCTGCAAGTTCAATCTGGTGGTATCCGGACTTAAGGTCGAGAGTGGTGAAAAATTTTGATCTCCCGAGATTCGACAGTATCATATTTATGCTCGGCATCGGGTATCTATCGGCAATAGTTTTTAAATTTAACTTCCTGAAATCGACTACTAAGCGTTTATTGGGAGATCCCGCAGCGTCAGTGCCTTTTTTACCTACAACCCATATGGGGTTATTGTAGGGAGACCTTGATGGCCGAATAATGCCATTTCTGAGTAGATCTTTAATCTCCCGATTCACGAAATCGGAAGCACCCATAGGAAACGGGTACAATTTCGAATAAACGGGCTCATTGTCCTCTGTTCGAACGGTCGCTACGACATTTGTGTTGAATGGTAACTTCTCATTGGGATCATCAAAGGCTCTCGAGTTTTTATACATCATCTGCTGAAAATCTTCCTGAACTTTTGGGGGCACGACAATATCCTCAATCTTCGTAAAGTTAACTTGAGCGCATTTTTGAAAGTGTAGATCTTCACGTCCTCCATTAAACTTGACAGAATTGCCCTTGAGGTCAATTGTCGCACCTACCTGAGCTAAAAGGTCAAGGCCAACTATTCCATCAAATGTTTTAAGTCCGGGTAATAGGAAGAAATGGCTCTTTACACCAAACAGATCAAGCTCACATTTGCGTTCTATTTTTTCAAAGCCATGAAGTGACTTAACAATAAAGGGTGAGTCGACGGGAACTGAAGTCGGCAATCCTATCTCTTTCTTGATGTAGCTTTTAGAGGCTCCCGTATCCACTAGAAATTTTCGTTGCTCCCCCGCTACTGTTCGCTGGACGAACGGAAGCAGGGATGAACCCCTAAAAAATGTACGGAATCGCTTTCATAGTCTGTTTCCTCTTCACCGTCTATGTCATCCACCGCACCGTTAGCAATCTGATTATAATGATCCTCCTTTTGATCATTCCTATCTTCTTCAAATAGATGGTTAACCCTTTGACGCTTGAAATCAGACATTCTCTGAGAGCTAGTCGGTCTATTTTGTGCACTCTGCTGTTGTGCGTCAAGCGCCTGTGGCATGGAAAAACCCTGAGGACGCTGAAAGTTTGTCAGCTGACGAAACCTCGACAATGTTGGATCTACGTCCATCTTCTCTAACGGTCTATTGTCAACAACGGGCCGTCCACCATTGTCCCTTGTAAAAAATGGATTTTTTACCCACTTTTTAAACGTCGGTTCATGGTTGGATTCTGTTGTCCTTTGTAATTGTCGATTTTGAGCCTGCCTGAGATGTTTTTCTTCTATGGACCTGGCATATTGTGTCGCAAAGGCATGCCTCTCGTGATTTGCCTCTATTTCCTGAGCCATTGCTAGGGCTGAAGGCAGGTCTGCAGGTTGAGCAGCAAATAGAACATCAGTTAAGTTTCTCTTTAGCCCAGAAATAAAGACACGTAGGGCATCAGACCTATGCTTACCATTCATATATCGGGCATGGTCCGTCTCATATGTCATAGTTGTCTTGTTTGTAAGGAGTGAGAGTTTCTTCTCAACCTCCTCATAAAACTGTGTAATAGACATCTGCCCCTGCCTGAGTGTTGTAAGCTCTTGCTCGAGCAAGTGTAATGGGCGTTTATCGGAATAGGTAAAGTCAAGGCGGCTAATAATGGCGTCAAAATTAAGGACTGTATTAAATGATGAAAGAACAGAGTCAGCAGATCCCCTAATTTTGTTACGGATTATGAGAACAGCCTGGTAATGCCTAGAACTACCGCTATACTCTCTGAATAATTCATATGCAGCTGCTGCTGTTTGTCGCCAAGAAACATATTTTCCCTGAGACCCATCAAACTCTGGCAATGATTTTACCGCATCGAGGCCTTCATCACAACTCACATTGCCGGTTACAGCAATAGGCACGTACACTGCAATCTCAGGAGCAGATATTGTTGAAGCGGTAAACTTATTTTTGACTTCCTCCAACTTCTTTTCAAAATCTTCTCTCTGCACATTTAATGCAGCCGATACCGCTGCATTTATGACTGCCTGTAGTTGTTGTGGATCCATATTGTATGTCTTCTTATACGTTCGGCCTCGTTGGTTAAAGCGAGTTTACTCAGTTGATCAACCAACTCTTCAGACTCTGTCTCGCTCATACAACCGCCGTCAAGGTATTTGGCAGTCCCGCACAGATAACGCAAACAAGTGCAGAATACAAGGGAAAGGTAAGAAAAAATTGATCACTCGCCAAGCTAGGGGCTAAGCTAAGCGCTTATCTATTCACCGTATTCTTGCACGTGTCTCAGATTTTACTATTAGGAAAAAAAAAACACCGGGACCGAGAGATAAGCATGCAACTAGTCGTCCGCTGAAAACTGTACCTTCTATGCAAAGTAGAAACTACTCAATTTGCAATTACTTAAAATGAGTGCCAACACTCTTTCCAAAATAAATGTCTTAACTGAGATTTAACTTTCAATTGCATTATTTTGTTACATTTCCTTTTAATTTCTTTTGGCAATTCATAAAAAGGGGTTTCACTCACATGAATCTATGATAGTTTTCCTTCTTCCTTTTCGGGTTTTGTTGTTGCGTTTGTCTCCTTCTCCTCTGCCCAGGACAGTTCGTCCTAGATTGCCAACTCAAATGGGTTTTATTTAGCTCGTGCCTTTCAGATTATGTGATCTTGTCGGGGTCGTCGACTTGGTTGGACGCCAGATATGATTTAAAGATGGACGCGGCAAGGTAGTTGCCCGCGAACTCCTCCGCCTACACCGTTGTTGCAAGGCGATGTCAACGTGGCACGTTGCTGCTCACGTGGTAGCTGAAGTGTGTTGCGGCGAGTTGCTGCCCACAACACAGTCACCTCGTTGTAGCCTCTGTAGCTGTGGTGTGGTACAGAGTGTGGATCAGGACCAGGTGGTGGCCACGATCGGTGACTATAGCTGAAGTGACCAAGTGGTTGCTGAATGTGTGTTGCGGCACGTTGCTGCTCGCAACACAGTCACCTCGTTGTCGCCTCTGCAGCGGCGGTGTGGTGGGATCACCTCGGGATCAGGTGGTGTCCACGATCCGTGACTATAGCTGAAGTGACCAACTGGAATAAGCCGGTAGCAGGGTCGTAGCTCCGACTTGATATTCACGGCAGGTATCTTACGATAACATCACTTTATTTCGGCTGTCAGTTCAGAACTAAGTAATACAAAGAAAGAAAGCTTAAGATTACCCTATCTCGCACAGATCACGGCCGCCGACCAGCATCCGAAGTATAGCTTCGTGTGTCGTTCGTCGTCACACGCAGCTTTTCCTGATGTTACTTGTTAACTTATAAACCGGGAAAAGAAAATTTGGTTGCTGATGCCTTGTCTAGGCAACAAATTAACGCCATAGAAGAAAATTAACGTCATGTGTTGCGACCATTCACAGTGAGATTTCCCTCACCCCCACCATAGAATCAACGGATAAGCCCCTAAACTGCTTTTAGAACCAACTAATTCTAGAAGAGGCCCGCTTTCCGCTAAAACGCTCTTTCGTTCTCTTCAAAAATAAGAATCGACACGCAAATAAACTTCACCGACAAGGAGTCATTACTCAACGACCTTGCGGATGCAATAGTCCCCAAGGGCGTAAACGCCCTCCATTGCGACTTGCACACTTTAGCAACGGTGCAGGACGACTTAGTGCGGAGATTCCCGACTACAAAATTCTGGCACTGCAAAAACCGTGTTACAGACATTTTTGGGGTCGAGGAAAGGCAGAACACAATAGGGCCCACCGGTCAGCCCAAAAAAATGTGAAACAGGTTCTCACAGAGTACTACTTCCCAAAAACGGCCAAACTGGCCAATGAAATTGTCCAAAACTGCAAAACATTCGCGAAAGCTAAATATATAGGCATCCGAAGAAACAAGAGATTGGCGAGTCACCGATTTCTTCTCATGTAGGAGAAATGCTACACAACATGTCTCGTACAGCATGTGCCGTCAAGAACAATTGAGGATTTGTTACAGGTCATGAATTTCTTACCAAAAGCCAAGTTGATTTACTGCGACAACGAGCCATCTTTTCTTAAAAAACTTGCATTTTTCTTGAGACACCCGCATGCCTGCGTCCCTAAGGGTTTTCAAGACGCACTCAATGTCTCTGACGTGGTTGGTCTTGGAGAAAATTATTACGTCGTCGACGTAAACATATCATATCCTACCAATTTGTTCGCGAAGCACATCATCGATGGCTCGTTGAAAAATACTTGGGGCATTTTTCAGCCCGAAGGGGAGTCTACAAAACTCGTACTTCCCGTTGTTGACAGAGAACGCTGTCTTTTTCCTGTCTCTTTCTGCTAATTCGATCTGGTGAAACCAAAGACCCTAGAATAACAAGATGCGTAACGCCATACGATTTTTTGGCACACGATTTTTTGGCCGTGGCTCTAGAGGTGGCTCCAGGCTCTCTCGAATTTTTGTTAGAGAGCGAGAGAGCGAAGAGCGCTACAGCGAACAGCTCTTTTCAACGCACAAAGTGATAGCAGACAACTGTATGTGTGCACACGTATGCTCATGCATTGTAAATTTGACAAAATATGCCCTTCACCTCAGAAGTTCTTAGACTTTAAATCTAAATTATTTTTGATCAATTGGCACCATGCGAAAAATTCTTGTTTTGCATTTCCTTAACGTTATTATTATTTGAAAATAGATTAGAAATAGCCAAATCTATTATCACAAAAATAAATTTCAAAAATGACTTTATATAGGAATATTTGTCATTAGAGTATTCATCTTGCGGCGTGTGAAAAATTAATCAGGAAATGATTGTTGAGTGCTTGTGTCCGCACTTCGTGCCTCAAGATATGAACAAAGCAAAGACACTAGAATAATTCTATTGTCTTTGATATTACTTTTGCAATAAACAGTTATCATATTTAATTATTTAGTATATTTATTAAGTCATTTGACTTAATATGATGTAACATTAACATTAGAAGTGTTTCAAAAAAAATATTTCGCTTTTAAAAAATTGTCAGATGAGAGACAAATTAGAATTAAACATAAATATAAATGTGTAAACGGTAGCTAATTCGAGCGGCGATTTTAACAAACAAATTTAAAAAGCTTTAAAATTATAATAGTCAGGGCGCGAATTTTTAAAAATTATTTTATTTTATCATATTGCTAGGAAATTGGCAAAAACTACCCTAATATGTACCATGTAAATTCTTTTCTTCGATCAGAATTGATTTCGGCCCGAAAATCGTCTTCTAGCACAACACGCACACTTATACGCGTTCTCGTCTCCTGTTTTTACTCACACAAGCAAGCAAATTATATTTTTAGATTTCTTACGCTCTCAGCGGGAGTGAGCGGAAAGAGAGTAATTTTGGCCGTCACCAAAAAAGTGGCTGCATAGTGCCAAACCAATGTATGGCCGTTACGCATCTTGTTATTCTAGTGTCTTTGGTGAAACCCTGACTTGAGGTCCAACGTAGTGAAATACTGGGCCTCGCCCAAATTTGACAATATAGTCGAAATGGATGGGATAGGGTATTTGTCGTCGGTTGTCTTATGATTATGTTTCCCAAAATCAATAACCAGACGCTTTTGTTTGTGTCCCGTTTCGTCGATGATTTTTTTGTCGACGACCCATATCGGGTTATTGTAAGGAGACTTTGACGGTCGTATTAGCCATTCGCTAAAAGTTGTTTAACCTCTGCATTGACAAAGTCAGACACGCCCTTTGGATACGGATACAGTTTTGAGTAAACTGGTTCGTCATCCGTTGGTATGGTGGCAACCGTATTTATGTTGTACGGTAGGGACTCGTTAACGTCCGCAAATTCCTTTACCATTTTTTTTATCGTACTATCAAAAGTGGGTCTGATAGCAGGAGGGACACCTGCGTCATTAATTTGGATATGGTTCACCTGTTGACATTTAGTGAACTCGATTTTTTCCATCCCATGGTCATGTTTAATGACGTTGTTTGTCAGATCTATTTGAGCATTGACCTGTGACCGGACAAATCGTTCTCAACCTGTGTCGTTTTATGCTGTGACCGTGACTCGTAGTCACCGCTACTATCTTCTTGGGGTAGATGATTCAGGTTTTGTTGGGTCCTCATGGACTGGTCGCCGTAACTTTGATTGTTCCTGTAACCCTGTATGGGTTGCCTGTGTTTGTGATATTTAGGTTTTGCTGGTTATTTCTATCTTTTTGGTTCGTTTGGAAGTAGGGATTGCTGTTTTGAGGATTTTCTTCCTTTGCCCGTTGGGCGTTCTGACGCCAGTTCTGAGATATTTGCGAATTTTGTTTTTGGGGTTTTTCCTCTAGGTGTGTTGCATAATTTGCTGCGAAAATGCCTCTCTCATTGCTTGATTCGGCCTCTTGGGCTAAAGCTAAGACTGAGGGGGGGTCTATGGGTTGCGCCGGGAAGACCGCCCACTTCAGAGATTTTTTTAATCCTGAGACGAAAACGTGAAGCGCGTCGTTTCTAAACTTTTCGTTTAATATAGCTGCGGCGACGTTGTCGTGCGTCATTAGTGTTTTATTTGTCAATAGTGTTAGTTTTTTTTCGACTTCGTCGAAATATTGTAGAAGTGGAAAGTTGCCTTGCTGAAGCGTGCTTAGTTGCTGTTGGATTACGTGAACCGGTGTCTTGTCCGCTTATGTGAAATCTAACCTAGCAATAATGGCTTTAAAATTCAACACTGTGTTGAATGCGACCAGCACAGCATCTGCTGGACCCCTTACTTTGTTTCTGATTATAGCTACTGCCTGGTAGTGTCTTGAGGTGCCGTTGTATGGCTCGAAGACTTAATAGGCTGCGGAAGCGGCTTGCCTCCACGAAACATAGTTTTCTATCTTTCCGTCGAACTCGGGGATGGATTTTGCAACATCTAAGGGCTCCTCGTGTCCCTGGCACTATTTCAACTTCTTGGAAAATTTCTATATGTGGTGCAGAAACTAGCTTTAGTAAGTTGGTTTGTCAGGGAGGATATTTTCTCCTCAAATAAGCGGGCTTGTTGCTCAAGGGCTGCCTGCACCTTTGCCTCCATCCGGGCAACCTGTTCAGTATTCAATTTTTTTTGATTGCTCTGAAGTCCGCTCTAAGTATGAAGCTATTAGATCGTCGCCACTACTGTCGTCCGTTTTTTTCCTGGTATTGCTGCCGTTGGAAAGTCGGCTGAATGTTGCGTCAGCGTCTGCAACGGGCGGTCCGGCAGCTTACGCGTTCGAGTTTCTGGTTTCGGCTGCAACTTTGTCGCGACGGCACCCGGCGTAGCAGCTTTGTCAGCAAACTCAAGCTTGCGCGTGTTAACTTATATGTTGTAAGTGTATTAGTATGTAGGCAAATTCTTAAGTCTTAGGGACTTATGGGTAGTGACATACATGACATGGATACTGACATACATATATATAATAATATAATAATATATAATCGATAGAAATTTGCAAGTCTGTGAAAAAATATCAATATGTCGAAGAGTCATCAGGACGCTCTTCTTCCTCTTCACTATTCTCGTTGTCTGCATAACGTTTTCTGGCGCGTGAGCGAGGCATGTCTGTTCTGCTCAACGATCGATCACTGACTGACCCAATCTCTCTTCACAAAATCCGAATTACGCGTAGTTCTTAACTCTACAAGCATTGCCAAAACATTTTGGAGACCCACTCCAGTCAACACACATCAATACTAATGCACACCGCATTTTTCTGTACGCTTCCGTTATTCCTGCAGACATCTACTTCCCCCCGCTCCTACCCGCGACCAGACTACGTTCGGCAGAAATTCTCTGCCGCGCATCAAAAGAATAGAAAAGGCGCCTGCATGGCGCGTGCCAAGCAGAAACGCGCAATTACTAGAAATGTCGTTACATTTAAATGATCTGCAACAAATACATTTTTCAATAGTGTGGGCGTGGCAGTTTTGTGGGGCTTGTGAGTGTTAGACTTAGGCGTGGCAACTTGGGTCAACAAACTTTAGCTGCTTCTTTGTCTAGAGAGAATCTGTATACGTAATATACATTCATACGGACAGACGGACAGATGCCAGATTTATTTGGATGATGATCCTGATCAAGAATATATATACTTTATATGGTATGAAACGCTTCCTTCTGCCTGTTACATACTTTTCAACCACTCTAGTAAAACCCTTTACTCTTCGAGTAACGGGTATAAATACTTTAAATAAAAACTTGTGCATTATGATTGGTAACCATTTTATTACGTGGCAATGGTGAGGCCATGCAATGTACGAGGAAACAAGATTCAACAAATATAACAAAGTACAAGAACACAGTGGTGGACACAGGGATGGCGAGGGACCATGAAGTCAACAAAGTCATCTAAGTTCCCTGGGTGTTCTGGGGCAATTATTTGGTTCGTGTGACGTCTCATAAGACTTGGTCATTGCTGTGCTAGTATTTTACAAACTCATCTCGTGGCTCTTGCACCCACTATGTTCCGTGCCTGCAGAGATGATTACCTACCAATTCATGTAGGGATACGCCTCGACTGGCTAGATCGGCGGAGGTTTGTTCAGATCGAACGTGTGCCCAACAGTCGACTGGTGTCGCCTGCGTGATCTGTTGGCCACAAACGGATGATGAACGGAGCTTTTCGTTCAGTATGGGTGTCCACTTTTTCAACGGAAACCCGGACGAACTTAGGGCTGCTTGCAACTCTCGAATGGAACTTTGGTCTTCGCTCACGGAATTCGCTCCGCCAGATCGTCGTCGACGTACATGTGCTGCTTAATGATTCGTCTGGCTTTTGGAAATTTTGGACGTCCTCTGTTAGCTATTGAAGTAGTCGAATGGCGTGGATCGTGGTGCGGTTGACCCCAAAGATAAATGTTTGCTATTCGATGTCTCGGATATCTTCTTTCTTGTTTCGGAACAGAATTCTATGAAAAGGGGTATGCTTTTCGTCGACCCATATCTTTTTTTTACAAATCTAAATCTATTAACTTAATTAAATGGCGCTAGGTCTTGGCATCTGGGCAGGTGAATCGTTACGTTGGAGGCGCGTGTGATTATTCACTTCTGTAAGTGATTTGGACAATTGATTTGGATGCGTTGCAAGTCGCTTTAGGTTTCTAATGGACAATTTCTGTTTTTACAACTGGTATCCGAAGGTCCTGGTGGATGTTCGCGTTCCGGATGTACCAAGGCGCACCAGTTATTGTTCGCAGGATTTTTGATTGTGCTCGTTGTATTATTTCAATGTTGCTGTTGCATGCATTGCCCCATAGTTGGCATCCATATGTTTATATTGATTTTAGAACTGTGTTGTATAACAGCACCTTGTAGTCCAAACTTTGTGAAGAGCTAATTTAATCTTGGCTTACGCCAAGCTATTCTTCTGTCTAGATGACCTCCGAGGTGAATGGCTGAATCACTTCTTGGAGTTTGGACGTTATTTAGAGTAAATGGGGACAGCTACAGCTACAGCTACAGCTATTAAGTGTAAATGTGACTTGTTTGCATTTCTGCTCGTTGATTGCAATACGCCAGTTAGCCAGCCAATTCTCCACAACAGTTAGGTGACCACCCAGATGCGCTGATGCGCTGATGCACGAGATGCATGAAAGAGGACTTATTGGTCTGTAAGATACCTATCTTTTCCTAGCCTTGGAATCATAGTTATGGTGGATTTTTTCCATTGGTTGGGAAAATAATTGTTTTTAGCTATGGCATTGAACAATGTGCTGATATATCGTACAGCACATTTTAGTAGCTCATTTTTGGAGATATTAGGTCATGGCCAGGTGCTTTTTTGGATTCAGTTGTTCTTTGATAACTTTTTCAATTTCGTTCGGAGGAAAATTCAGTGGATCAGTAGGGTTTTCTTTGGAGACGGGAGGGAGCGTGAAGCCATTTTTTTTTCGCACGGGTCCCACGCCAGACCTCCCGCCCAACCGACCGAGGGGCGCTACCGTGTATACCACGGCTCGATTCGCGAGAAGATAGACGCGATATAGGAAAGAGAACATAAACGAGGAAATGAATATAATGTAAAATAACTATATTAAATATTAGTGTTAGTAGGATCTAATTATGTACTAAAAAGTTAAAATTGATTGCTTTAAGAGCGGCAGAGAGTCAAGATTACAGATAATTGGATAAAGTCTATTATATTCAGAACATAATACTCTGTAAGGGTCATGCAACTCATAGTTAGATCTATAATCATTTAAGATAAGGGGTATATAGTTTTTAGTGAATCTACTTGGAAGCGAGAAGTTAAGCAGACTAATCAAGTCGGGACTCTCAACATCACCACGAATAAGCTTACAAATAAACGGCGTATAGTTTTCGCTTTCGCCCTCAAAGTCTGGCAGCGACTTTACTATGTCTAGAGATTTGTTGCACACTACACCTGGTATAATTTCAGCATCTGTGTAAGTTTTAACTTCTGGGGTGTTCACTGTAAATTTTTCCATGCGCTCATTAATCGCTTGTAATTCTTTGTCAAATAATTCTTTTTGACTTGCAAGCGCCCCTACAACGGCACTTTCTACGCTTTCAGTTTAGTTTAGTTTTTCGCTTGCGGTTTCTAATTGTCTAGTGCCTTTTAATATTCTATCCAATTTTGATATTAAATCGTCTATCTCTTTATCACTGTCACTCATCAATTTGTTAATTATAACCTTCAATAACCTTCACGTGGGTATAAACAATTTTTTATTTTAGTTTTAATAATTAATCAGGGGGCGTTGTTTTGCAATATCTAGTTTTGTATTATTTTTTATTGTAATCTCCGCTTGAGCAGGTCTTTGGATTCAGTTCTTCTTTGATAACTTTTTTGATTTTGGTCGGAGGAAAATTCAGTGGATGAGTAGGTTGTCCACCGAAGACGTGCAGGAGCGTAAGGCCATTTGATGGTGGGTTCGGCTGAAACACATTTTGTAGATGAGCAGCAAATACATTTGCCTTTTCTGCATCACTATTTCCCAGTGTTATTCCGAATAGGCATCTCTGCTTCCATAGGCATACTTAGGCAAAGATTTTCCTTCCTTCCATAGTTTCTCAATATACCGGCGATATTCTTATCCTTCTCATTCTTAAAAGCTTTCGTTAGGGTGCGTGTTGCCGTCTTCAGCCGTTGCTTTGTGGCTGGTGATCTGTGGGTTTGCCACTCTCTTCGGAGTTTTTTTTTTCTTACGATCGCATAATCATTCAGATCTGGTAGTTTTCGGGAGTATGTAGGCCAATATGTTGGTTTCCCAGGTGATAGAAAGATCTACATATTTATCGGATTGATAATTGGAGTGTATAGCTGTATACCTTTGGGATTAACTAATATTAGTTAATATTAACTTCTTTATCTTTCAAGAACCTAACGAGATCAAGTTTGTGGCGGGAGACGCCATTCGCCTTCCACAAACAAATACGAAGGGGGGAAATCTTTTTTATTTTGAATGTTGAAATGAAAGTATTGATACTAAGGCACGCGTATGATCCTGCATTGTTGCTCTCATGAAAGACATAAATTCAGTCATCGTTGGAATGATAACATCATTTTTTTCGGCACTTGCGTCTATTAATATCTTCATAGACAGGGCATCCCCGGTAATTAGTTGTGTGGTCTTCACCACAATTGCTACATCAGGTTTATTTGCCGGGAAAGTGTCAGATTCGTGCAGATCCCCGAAGGCGACGCAAAAGGAAGGAAGGGTACATTATGTCTTGGTGTGGCCATATTCTTGGCAGTTGGAGCATTGTACTGGACTATTACGCTTATGTGGTTCTTCTACAGTAATTTAACGGTGTAATAAGAATTGGAGATTGTAAATTGGGTGCACTTCATTTCTGTTTAGTGTTTGGCTAGTTGGGTCTAGCTCGACCTTCAAAAGCGGTTGGGGCTTCTTATCTTTATTAAGAATATTAATAACTGATTTCACGTTAAAGCCCTTTTCGTGAAGTGCATTCGCAACTTCATTGGGTGACATCAGGCTCAATACCACTTGCAGCCCTATTCTGCTTTTGATTGGTACGTGTACTATTTTTTGCCTTTTACGTCTAAAAACTTCTTCGGTTTTAACCTGAAGCTTAGTTTCTTGAATTTTTCCTCTTCTATACCTCTATGATGTAAAAATTATTATTTTCGATTAGCTGAACTGTTTTGTTAGCTAGTGCGGTCATAGCAATCTCTCGGATGTATATTGGTGGAGGCTTTGGTTTTTGAGATGCACTATCTGTTTTCTGCTAGCAGTGCAAACATGTTTTTATTGTAGGCAATAGTAGTTTTTGTTTCGCAACTACAATTTATTTTGGCTCTATTACCTGTTGTGCGTTGCGGACTCCATTTACGTTTTACATAAACGTAGCGATCCATACCAGTCTGCATGACCGAATTCGGTCTTTGACTCACGTAAATCGGCAATTGTAGCTGTTAATTGTTTTGTTTGCAATGCAAAATCCCGTGAGGTCGTTAACTGAATCGTTTGAGTTGAAGAGACTGTTGCTGTTAATGTTGTTGTCGATGCGATTGCGGTTGTGAGAGAGGCAACCATGCTGGTAGTTACTGCAGCTAGGCTTAAGAGAGTAGGCTACAAAGGTTAACGGACATTGTGTGTAATTTGTTGTTGGTTGCGGCATTTGGAAAGCGCACTCTTCGCTCCAAGATTTTGGAACTGTGCTTGGCAACGATGGAGAGCAAGAGTGCGCTCTTTGCTCTTGGGAGGGCTTGAGCTTTTCCGTAGAAACGTACGAGAAATACGCGTTGTTTTTAATTGAAGAGAGCCGACGCTCGTCTTGTTCACGCTGACGTTGCTCACGAATTTCACTGATTTTGTGATTTATTTATTATTGTAGTTCATTATACACATTGGAGAGCAACACGAAACACGTCTGCACTCGCCGTATGCCTAATGACAATGACCCATATCTGATGATACATTTTTGTAATGTCCGCACTTTCGGACTTAACTACCGCATGATGAGGAAGATAATCATTGGAAGAATTATGATTATTATAATTATTATTATTATTATTATTATTATAAATATTATTATGATTATTATATTATAATCATTGGGAGATACATGTCGAAGGAACTTCTTTCATATGTTCCAGATCCAAATTCTCCTGGATCACGCTATCATATTGTTCTTTTAGGGGAAAGTCTCTTTTTAAACGATTCTCGTTTAGAAGAAACTGAGCTAACGCAATGGATCTCGAATATCCTTAATTGGATTCCGAATACCCGGAGTCACAGAACGGGAGCGCCACAACAAATCTCCCCCTTGCGTATGTCTGCGTAGCTTGGATGAAGTTCCTTTCGCAATAGGAATGACTGGTAGATCCTCAACCTTCTAGAACTTTCTGAGAAGCGCGTCGAGCGAATCAGGGTCGTCTTTTTCGTCAAGGATCGCCTGAGTCGTCAAGGATGTAACCCGTTTTGGATTACCGTTGAAAATCAGCCCCGATAGAATCCACCCGAAAATAGTTTCTTGAACCAGGAGCGAGCCGCAAATATTTTGACGGGTACCATCCATCATTATGGACTGTAAAATGTCAGCCCGATTAATACATCAATTTTAGAGCTCTCAAAAAAGTTAGGACTTTCCCAGCGGGCGTATCGAAGCGCTTCCCACACCGAAGCATTCGTAAGAGGGGATTTGGAAACGATAGGTTTTGCCTTGCCACTTGTTTTTGTGAGGAGATAAAACAACTTCTTGACCGGGTTTTTAATATAAGCTGCCGTGAATAGGTACCGGAAAGACTTCAAAGACTTCCGTATCGCAAGGAGGCAAGGGGCAACCGGTCGAAACTAGCGGTTGTTTTCGCGACTTGAGGCATTGCTCTATCAATAGATTCACCAATTTGTGCTGCGCAACACTCGTATACTGGATAGCAGTAGTTATATTTGGCCTTTGTCCCATAGGGCGCGAGTTACCGAATCTGCTATACAGTTCGGTACATACAGTACAATTCGGCACTAACCGCCAAGAAGTTTATTGCCCACACGAAATTAACTCTTTGTTGAAATGCTGATGGCACTACTTAGTGCTGACACCGCGTTTAGACAGGATGTCGATGCGGCAGATCTCGTAAAAGAAACCAGAACTGCCGACACAGCACTTTCGGAGATACATGTCGCCTCTTGTAAACATATAACTCAACAGAATCTATATATAGCCCAACTTAACTTTAATAAATAAAGTTGAGAGTAGTTCGATTCAGGCAAACAAAAGTCGTTTTAGTTTATTAAAGATCAAACAGCATAAAACCTAAAGGGATAACAATGAAAACTTAGCCTGAAGCCTGGGAAAACACTGGAAAACTCAGCATGAAACCGAGGATCAAAAAACAATAACAACAAAAATAAATATTTATTTATTTATTATGACAAAAAGAATATCTTACAAAACTAGACTAACCTAAATAGTAGAGCACTGGCTACAGGGCCTACAGCTATTTGATTTACAATGGTATTGTATCTTAATCTAGTTAATATCCAATTGGCTAAATAATTGATGTGTTTGTAATGTACATTTGCCTTTTTGTTTTCAGATTTTGTGGTAATTCAGTTTTTTTTTTGAGGAAAAGTATGAGTTTTTGTACGTTATCTGGATTGGGTTTGCTAAGAAGGACTAGAGGGTTAGTGTTGTTAAATATGTCTTATTTGGTTTGCAGGAGGGATGGGCATGAGTTTAATATATGGCCTATTGAAATATCACCTTGGCAAAACGGACAAGTTGGTATTGAACTTGGATTTAGGTAGTGTTGGTGGATTATGTTTGTGTGTCCTGGTAGAAGTCGTATTATTTTTATTTGGTGGAGTCTGGTCCAATTTGGATGGGATTTTTTGAGGTAATCGGTATTCGTATTAATTGATTGGTACCATGAACTGCAATTTATTATATTTTCTTTCTTTTTTGTCGCAAGATCGACTTTAAGCTTTTTTTATATCTGTGGTATTAATGTTTGGGGTGAGGATAAGTGGCATATTGCTTGCTGATTTTGCAGCTTGATCGGCTATTTCATTTCCTTTTATTTCTGAATGGAAATACATGTGCATGTTGCGTGATTAGCGATCGTTGGATCGTTGTTATTATTTGTATTTTGGATTGAGTATTTGATTCGTAGAGCTCTTGCTCCGAGAGCTAGACGGATTTTGGAGTTAAACGGTGTTTTCGCGTAGGGTAGACTAAGCAAAAAATATTGTCTGTACTTTAGTTCTAAAAAAGCTGCTCAATAAACCACAGCTCAACTCCGGCGCATAGCCGTAAAATCACTTTGTTCTTATTTACATTGTATTGCTTAGCCATAAGATTAGCAATATAACTAAGGGGACAAATTCAAGCCCTCCAACGTAATCTATATAAATCCAGTGCAAAGGTCGTACGTAAATCTGAGAAGGAAGACCCCGGGAGACAGAAGAGGAGATACTCATAACCCCCTGGATATAGAAGAGGAGAATACATAACTTATACGTGTTGCACTTAAATTTTTGTTATATTATTTGTTATATTTAGCTTATTGTGAAGTTTGGCTAGAAGTAAGTTTATGTGTATGTTAAATTTATATTTATTGTTTATGGTTATTCCTAGAACTTTTAAGGAAGTAACGGTAGGAATTTGGATGTTGTTGCAGCTTATCTTGCATGTACAGTGGTGCTTTCTGCATATGTGGAGGTGTTGGCATTTGGATAGGGATAGCGATGTCCCTGAGTAGGAGCCTCAATTTCCTATATCGTTAAATAGGTTGTGTTAGCTGAAGTTTGTATTTGTTTTTGTTATGCGTGTTTACAGCGCAGAAGTTCATTGGTAACTAAGCTCAAAATATGTATGCTTGCTGCACGCAGGCAGCGTTAGAATGTGCGAACAGAGAGTGATCGCCAATCAGCAGCGCAAACACTCAAAAAGGAATTGACCGTTGCTCGCAGGCAACTTGATTGTTTGACTACACAAGTAATTGAGTGATTCTTACATACTTCGTTGTTGATTATATAAATTATTGCCCTATTGGTCATTGTCCAACATCTCATATTTCAACAACATTTCTGGGTAAACACAAGTGCCCAAAATGCTGACCAAAGGTCTGCATTCTTTCCGCTGTCAACGACCAGCTAAAGTGCGATCATCTGCACTTCTCCGCCGCGTGGCCGCTGACGACCACTGCTTCTCTGCCGACGCCTGCTGCGACGCTGCCGACGCCCACACTTGATTGCTAGGCACTTAGGGATATATTTAATCCATTTATAAAAAAAAAACTGTTGACCAGCCCGCAGAAGACCTTCTTTGGAGTGCTGACGTGGATCCCCAGTAGCACAAGGCAAAAAGGATGACCTTCACCCAGCCAGAAGGAGTGACCACAGCAATTTTATTGTAAGAGAAGAAAGAAATTTTTTTTTATAAAATTATATTTTATAAAATTTTTTTATTTTAAGATTTAAAAATTTAATACACTTGTACATTAACATTTCATCGACCCCAGAACGGGTTCGACAGTGCATTTAAAAAACAATACATTTTTTTATTTTTAATTTAATTACGGTTGTGAAAAATATAATTCAAGCTCGAATAGTTCGAACGATTTAAATTGCCAAGACCATAACACTCGTTACTTTTTTTCATTAAGTTTGTTTTGTGTAAGTGTTGTCCGAGTTAAAAGCCAACATGGCAAACCCCAATATTCTAATAAGACCACCGGTTCTCAGTTCAAATGAGAGACCGGTACCCTCAGAAAGACCAGATCAGAGTGTCGAACAGTTGACAGCATTAATTGGCCAAACGGTGGCCCAAGTTTTACCGGGACTGATAAAATAAATGAATAACGATACTCTTGACTTTACTGACGTGAGCGATCAGGTCGTCAAGCCCGAATACAGAAATAATTTAGTGGACTTTGACAGGGTGCCCGATATCGTAAAATCGATAAGGGGACCCAGCAGAATTCGGCTCTTGGAAAAATATCGTTGATAGAATCATGGAGACTTATACCCCATTTGTAGGTACTCCAAAATATTATGGTATACTTCATACCATAAGAAATAAAATTGTCGGAAGTGCCGACGTGGCACTCGAGTTTTACAGCATTCCGCTGGATTGGAATGCTATGTCAAGATGTCTCACTCTGCATTACGCAGGCAAACGAGACATAACTACATTAGAATACCAAATTTCAATTCTTGGAAGACTTCCACCAAGACTTTTATAAAAATCTCTCGCTTTTTTAAATAAGCTTAGCTGCATGCAAATGCATTTCGCTACAAAAATGTACAGAGATAAAGCTCTGGACACTTTTATTAGAGGCCTTCGAGGCCTGTTCGCCGCACCCCGACAAAATTATCAACAACAACAATGGCAACAATATAATGCCCGACCCCGTCCTTTCGCGGCCAAACCGCAACCTATACCAGAACCAATGTACGTGGACCGCAGTATGCAGACGATAAATGTCAATTATATAAACAGACCACATTTTGACGCCGGCAAACGACCAAGCGGTCAGATTATAGACATAAAAAAAGGCAAAGAAATTATAATATCCAAACAATGGGCATGGGACAGCCAAGTGTCAAAATAGCGGGGCCCCGTTCATGCATGACAGTCTATCAACGGTCGATGCAAGAATATGAAACCCAGAACGACAAAAATGACACCATGGACGAATATTGCAACGGACTGACGGACCACTTAAATGACGACGAGCAACAACAACAAGTGTTGCATTTTTTAGATTAGAAGACTCCTCACTGCCATACTTCGAATTTAGAGTGAGGAGTGGAAAGGTTCTAAAAGTGTTGATCGACACGGCCTCCAACAAAACCTATATTCAGCCAAAACTGGTGTCGAATGCAATACCAAATAACAAGCCTTTCATAGCTGCCACTCCGGGTGGCGATATAAAAATAACACACTACAAGAGAGCAGACCTTTTTGACTGGGAACTAAAGTTTTTCCTATTAAAAAAAGAAAACAAAAAGAAAAACTGAATCGGGTAGTAAATAATTATCCAGGTCTCTTCGCACACCCAAACCAAAAACTGACATTCACAATAAATGTAAAGGCAGCAATTCGAACCACATCGGATACACCTGTGTATTCGAAGTTTTATCAGTACCCCATGTCCCTAAAAGATGAGGCCAATAAACAAATAGTGGAGCTTTTGCGTGACGGAATAATTCGACCTTCAAGGTCACCCTACGATTCACCAGTGTGGATTGTGCAAAAAAAACTCGACTCCTCTGGTAAAAAAAAATACAGAGTCGTGATCGATTACCGAAAACTCAATATGGTAACAATGGCAGATAGGTACCCTATCCCCGATATTAACGAGGTTTTAGCCCAACTTGGTGACAACAAAGTTTTCTCGGTGCTCAACCTTAAAAGTGGGTTTCACCAGATCCCACTAAAAGACTCCGATATCGAAAAGACCGCCTTCTCCATAAATCATGGAAAATACGAGTTCGGTCTGAAAAACGCACCATCAATATTCCAACGCGCACTCGACGATATCCTTCATGAGCATATTGGCCAAATATTTTTCATCTATATCGACGATATCATCATCTTTAAGCAAAGATGATGGAACCCATTACAAAAACCTGGACATCATTTTCATGACCTTGAAACAAGCCAACATGAAATGTCAGTTGGACAAATGCGAGTTTATGAAGAGGAAGGTAGAATTCCTGGAATTCGTCGTATCCGACAAGGGCATAGAAACCAATCCAACCAAAGTATAGGCAATTTCAGACTTCCCAATTCCAAAAACTCTCAAAGAACTAAGATCATTCTTGGGATTTGCCGGACATTACAGGAGATTTATTCCCAACTATGCTAACTTGGCAAAACCACTTAGCTCGCTTTTGAGAGGGGAGGATGGACGAATTTCCAAGACATTATCGTCAAAAAAATCCGTCTTCCTTAATAACGAAGCAATGGAAGCCTTCAAGAAGTTGAAGAGCGGTTTGATTTCCCCAGACGTGATACTCCACTACCCAGATTTAAAAAAAGAATTTCACCTAACAACGGACGCTTCCAATTTCCCAGTGGGTGCTGTTGCAAATAAACTCGGTAGCCTCAACAATGCACAGCTCTGACAGTTCGAGGCATGGGTTGATACCTAGCGTTGAAGCCCCAATAAATGCATTTAAGAATCAAATTTTCCTTAGAAAATCCGAGTCAGAGAATTACTCATTTAGCATTCCATTCCCGACATTCCATAGGCATTTAGTGGATCGTAAATTGTTCACACCTGATAGCCTCTTGTCAGATTTGAAGAAATATCTTAACCCATTTGTGATTAACGAAATTTTCACATCTTTTTTTTCGCACGGGTCCCACGGCCACACCTCCCGCCCAACCGACCGAGGGGCGCGGCCGTGTATCGTACGGCTCGATTCGCGAGAAGATATAGAGACGCGATATAACAAAGAGAACAGGAACGAGGAAATGAATATAATGTAAAATTACTATATTAAATATTAGTGCTAGTAGGATCTAAATATGTAATAAAAAAGTTAAAATTGATTGCTTTAAGAGCGGCAGAAAGTCAAGATTACAGATAATAGGATAAAGTCTATTATAGTCAGAACATAAAACTCTGTAAGGGTCATGCAACTCATAGTTAGATCTACAATGATTTTAGATAAGGGGTATATAGTTTCTAGTGAATCTACTTGGAAACGAGAAGTTAAGCCGACTAATCAAGTCGGGACTCTCAACGTCCCCACGAATAAGCTTACAAATAAAGACTGTTCCAAGCATAGTTCTACGGTTAGCTAGGGACGGTAAATTAATTAAAAGTAGTCTACTGGAATAAGGAGGTAATACACGGTTTGCATCCCAATTTAAGCGCCGCAAGGCAAAAAGTAAGTTAGAGTGGACTGCGTATTGTGGAATCCAAACAGGTGATCCTTACTCGAGAATCGGACGGACTAACGAAATAAAGAAGGTTTTAGTCAAGTAAAGATAATCAAATTCCTTAGACCACCTTTTTATAAAACCAAGCACACCCCTGGCCTTATTGACAATAGACGAAATAATGGCCTTAATGGGGAAAATACAAATCTACCCCATCCATTTAAAGGTTTTCAAGATTAGATTCACTCAGAACTTGTTACCGAAGCCGAACAAGAGGAAGAAATACTTAAGACACACAACAGAGCACACAGAAATGCTGTGAGTAAATGAATAGTCGATACCAACTGCGCTTATCTCTTGAAATTATATTCTTTATTATTTCAACGATTCCTAGGAGCAGGGAAGGTCCCGCTCCATTCAAGATCAACTCGTAATTGATTTCATGATCTGCATACAAAGATTTCTTAGCCTAGGTCGGGGAGCAGCGCTGCGGGCGTACCCTGCAGCGTAGCGATGCTTATCTATGTTATCTTATCTATATTTATGCACGTGGGTGCTTTGTATTATGCATACACTTGGGCTTGACTGTATATGTACACATTGTAACGGAATGCTACAATGTGCTTGTATGTTAGGAATATATATATATAGGTACAGTGATAAACCGATATGTGTGCATACTACAACAATTTTGCATTCCATAATCGTTAAGAAGTGCCTCCACATACTGCGTGTGGCCAATTTCTCCCTCTCTCTCAATTTCCATGCCAAGAAAATGTTTAAGATCACCGCCGTCGACCACGTAAAACTTCTTGGAGATAAGCATGATCTCGTTTAGGTCATCTTTGTTGGAGCTCGGTATGATTAAGTTATCCACGTACACCACAATTAGGCCCAGATTGCCATCAACTTTGCTCGCGTACAAACAAGGTTCACTAGGACAAGGAGTGACACAAGTTTCCAATAGCACGGCATTCAGTCTCTCGTTCCATTCGCGTCCACTCTGTTTAAGGCCGTGATTTGTGGAGCCTCAGAACGCGTCTCGGAAACTGCTCATCTATGAAACCTCCAGGCTGCCTCATGTACACCACATCATGCAATTCGCTATTTAGGTAGGCTGAAGAAACGTTCATCTGGTGCATGAAAATGCCATGTTCAACTGCCGATGCGATCACCAATCTTATTGTCCAGTACCTGGCAACGGGAGAAAAAAGTTTCGAAATAATTAATACCCTGGCGCTGTGCGCACCCTTTGGCCACCAGTCTCGATTTGAAGCGTTCGAAGTGGCCATTCTTGTCTCGTTTTAACGCGAAAACTCATCTGCAACCAATAGTCTTCTCGCTTTTCGGTAGGCCGACCAGTGACCAAGTTTTGTTTGCTCGTAGGACATCCATCTCCTTCTGAACAGAAGCTTTCCATTTGTCGCGGTGATCACCGTTCATAGCTTCTTTAAAACTTCCAGGAACAGCAATGTCCTCAGTCGTCAGGACATTCAGCATCTGATATTCTTTGCGAGGTCGTCCTGGGAGACCTGTTCGCACTAACTTCGGTCGTCCAAGAGCTCTTTGTACTCCTTTTTCTTCAAGCTGTGCGTTTTTAGGATCCACGTCTTCTGGCTCTTCTTCAATACTTGATAGTTCGTCATCACCTGCCTCAGGCTCCACACTAGGAGGATTATTAGACAACTCACCAACCACAAGCGTAGATTTGTCAACCAATTTAAACTCTGTTTCACCAGGCAAGCCACTTCTGCCCAAGTCATCTTTGAAAACATGACGTCACGCGCTTCGATCATCTTCCTCTTCTCATGGAGTAGCCAACCAGTATATGCTCCTCACCCTTCGGAGCAAACTTCCTCTTATGTGTCCTGTTCAACACAATGGCTTTAGCACCAAAGACACGGAGGTGCCCAACGTATGGCTTTCTTCCTGTCCATACCTCAAAAGGGGTTAAACAAGGCAAAGTTGTTGTTTCTGCACGGTTCCTCAAGTAGGATGCTGTCTTGATCGCTTCAGCCCAAAAACTTTCATCAAGGCCAGCACACACTAACATGGTAAGGGCCATTTCCACCAATATTCCGTTTGCTCTCTCCGCTACACCATTTTGTTGGGGGGTGTGCGGCACTGTTAGCTGTCTTTTAATGCCATGACTGATATTATATTATTCAAACGAGTCACTGATGATTTGTAATCTTTAACTTTTTCAAGAACTTCATCTCGCGTTTTCAAAAAATACATCGTTACGTAAATGGATTTGTCATCTATAAAGGTCACAAAGTTACGAGCACCACCATTTGGTTTTCTATTAATGGGAATTTCTTTTGCGCGATTCTCACTGGCCTTTGGAAATTGCTTTACACTAGTTTTGCCTTTTGCACACGACTCATAGGAAATGATTTCGTTAAAATGTAACTTCATGTAACTTTATTAGGGCTTCTGAAATTTAGATGTCCGAATCTGTTATGGCATAATTGCGATGAATTTTTGTTTTGCACATTGTAACATTTATTCTTGGCATTCTCAAACAGAAACAAATTTTCACGTTTCTCTGTCCTTAGTATTACAGTTCCGTCATTCTCAATTACACTTGCGCCTGAGAATTTCACGCAAAAACCTTTTTCGACTGACATAAAATTATATTGAAGTTCCTGTACATAAAGAACATCAACCAGCTTTTTTTCGAATTCGGACCATTTCACAATCACTGTGCCTCGGCCCACGGACTCAATACAGTTAGTTCCCGCCAATAGAATACACTCTGTATGTTCTTTAAATTCCGAGAAAATTTCTCGCTCACAACACAAATGAGCAGTGGCTCTACTATCGAGACACCATATGCCTCGCGACATTTCACTCACACTTGAGCCATAACACACTACAGAATATGATTTTTGCTTCTTATTATTTTCAGTTTCCTTTTTCGAAAAATTTCTTTCTCTACGATTTGAATTAACGGTCCGACCGGCTTATGTATTTTTTTTTTAATGTTCCACGCTTCCCTTGCAGTCACACACGACTTAATGTGCATCATTTGGGACGGTTTAAGATGCAAAATTATCCTCGACAGAGCTTCGCGTCTTTAGTGTTTCATTTCGTAGACCCTGGCACTTCATCGGGTTCCTTCACACTACCACATACCACGTCCAATAAATCTGAAGCTATCAGAACACTACGCATGTACATTGACCAAATTTCATAAGCTTATCAATGTTGACCGTAATACTCATTTTGAATTTTCTTTTTTCGTAAAGACAAATTCACTCGAGTTACCGCACCAAACTCGTGTCTGGGCCCATAACCTATTATGCGCGTTTACAGCGCCGAAGTTTATTGGTAACTAAACTCAAATTATGTATGTTTGCTGCACGCAGGCAGCGTTAGAATATGCGAACAAAGGGTGATCGCTGATCAGCAGCGAAAACAATTTAAAAAGGAATTAACCGTTGATCGCAGGCAACTTGAGTGTTTGAGTACATTTCTTACATATTCTTGCATATTGTACATCGTTGTTCATCATATATATTCAACAGTGTTTTTATTGAAATTTATTATAAAAAAGAAGTCGTCGGCGTATGCATTAAATTTTATTTCTTAATGTAAGGAATAATGTAGGGTAATTTATTGAAAGCTATGTTGAATAGATATAAATATAAGCAATGTATGTGCGGGTTAGCTGAACCCAACTTCAGCACACTTTGAGCATTCAAAAAAAGAACCTCGAACAAAGCAGAAGCTCATCTATTCTTATAGAAACTAAACACAAATTACTTCAAATAAATTAACATTTTTACATGGCGACAGTGACAGTGTCCACAGTGTTTTAAGTGATGAGCGAATAATTACAGTCGATTTGATGGCGGAAGAGCCACAATTGTTGACGGCAGTGCCCACCAAACAAAGGGACTTACCAACGCTAGAAGAGGTCTCGGGAAAATCTGGCCGATGCACCCCGCCCACTCACAATAGCTGAGCACCGGGTAAGACTAGAGAAAAAGACAAATACAAAAAAACACAAAAGAAGTGGACAAGGAATTAAACTGCTACAGCAATGACGACTGGTCAAGGAGATGACCCACTTAGCTAAGGACGAGGCATCCCGAAAACGCTACAAAGAGCGTCTTGAAAGTATTGAAAAGGTGCGAAACAACGCAAACGGGCTGCATAAATGCCAATGCCCCAATTTGCCCAAATTTTAAGAAGATGACTAAAATAAATAATTAATTTTAATTTCTAAACCCAAGCCGATCCAGGAAACCGCTGCTTGAAAAACACTAATATCTTTATACTAACAATGCGGTTGGACAATTTTATTTATTTTTTTTTTTTGTAAACAAATATGTGAGCCAACCACATTTATTAACCAACTAATATTTCCACATCTCTAATACTGAGTATATATATGCTCAGCAAAAAACAAAATACTTATACTCCTTATAAAATACAAACGTTTTTTTTACTTTTATTTTTGATTTTAAAGAAGAAAATACTTTTCCCTTGTTTAAAGAAAAGCTAACAAATAGATAATCTCATTTTCTTGTAACGGTCCGATTCCTTGAATATATAAAACCACAAAATGGGATGGTTTAGCGATCCTAGCGAGGCAAAAAAAAACTGCCAACGTAGTGAATAATGCCAAAATAATAGATCACAGGGATGACATAAATTCGTTGCGAATCTTATTATTGATCATAACAATAATGTTACTGTAGTTTTACAATTTTTCACAATAAAATTATTAAAAGGCGATATATAAATACGGCAAACAATTTAGAACAATTAAAAAAAAAATAAAGCTGAATAAGAAACTCCAATTCAAGAATGGAATGGATTGCGCCATTTCACACTCATTTCGCTACAAGTTTGACAAATCATATAAATGCATAAATAAAGATGCAGTAATAAAAGCGGAAATGTTGAAAAACCATACAGAGACAGTAGTAGAAGAATACAATAATGTGGAACCTTAGTAAATAGCTATAAAAATAGATGCACACCTCAGCACTATAACAAGTGTCTAAGGGTAATAAGATCCCTAAACACAAAATTACCTAATATCGGAAAAAGAAGACATATTCTGATTAACGTACCAGAAAGTCTAAGTCAACTGGTGGGATTCGATCCGGACCAGTTCAAAGGACTAGACAAATCTATTCAATCAAGCGACGCTGAATCCGATAGTGATATTAAAACACTAGAAGGAAGTGATCGAATCGAATGAAAAGTTGTTTAGATGCTCTAGGTCTATTAGACACCCAAAAATGTACGCATTAGACGACAGCGATAAGCCTTATAAAAACCAAACTTAAAGGCCATGAATCTTACAAGTAATGAGCAGACAATTGCTGCAATCATTACCCAACTGTCAAGTGCAGTAAAGGGGAAAGCTTCCAAGCTTCTCAATCTACAACAAAAAAATAAAACGGCTAACCAATACACCCAAGAGGGTGTTGGTCTAAGCCAATCCCTTGCAAATAAATACAGCACTACAACAGCTGTAAAAGCCATGACACAAAATTGCTCCATTGATAAGGTAAAACTTATCATGCAAGCAGGCACACTCACAAACATGAAGATGCCATTTCCAAATTTGTAAACAGTTGCACAGAGATAACAGGTCAAAGTAGCACAGTACTCTATTATCGATGAGGTGCAAATAACAATAATAGAGGAGACCGAGGTTATAATCGTGGCAGAAGTAGCAACCACAACAATTACAACCGAGGCAGCAATTACAATAGTAACAATAATAACAACTATAATAACCGTGGAGGAAGACGGGGTCAAAACCATGGAAGAGGCTGAGGTAACTCCAACCAGGGCAACAATAACAACTATGTGAGAATGATGCAAATGCAAAATACGTCGGAAAACTTACAAAACCTTTTAGGAAACAATCAATAAATGCAAAAGTTCATTCCATCAAATATAGTCTTAATATATTCGTAAAAATAATAACAAAATAAAATAAACTAACATTCCTCATAGATACTGGTGCAGATATCTCACTTTTAATTAAACTATTAAAACAGACCACAGACCATTAACGTACCTATTTTCTATGACTTATCCCAGTTCTAAATAAACTCGCAAGCGGCTAGAGCTTGAAGAATACGACTTCCTTGTAGAATACCTAAAGGGAAAAGATAGTTTCGTAGAAGACGCGCTTTCTAAAATGTGTCTAAGCCCAACGTACACGAAGTCATTACAAATAATGACGTACGAAAAGTAGTGACTTTGCGAATAACCGAATCTATTTGTTTACTAAAACGAGGAAATAAAGCTATTGCAAGAATTGATGTTGACGATTTATATACCAATGGAATTCTACATTCAGGTCAGTTCTTCCAAAGGCTTGAAATGCAAGCCGGTGTGCTAAAAATCAGCCAACTCAAATTGGAACCCAGTGAAAAAATCTTTGAATCCATTTCAATAGATACTTTCAAAAATATGGGCAATAAGAAATTGAAATCATTAAGAGTAGCGCTACTCCAGCCGGTGACCATTATACAAAATGAAAAAGAGATACAATCAATACTGTCTACATATCATGACGATGCAATTCAAGGAGGTCATACAGGCATTACAAGAACGCTAGCGAAAATAAAAAGACACGTTTATTTTAAAAATATGACTCGTCATATAAAAAAGTACATACGTAGATGTCATAAATGCCAAAATGTCAAAAACAACGACACACACAAAGACCGCAATGACTTACACAGAGACCCCAACAAATGTTTTCGATATAGTGATAGTGGACACCGTTGGTCCACTACCGAAAACAGAATATGGCAATGAATACATCGTCCCACTAATATGTGATTTGACAAAATATCTGGTAGCCATACCTGTCGCTAACAAGAGCGCAAATACGGTCGCAAAGCTATATTCGAAAATTTTATACTAAAGTACGGTCCAATGAAGACGTTCATTTCGGACATGGGTACCGAGTATAAAAACAAGGTTATTGAAGATATGTGTAAATATATGAAGATTAAAAATCTTACATCCACCGCCATCCATATCATCACCAGACTTTAGGGACAATCGAACGAAGTCATAGAACATCAATGAATACATTCGTTCATACATTTATGCAGACAAAACTGATTGGGACGTTTGGATACAATATTTTACCTGTTGTTTTAACACAACACCATCAGTCATGCATGAATACTGCCCATACGACTAGTCTTTGGTAGTTTACCAAGACAGTTCGTAGATTTTAATAAAATAGATAGAGTAGGATCACTATATAATGTAGAAGATTACTCTTAAGTTAATTAAATTTCTGCCAAATTGATGGGCTGGGATTATATTGTGGGCTCTCAGATGTGATTCAGTCGGATTAGCAGGCATTTTTCGAATAGTTTCGATATACATGAGAGTAGACTTATTGGTCTTAGGATGAGGGAACTGTGTGGTCGTTACCAGGCTTTGGAATCATTGTAATGATCGATCTCTTCCATCGTTGTGGAAAGTAGCCGAGTTTTGTGATTAAAGAGCTGCGTTTTCCTCTTGTTTCAGAGCGTTGGTCAGCTTCCGTGTGGCTATTTTAGCTTTTATTTTGCAGATGGTGATCTGGAAGATTGCCATTCTCAACGTAAGCATCGTTTTGCGTGGGCGAGTTGCTCGATTTGTGCATTAGTCTTATTCGAATTAATTGTAATGTTTGTGATTTTAGGTGTTGCATTGCATTGGTTTAGCTCAATGTGTGAACTTATATATTTTTTATACCGGAGCCAGTTTGTTTTGTGGGAAGACTGGTTTTACGTTGTGGTGGTTTACCGGCTGAGATAAATTAGTACATGCGAGTGATCAGATGACAGATCTTGCAGACATTCAGCACTAACCAAACTGCTAGAAATGTGACTGCGAAGTCAATCAAGTCAGTTAGGTGAGTGTTGTCCTCCAGATGTATATTAATAGATGTGGCCTTAAGATGAATTTCAGCAAAATTTTGGAAAAGTGGTGATTCATACGGTTTCTAATTAGAATGCCGGTCCCACCGTGT
Source organism: Drosophila melanogaster (assembly GCF_000001215.4). Lineage (NCBI taxonomy): Eukaryota > Metazoa > Arthropoda > Insecta > Diptera > Drosophilidae > Drosophila > Drosophila melanogaster. The sequence continues at coordinate 3,173,716 of NT_033777.3, read as the reverse complement.
GCTCCACCATCGGTGTGATTTGTACCATAGAAGTAATCCCTTATTTGAAAATTGTATTTGCTTGTAAGATGAGTTTCCGAAAGAAGCATTACATCGATATGCTCCACGTGTAGGAATTGAGCTAGTTCAGGTTTGCGAAACGCCTTTGGCGTTACACGTAGCTACTCTATGCTAGCCGTGCCTAATGACATGCATTTTGGCTACCCTCGCTCTTACGCCCATATCGCTAAATGTGGGAAAACCATGCTAAATTTATCTGTACGTAAACTCCCGGCACTTTTAACGCAGCAAATAGAGTCCAATAGCTTTCAAATTATCATTGTCTTCTTTTGCGTTGTTGTTTGCGTCCCTTTCTTCGATTTTGGCCTGTCAAAAGTACGCATTTTACTCATTTACTCAATACGCGTCGTCTATTTGCCGCTTACCGTTCTTTACTTGCCTTACGTGATTAATAGTTCTTCATTGATGTACATTTCTTTAGATCCACCTTCCAGGGAAGTTGTTCAATGCCTGGCTTTTTGTCCATATATTTCCCCTCGATAGTAAACCACAAAGCTCTGGCCCAGCTTTTAGTTTTTATACCGTAGCAAAGTTATTTCAGATAGTTTAGAATTTAAACAGGCAACATAGTCTTGAGACTTGACCAGGACCGTGCCGGCCTGGGCTACCAAGTGTACACGTAAGGACTCCCCAATCCCTTTCGAACCACCCCAAAAGCTTGTTGGCTTCTCCTTATTTAGCCTTCTGCTGTCTTAGCTTTGTAGGCTTCCTCGGAGCTGCAAGAAATCTTGTCGTTGACTTATTGTGAGCTCGTCGCAAAAGTGGCACAGTAATTGACCATTCCCGAGGACGTTATTTTTTTATTTTTTTTATTATAACTTATTTATTAAGGCATACGGGGAAATCTTGGAGCCCCTTTGTGTCCTTCTTTTCTATTAATTCAGACCATTTGGGCGCGCCGGCTAACTATATTTAACCTTTTCTAGTTTACAATAATTTAACTACAATTACATAACAAACACATATAACAAATTGGATTTAAGATAAGCGTCAGCTTCTGCTGACCCTTGTCAAGGGAGATCGGGAAATGAGATCCCTCGGTTGCCGTCTATTCAGCCTCCTTGGTGGGCGAGATCTGTTTAGATCGCTGGCCAGTCGATTTCTGTGGCGCTCCAACCTGTCATGGTATCTACTCGAGTGCTGGTTTATCTCGTCAAATACCGTTGCGAGTTTCAGGTCTCTGTGCGGGTGGTGTTTCGCACAAGCCACTCGCAACCGGTGATGAGTTTCGCAACCTTATTTGTATAGCTGTGATTTGATTTGGCTGTCGCATGCCAAGCCCCAGATTTGGCACCCATACATCCAGTTTGGTGCTAAGATCTGTTTGTAAATTGTCAGATTGTTGGATAGGGACTGCGCGAACAAAGTAGCCAGTAGTGCTTCGCCACCTTAGCATGTAGGCGCGTTCTGATGTCGGTCACATGCTTGACAAATGTGAGTCTGCGATCCAGAAGCACTCCAAGGTACTTTGCTGCGTTCGGCTGTGGTACGGGGGCTTCCTCGATGTAGACGGGCGGTGGCGTTCTCCGCTTTAAAGTACAGCAGACGTTGTAGGATATACTGCTATTAATGCCAATGTTCCAACGTCTTGCCCATTCCAAAAACCGATCTGCAAAGTCCTGGATACCATCGGCTGCGGCATGTCGTGGACAGGAGCAGGGAGCCGAGGACACTACGTTGTAGAACACGTTATTAATGTTAATAAAAGCTACTTGTTAAATATTTCTTCAACTGGTGGATTATAGAAGTCCGATTCGGGGTCCCGAATCGGCAGGTCCATTTGGAGCGCTTTGGACAGCTGATCGTGAGTCGCGTAAACATCCTGCGGACTGGCGAGGTTTAGTGGTTGGAATCGCTTAGAACTTTGAACAGCATACACTTCGACTTGTTCCAAATCAGTTCGGCACCGTGCACGTCGCATCACATTCGGTATAGGTGTTGGCAAGCCTGTCGTCGAACCAAGCTTATTTCTGATCTCGACCAATCCGCCTTGTAGCACACACTTTGCTCTGTTCCAATCCACTTTGTCCAGCGGGTGACGCGACCTCATCCATCCCCTTCTCAGCTATAAGAATCTCTCTAGTAGTCTTTTTTTAAATTGATAGCAGTGAAACTCTTACACTTCGTTCTCGAGCCAGTTGACTATGCTGCAAAAATGCTAATGACAGCAAGCGACAGTACATCACCCATTTACGCCCCAGCGTAACGATTTTCACGATGCTCGGCATCTTCACCTTTAAGTTGTCTATTCCCTTCACTACTATAGGAGGTGCCTTGAACTGCGCCTTGTTGGATTTTTTTCTGTCAGTCTCTGAAGAAACGCGTAACTTTCGCTTCATTGGGAGCTCAAGAAAACCGCAGCAGAAAATGATTCATCACCTGTGGCAGTTTCAGTTGTATAATTCATAATATATTAGGGTTCGTTGACGGCTTAGTATTTTGATTGGATTTCATATCACGCTTATCAGTAAGCACCGGATCGAATTGATCATATGATGGCTCCGGGCTTCTACCCGGAGTTCGAGCCAAATTTTCAAAAGTTCAATAGTTCCTAAGATCTCGACGTTCATAAGGACAGACGGACATGTATTACAACTTTTGTAAGGGGAAAAAACTTACCTATGCAGATAAATCTTTTTGAGCACTCAACAGCTTAACAGCTGATGTCATAAGAAGTTGATATGTCATTGTTTGTTCTTGCTCCTTTCGTCAGTTAGTCAGTTAGAGATATATAAATAAATACATTCATAATTTGCCATCCTTAATTCTGCTGTCATCTTGTGGGGAGACCTCTTTATTTTCCTAGCATTGTATTATTATTTTAAATGTTTATTGTATTATTTCGGTATCATAACTGATTAATTTAAATATGTTGATATTATTAAAATCGACCCAATATTTGTGATTTTCTACCTACCTACCTTGTTTGTAACTCCCATATGTATGCTACCATACCATAATACCATATAAATTTATTTTTCCAATAACAGATATGGTCAATTGTTTACCACAGTTGGTTAACCTTTGTCTTACTAATTTGGGCAAACATATTATGGATGATACCAAACCAACGGCGTTCAATGATGCGTTCCAGTCTTTTCGTGGTTTTTTATTCTCAAATTCTACTTTTGGCCCAATATATATACGGCATGAATTTATATGAAAGTGAGTTGCCAACAAAAGTTACGGTAAGCAAAATGAAAAAAACTAAGTTTATTTATGAAAGAACATATACGTAAATAGTATTCGCTATTATACTTATATACAATGTTTAATATAGTTTAAAAGAAGAGAAGAGAAGAGAAGAGAAGAGAAGAGAAGAGAAGAGAAGAGAAGAGAAGAGAAGAGAAGAGAAGAGAAGAGAAGAGAAGAGAAGAGAAGAGAAGAGAAGAGAAGAGAAGAGAAGAGAAGAGAAGAGAAGAGAAGAGAAGAGAAGAGAAGAGAAGAGAAGAGAAGAGAAGAGAAGAGAAGAGAAGAGAAGAGAAGAGAAGAGAAGAGAAGAGAAGAGAAGAGAAGAGAAGAGAAGAGAAGAGAAGAGAAGAGAAGAGAAGAGAAGAGAAGAGAAGAGAAGAGAAGAGAAGAGAAGAGAAGAGAAGAGAAGAGAAGAGAAGAGAAGAGAAGAGAAGAGAAGAGAAGAGAAGA